>NC_056438.1:33787891-34097266 GCF_018296145.1 Oncorhynchus tshawytscha
ATATGTTCCGCATTGCGTCCAACATCAAAATTGACGAATACGCTGATTCGGTGAGCGAGTTCATTAGACAGTGCATTGACGATGTAGTACCCATAGCAACGATTAAAACATTCCCAAACCAGAAACCGTGGATTGATGGCAGCATTCGCGTGAAACTGAAAGCGTGAACCATTGCTTTTAACCAGGGCAAGGTGACCGGAAAAACAAGACCGAATACAAACAGTGTAGCTATTCCCTCCGTAAGGCAATCAAACAAGCTAAGTGAGAGACAAAGTAGAGTCGCAATTCAACGGCTCAGACACAAGAGGTGTGTGGCAGGCTCTACAGTCAATCACGGATTACAAAAAGAAAACCGGCCACGTCGCAGACCAGGGTGTCTTGCTCCCAGACAGACGAAATAACTTTTTTGACCGCTTTGAGGACAATACAGTGCACTGACAGGCCCGCTACCAAAACTTGCAGACTCTCCTTCACTGCAGCCGATGTGAGTAAAACATTTAAACGTGTTAACCCTCGCAAGGCTGCAGGCCCAGACGGCATCCCCAGCCATGTCCTCAGAGAGCATGCGCAGACCAGCTGGCTGGTGTGTTTACGGACATATTCTAATCAATCCTTATCCCAGTCTGCTGTTCCCACATGCTTCAAGAGGGCCACCATTGTCCCTGTTCCCAAGAAAGCTAAGGTAACTGAGCTAAACGACTACCGTCCCGTAGCACACACTTCCGTCATCATGAAGTGCTTTGAGAGACTAGTCAAGGACCATATCACCTCCACCCTACCTGACACCCTAGACCCACTCCAATTTGCTTACCGCACAAAAAGGTCCACAGACGACGCAATCGCAACCACACTGCACACTGCCCTAACCCATCTGGATAAGAGGAATACCTATGTGAAATGCTGTTCATCGACTACAGCTCAGCATTTAACACCATAGTACCCTCCAAACTCGTCACCAAGTTCGAGACCCTGGGTCTCGACCCTGCCCTGTGCAACTGTGTACTGGACTTTCTTACATCCCAAATGGTACCCCCAGGTGGTGAGGGTAGGTAACAACATCTCCACACCGCTGATCCTCAACACTGGGGCCCCACAAGGGTGCGTTCTGAGCCCTCTCCTGTACTCCCTGTTCACCCACGTCTGTGTGGCCATGCACGCCTCCAACTCAATCATCAAGTTTGCGGACGACACTACAGTGGTAGGCTTGATTACCAACAACGACGAGATGGCCTACAGGGAGGAGGTGAGGGCCCTCGGAGTGTGGTGCCAGGAAAATAACCTCATACTCATCGTCAACAAACAAAGGAGATGATTGTGGACTTCAGGAAACAGCAGATGGAGCACCCCTATCCACATCGTCGGGACAGTACTGGAGAGGGTAGTAAGTTTTAAGTTCCTCGGCGTACACATCACGGACAAACTGAATTGGTCCACCCACACAGACAGCGTCGTGAAGAAGGCGCAGCAGCGCCTCTTCAACCTCAGGAGGCTGAAGAAAGCACTCACAAACTTCTACAGATGCACATTCACCGCCTGGTACGGCAACTGCTCCGCCCAGAACCGTAAGGCTCTCCAGAGGGTAGTGAGGTCTGCACAACGCATCACCGGGGGCAAACTACCTGCCCTCCAGGACACCTACACCACCCGATGTCAGGCCATAAAGATCATCAAGGACAACAACCACCGAGCCACTGCCTGTTCACCCCGCTATCATCCAGAAGGCGATATCAGTACAGGTGCATCAAAGCAGGGACCGAGAGACTGAAAAACAGCTTCTATCTCAAGGCCATCAGACTGTTAAACAGCCACCACTAACATTGAGTGGCTGCTGCCAACACACTGACTCAACTCCAGCCACTTTAAACAATGCTACTTAATATAATGTTTACATACCCCACATTACTCATCTCGTATGTATATGTATATACTGTACTCTAGATAATCTACTGCATCTTTATGTAATACATGTATCACTAGCCACTTTAAACTATGCCACTTTGTTTACATACGCTACATTACTCATCTCATATGTATATACTGTACTCTATACCATCTACTCCATCTTGCCTATGCCGTTCTGTACCATCACTCATTCATATATCTTTATGTACATATTCTTTATCCCTTTACACTTGTGTGTATAAGGTAGTAGTTTTGGAATTGTTAGGTTAGATTACTCGTTGGTTATTACTGCATTGTCAGAACTAGAAGCACAAGCATTTCGCTACACTCGCATTAACATTTGCTAACCATGTGTATGTGACAAATAAATAAAAAATTTGAATGGAGAGACGTGAGCGAAAAAAAACACATGAATACACATAGAAAGAAATACCTGTATCCTGCCAGTGATTGAATGATTTTAGTTTAATGCAAAACATTATATGATGTGATATAGAGGACACAGTGAAAGTCTATGGAGCGGCAGACAGGGCTACTTTTGAATATCCCTTCTACATGTGCACTACTCCCACTTACATTGGAAGACTACATGAATACAGAGGTTACATCCCAAATGGTACCATATTCCCTACATAGTAGTCTACTTTAGACCAGCTATCTATACCCTGGTCAAAAATCGTGTACTATACGGAGAATGGGGTAGAAACATCGTAAAGCTAATCTGTAACATTTCCCTTGTTGCACTTCTGGATAATGTTGTGTGAGCAGGAGACTCGTCGTCTCATCTGCTTGCGGTTTCCCCCAAAATTAAGACATTTTGATCGATCTCGCCGGAACCTAATGTAGCTACGGTTAGCACCTGTAGCTATTTAATGGAATGAACGACGACAATATGAGCTTGTCATGCGGCCCTGCGTAGTGAGTAAATTCAATAACTAGCAACAATAATGTTCTCCAGTCCAAAATGTTAGATAGCTAACGTTACTGGCATTGGCTAGCTAGCAACTGTCCTTAAATAACGTTAACGTTATCATTACAACTCCATCAAATTGATTTAACGTAATAACATTTAAATCTAATCTATGCGATAGTTTGTTAGCTAGCTACCGTGTTAGATTAATTTGCAGCTATAGCTAAACCAACACATTACCGTTAGCTAGTTCATTGTCGGAACTAGAAGCACAAGCATTTCACTACACTCGCATTAACATCTGCTAACCATGTGTATGTGACAAATAAAATATGATTTGATTTGATTTATAGGCGACCAACGGCACGGTAACGTTAGCAAGCTAGCTACAGTATAACTTTAGCTATATTTTAAGGTTAATGTTAGTCAGCATTTACAAACGTGTAGATAGTTGAATTCAGTGACAATTAGATGTAATAATAATAGATAGTTACCCAATTTGACAGCTTGTAGCTAACGTTACTGGCAACACAGGCAACCCAACTGTCAAATAAGTCTGAGCCTTGCCAGTGTGAGCTCGCTAGGTGTCCATGTGACCTTAGTTTCACGCACTAGCTTTGATCATGGCTGTACTGATAGTTTTCTGATATTCTTCTAATTACCTCTAGATAACAACCCTCAATTATTATTAACATTTCATTCATGTATTTTATTGCAATTATATGAATGGATAATTTGAAGTGGTGGCTGCATGCATGCTACACTGGGTCAGTTTGTAATTCAAGCCGATTTTGTAAAATTGCTTTATTATTCCTAGTCCAGATCTCCCCATTCATTGATTACATTTCTTCCTCCATCAAATGTAGGCATATTCCCTTACCCCCTTGTGTATTATAGAGAACATAATATTTGATGTATGAATGTAGCCAACTGTTTATTGATTAGTTTGATTCATTTTAAGCAATTTGGCATCACAGCATATTTGAGTAACTTTAAGATTTGCATGATAATTCAAAAATGTTCATGTTTTAAAGCATTGTCATGAGACGCAATGTGGATGAATGATTCAGTGATTTAACTTCACACTGCAAACTCATCTCTTCGGATTTCTCATCTTCTACACATGGCAGTAGAGCGGCCAATTGGTTTATAATTGACACCTGCACTTGTATTCATTATTTAATCATAGGCTTTATACATATTTTCTGATTTTAAAAAAAATAAACATTTTTGCAAACCATGACATGAAAATATTTTACTATCCGTGCAGAAAGCATGCATTTCGCTCTTTCGCCGACGTTCTAAATGGAACATGATCTACTGACGAGATATCGCTGTCAGGCCGACGTCGGCGAGATGTATGTGTGCTGTCTGGGTTCTTATTTAAAAAATGGAACTGGTTAAGTCACAGGTGACAGGGGATGGATGGCTGTGTCACTGTCATGTAAAAGGAAGTCAATTGTCTATCTGTGCATAAATGAGATTGAACAAAAAAAATGCACATTATTTTAGCACCTAATAGGACCTTATGTAAATGTTTATGTGCAGTAGCTCACTTTTTATGTGCACTAGCGACTTCGAAGTCACATGATCGCTCATTGAAGCCATGCAAACTCTAGGCAGCCCATGTCCAGGCCTTGCTTAGACTAACATCAAACATTCAAATATCCGTGCTTTGCCAGTGACATGGGACATAGTAGTCACGGTGGACTTTTCCTTCGCAGCGACAGACGACAACAAACACGACAAGGAAAGGAAATATCATAGTCAAATATGAACCCGAATATGCTACCTTCACTTTTCGGATGGTTTGAACTTTTATCCGTGAATTGTTGATACTACAGCGAAAGGGTGCCCACACCTTCCGTTAGCGCGACAGGTAAAGTCTCTCTCCATCTCCTCTGCTAAGTAGTAGAAGACTAGAAACATTTTATTACACGTTTATAAGTCACGTATTGACAACAACAACAACAGTGGAAAGTAGTTGTTGTTATGACAGGCCTATGGCTATTTTACAAAGACGCACAAAGCAGGTTTGCACACATGTTGCGCGAGTTTCAAAGGCTTCCCATCGCATTTCCATGGTTAAATTTAAATCCTTGAACAATATTTGCATGTATACAATTTATAAGATCAACTTTGGAAATGCAGTTATTGAAAATAAAATACGTTTTGTTTTAGTAAGTACTGCACTAACACAAGAGAATGAGGGATGTCAAAGAATTAAGAATGTAATTAAGGCAATTGGTTTAAACTGTGTATGTGGGTGTGGGTGTGGGTGTGTGTGTGTGTGAGTCTAAAATGGATTTTGCTTTAACTATATGCCAAAAATGTGTATTGACCTGTTTAATGCCATTCAGTTAGAGACTGAAAAGAGACAGGGATAGATGGTTGTGTGACATATGGTAGGCCTATATGATATTAGCATATGCAGAGCTCACCCCCCATAACAGTGATGAATGGGCAGGTCTTATTTAATGTTGGCAATAGCAGTTAAAAGAATGGCAGTTAATTAAGTTAATGATTTAACAGTAATGGTCCATTGAAATCAGCTAAAAGCTGTTTGCTTGGCCTTGGGCACTGTTTGCACTTCCTGATGTGTGCTTAATGCCATGTGAACTTCATATCTATCAGCTGTTACAAATCTCATCAATTTGCCAAATGTAGGCCTAGCTATTTCAATATGTGGATCATTCAGTACACCACTATTGTGTGTTTCACAGGTAGTGAGGCTGCTGTACACACATAGAACTGACCTCATAGGTGTGGGTGTTGTTGAAAATACTCTGCGACATAATGTCATTGGTAAAGGCTACGCATCAGTGCAATGTTGATCAGTGTGGCTCTCTCCTGCCTAAGAACACCTTACGTTGAATAATAAGAAGACGAAGCAGAAGAAGAAGTGTCCTAGTGCCCATCCTACAGTTCTTGTAACCTAGTGACAACCAGGAAGTGTCAGCAGGGTCCCTATAATGTTAGGATGAGAACACTGAACTGACCTTAGATCAGTAACTTCCTATTAAGTGGCTCTGTACTGAGACCAACAGCCGGTTGGCACTATGGGGGTAGTGGGGTTGGGTGATAAGAAATGCTGATAAGAGTTTGAGAGAGAGGAAATGCCCAAGGCCATTTAAAAGGGGTGTTTGGGGAATACACACAAGCACACAAACATGTGTATGCATTGTTTGTACGGAACATTTTAATGTAATAAAATTGTTAACTTTTCACCTCCAGACCTTCGTCATGCTTCTCATTGCAGCAGTCTGAGGTTGTTACTGATCGTCTAGACCAGTGGGCCTCAAACTGTGGTGCGCCCCCCCAATCAAAAACAATGTATTATTAAGGAACTCAGTCTGGCTTTCAACTTACTCTTGAAGGTTGTAATAGTAGAATGCACAAGGTGCAATTTCGAAATTGGGTAGTGCACCATCAATTTTCATCTTGTCATGTCAGTCATTGCATACCTTAGAGAGCTATTTATAACTTGTCAGAAACGTCTAGCTCAACACCACTTGACGTTCCCCAATGCTGGAAGGTGGGCCTGAGTGAAAAAGTTCCCGTCTAGACAACCTGAAATAGTGTGTTTTCCCCTCTGGTTAAGAATGTTTTTTCTTGCTGTTCTTGGCTTAAAACAGCCACACACAGGTGCATTATGTGTACTCATTGAACATGAACTGATACCCCCCTTCTCTCTCTTTCTCTCATTTGGATAAACATTACACACACACAAACAGAGATTTAACATTAGTTGATGGGTAAAGTAATTGCCCTGCCCATTCTGCGCTCAGCTCCAGACAAGCGTGCTGAAAATTTAACAAACACTGTTGGACAGCGTCATTATTACTAGGTTGTGTACAGAGCACCTGGAGCTCTCTGCCACTGCCCACACACTGCACACACACACACACACACACACACACACACACACACAAACATTGTGTCTAAATGACCTCACCACCCCTACCCACGTAAAAAAAATACTACAGTTTTCTATTTAATACGATAGTATTTTGTAGTAAACTGTAGTATACTGTAGAATACTATACTACACTTTGTAGTATCCCTTGATCATGTAGTGCTTACTATATAATTTTGTAGTATACTTGGCAAAAAAAGAATACCTGAAGCATAATAAACTCTATGGTCCTTTAAAACCTACTTTTGTAAAATATTGTGTGCTATAGCTTGCAAAATAAACAAATGTGACTCTTGGTGACAACATAAGGCTGTTTTTCTAACATTGGGATTGTTTTCCTCAAGTAATGTAGTCTGCTTCATGTTTTGTTTCCTTTCAATCTTTACTTCCTAGTATCACGATATTGGTATCTTGACAACACTAAAACACTGTAGTATCCCTTGACCGTGTAGAGCTTACTATAGAATGTTCTAGTATGTTGTAGAATATTATATTAAATACTAGAGTATTATCCGCAAAAAAAACACTGTAGTAAATACTACAGTAATGTCCCCAAAAACATAGTTTTTAAATATATAATAATACAACATGATCTAATTTGCATATGCTGCACCTATTCCCATCCCCCATACGCAGCCATGAGTGAAAAACCTACATGTATATTATAGACCGCAGGTTATAGATAAAAGCAGAAGTGCTGAACTATCTGTTCAGACTCCAGTCATACATTCCTACAGGTTATGGATAATTTCCTCTTAGTATGTGACTAGTAGGTTTCTTCAAGGAGAAACCCCCCACTTCTATGTCAAAGATAATAAAAGAAAAAACACTGTTGTAAATACTACAGTAATATCTGCAGAAACACAACAGTAATTATTATAGTATATACTATAGTAACACTACATTATTTATACTATAATACACTTTACTACAGTATACTACAGTCATGTCCACAAAAACACTACAGGGAATACTACAGTAATGTCTGCAAAAAAACTACAGTGAATAGTATAGTATAGTTCCGCAAAAACATTACAGTGAATACTATAGTATATAAATATGGTAATACTACAGTATTTAGAGCATAGTATAACATAGTATACTTTTTTCATATGGGTATCACCCAGTGTGTTGCATGATTATGGCCATTGGTAACATTTCAGTGATAGTGAGTTTTACATGGACTGTGTCAGTGTCAAATAGCTTACATAATGTTAAAAGTCAACAATTTTACTTGACACAGCTTTTTACAGGACAAAAATAATAGACCAATTCCAGTATCCTGGAAGTCAATACTGATGTGTGTGTTCGTTATGCATTGTGTGTATTTGATAATCTAATGAGGTCCTATTGCAATCTCATGAGACCACATTTTGTGTACTTTAGTCGTCATGACATATCACCATGGCTACGGGCACCAGGGTAACCCATCTGGCCTTACCTGGCCTTATTCAAATGAACCCACTTTTAATGCTGCGTCATTGTGTGTTCATGGCTCACATTTCGCTTCGCAAAAAATCTGTAGGCTGATGACTTTTAGACTGAAGCATTATATCTGTGAAACGTATTATGATGGCATCACAAACTACTATATTGTGTTTACTTAATTCAGTCACAGTATCAGCTTTTCTGTGAAAGTGCTTTGGTTATCAAGAGCGAGATAAGTCTACGCCAAGCTTGTGGCAAGGAAGTATAGGCTTGATAAACTCTCACACACATCTAACTGCCAAATGCCATATACAGAAGAACAAGAGTGAATGAACCGGTGAGAGGCATGGCATGGATTTTGAATCATTTCGTAGGGTCTTAAACGCCATAAAGTTGATAAGAGGGGTCCAAAATGGCCCTCCTATGAAGAAAATATGGGCTGTTCTATAAAAACACACTATCCACACACACACTGATGCTTGCACACAAGCACATTGTACTGTAAGTTACAGTATATATTTTCAATGTATTACCACAAGCCGACCTTTCTAAAGGTCTACAGGAGTCACATAGTGACATTCTGTTCTTGTCTTCCATCTCTGTGTGTGAATAGTCAAAGGGCCCTTATTTTATTTGTTTGATACTGTAGCTCGCTGGGGGCCTTTTACAGTGGAGAGATTGAGATATTTCACATTAAAACTTTTACAGCTTATATTATTGCCCATTATTGGCCAAATTCTAGCAGATCCCCAGCGTCTCATTAAACAAGCTCTCAGAGGAGAGTTTCAGAGACTGATATTCAATGTCTATCTCTCAGAGAAAATATTCTGATGAATAATTATAACATGAAAAATAAATGTTATAGCCCTGTGTTTTGTATATTATGCTACCTGTATTTTGTCTTATTTGGTATGGTGAAATGTTTGGACTATCAACACGAACCTGCAGTGTAACAGATATGGTGGATGGCTTTCAGCTATTTCAGATAAAAACAACAATCAACACAGCTATGCCCTGTGGCGAACCATCAAACGGGCAAAGCGTCAATACAGGGCTAAGATTGAATCATACTACACCGGCTCCGATGCTCGTCTTATGTGGCAGAGCTTGCAAACTATTACAGACTACAAAGGGAAGCCCAGCCGCGAGCTGCCCAGTAAAACGAGCCTACCAGACGAGCTAAATCACTTCTATGCTCGCTTCGAGGCAAGCAACACTGAGGCATGCATGAGAGCATCAGCTGTTCCGCACGACTGTGTGATCACGCTCTCCTTAGCTGCGGGGCCAGACGGATTACCAGGACGTGTGCTCCGGGTATGTGCTGACCAACTGGCAGGTGTCTTCACTGACATTTTCAACATGTCCCTGATTGAGTCTGTAATATCAACATGTTTCAAGCAGACCACCATAGTCCCTGTGCCCAAGAACACAAAGGCAACCTGCCTAAATGACTACAGACCCGTAGCACTCACGTCTGTAGCCATGAAGTGCTTTGAAAGGTTGGTAATGGTTCACATCAACACTATTATCAGAAACCCTAGACCCACTCCAATTTGCATACCGCCCATACAGATCCACAGATGATGCAATCTCTATTGTACTCCACACTGTCCTTTCCCACCTGGACAAAAGGAACACTTACGTGAGAATGCTGTTCATTGACGACAGCTCAGCGTTCAATACCATAGTACCCTCAAAGCTCATCACTAAGATAAGGATCCTGGGACTAAACACCTCCCTCTGCAACTGGATCCTGGACATCCTGACGGGCCGCGCCCAGGTGGTGAGGGTAGGTAGCAACACATCTGCCATGCTGATCCTCAACACTGGAGCTCCCCAGGGGTTCGTGCTCAGTCCCCTCCTGTACTCCCTGTTCACCCACGACTGCATGGCCAGGCATGACTCCAACACCATCATTAAGTTTGCAGACAACACAACAGTGGTAGGGCTGATCACCGACAATGACGAGACAGCCTATAGGGAGGAAGTCAGAGACCTGGCCGGGTGGTGCCGGAATAACAACCTAACCCTCAACGTAACCAAGACTAAGGAGATTATTGTGGACAACAGGAAAAGGAGGACCGAGCATGCCCCCATTCTCATTGACGGGGCTGTAGTGGAGCAGGTTGAGAGCTTCAAGTTCCTTGATGTCCACATCAACAACAAACTCTCATGGTCCAAACACACCAAGACAGTTGTGAAGAGGGCACAACAAAGCCTATTCCCCTCAGGAAACTAAAAAGATTTGGCATGGATCCTGAGATCCTCAAAAGGTTCTACAGCTCCATCATCGAGAGCCTGACTGGTTGCGTCACTGCCTGGTACGGCAATTGCTCAACCTCCAACCGCAAGGCACTACAGAGGGCAGTGCGTACGGCCCAGTACATCACTGGGGCTAAGCTGCCTGCCATCCAGGACCTCTACACCAGGCAGTGTCAGAGGAAGGCCCTAAACATTGTCAAAGACCCCAGTCATAGACTGTTCTCTCTACTACCACATGGCAAGCAGTACCGGAGTGCCAAGTCTAGGACAAAAATGCTCAACAAGCCATAAGACTCTTGAACAGGTAATCAAATTACTACTCGGACTATTTGCATTGTGCTCCCCCCCAACCCCTCTTTTTACGCTGCTGCTACTCTCTGTTTATCATATATGCATAGTCACTTTAACTATACATTCTAGAGGTCGACCGATTCATCTGAATGGCCGATTTCAAGTTTTCATAACAATCGGAAATCGGTATTTTTGGGCGCCGATTTGCTGATAAAAAAATATATATATATTTTTATACCTTTATTTAATTAGGAAAGTCAGTTAAGAACACATTCTTATTTTCAATGACGGCCTAGCAACGGTGGGTTAACTGCCTCGTTCAGGGGCAGAACGACAGATTTTTACCTTGTCAGTTCGGGGGATCCAATCCTGCAACCTTACAGTTAACTAGTCCAACGCAATAACGACCTGCCTCTCTCTCATTGCACTCCACAAGGAGACTGCCTGTTACTCGAATCCAGTAAGCCAAGGTAAGTTGCTAGCTAGTATTAAACTTATCTTATAAAAAACAATCAATCATAATCACTAGTTAACTACACATGGTTGATGATATTACTAGAGATTATCTAGCGTGTCCTGCGTTGCATATAATCTGACTGAGCATACAAGTATCTAAGTATCTGACTGAGCGGTGGTAGGCAGAAGCAGGCGTGTAAACATTAATTCAAACAGCAATTTTGTGCGTTTTGCCAGCAGCTCTTCGTTGTGCATCAAGCATTGCGCTGTTTATGACTTCAAGCCTATCAACTCCCGAGATGAGGCTGGTGTAACCGAAGTGAAATGGCTAGCTAGTTAGCGCGCACTAATAGCGTTTCAAACGTCACTCGCTCTGAGCCTTGCAGTGGTTGTTTCCCTTGCTCTGCATGGGTAACGCTGCTTTGAGGGTGGCTGTTGTCGTTGTGTGCCTGGTTCGAGCCCAGGGAGGAGCGAGGAGTGGGACGGAAGCTATACTGTTACACTGGCAATACTAAAGTGCCTATAAGAACATCCAATAGTCAAATGTTAATGAAATACAAATGGTATAGAGGGAAATATAATTCCTATATTAACTACAACCTAAAACTTCTTACCTGGGAATATTGAAGACTCATGTTAAAAGGAACCACCAGCTTTCATATGTTCTCATGTTCTGAGCAAGGACCTTAAACTTTAGCTATCTTACATAGCACATATTGCACTTTTACTTTCTTCTCCAACACTTTGTTTGCATTATTTAAACCAACTTGAACATGTTTCATTATTTACTTGAGGCTAAATTGATTATATTGATGTATTATATTAAGTTAAAATAAGTGTTCATTCAGTATTGTTGTAATCGTCATTATTACAAATAAATAAATAAATAAAAATCGTCCGACTAATCGGCATCGGCTTTTTTGGTCCTCCAATAATCGGTATCCGTATCGGCGTTGAAAAATCATAATCGGTCGACCTCTAATACATTCATGTTCCTACTACCTCAATTGGGCCGACTAACCAGTGCTCCCGCACATTGGCTAACCGGGCTATCTGCATTGTGTCCCACCCACCACCCGCCAATCCCTCTTTTACTCTACTGCTACTCTCTGTTCATCATATATGCATAGTCACTTTAACCATATCTACATGTACATACTACCTCAATCAGCCTGACTAACCGGTGTCTGTACGTAGCCTCGCTACTTCTATAGCCTCGCTACTGTATATAGCGACAGTCGTTTTACTGTTGTTTTATTTCTTTACCCACCTATTGTTCACCTAATACCTTTTTGCACAATTGGTTAGAGCCTGTAAGTAAGCATTTCACTGTAAGGTGTTGTATTCAGCGCACGTGACAAATAAACTTTGATTTGAACTCACAAAACGGAAAACATTGAATTATCTCCAGAGGACTGAGGATTGTGATCGGTTTGGTTGTCCGAGGCACACTTATGGAAAAGTTCAATCAACAACTCGACATCAACTTGAAGTCAACAACTCTCATGGTGTTTATAAAACTGCACATGCAATCAAAGGTAATCAAACTATCCACACAGGACATAACTACAGTGTATATGTCTTACGTCACTTTGCCTGCAGTATTTTTGTAACAGAGAGACCATCAGGGCAGGTTGGCATCTCTAGATATGAGAGATGGAACACAAATTTTTCATCTAAAGATTAAACCAGCTAGGGCCTTTTCAGCTCAATAATTTGGGCTAAAATCTAGCTTCAGGCCATAATAAAAAAAATGGATCTGACTGGCAATGCGATGGCTTGCCCCCAATTCTAATCGGATTCACATTTAGGGAACAATCTGCATCAATCCAACTTTTATTGCCTACTTTTCCAAGGTGGAATATTTCAATTTCCTCCCAAGGAAAATGACTCTGAGCATAGGCTCTACCAAAGTGATAGGCCTGGAGTTTTTTTTTTTATCACCCTCTTTTTTAATCTTCTTCCTATCATCTCGGATCGTAAGAAACAGTACTAGGCAACAGAATCATAAAATTCAGATAAAATGCTATTACCGCCAAAGAATAATGACCAATATTGTCATCAATGATAGCTACAGTAATGTCGTAAGTTTACATACACTTAGGTTGGAGTCATTAAAACTCGTTTTTCAACCACTCCACCAATTTCTTGTTAACAAACTATAGTTTTGGCAAGTCAGTTAGGACATCTACTTTGTGCATGACACAAGTAATTTTTCCAACAATTGTTTACAGACAGATTATTTCACTTATCACTGCATCACAATTCCAGTGGGTCAGAAGTTTACATACACTAAGTTGACGGTGCCTTTAAACAGCTTGGAAAATTCCAGAAAATTATGTAATGGCTTTAGAAGCTTCTGATAGGCATCATTGACATAATTTCAGTCATTTGGAGGTGTACCTGTGGATGTATTTCATGACCTAACTTCAAACTCAGTGTCTCTTTGCTTGACATCATGGGAAAATCAAAAGAAGTCAGAGAGAAGGGAAAATCTCAAGAAGTCAAGACCTCAAAAAGACATTGTTGACCTCCACAAGTCTGGTTCATCCTTTGGAGCAATTTCCAAATGCCTGAAGGTACCATGTTTATCTGTACAAACAATAGTACGCAGGTATAAACACCATGGTACCATGCAGCCATCATACTGCTTAGGAAGGAGACACGTTCTGTCTCCTAGAGACGAACATGCTTTGGTGCGAAAAGTGCAAATCAATCCCAGAACAACAGCATAGGACCTTGTGAAGATGCTGGAGGAAACAGGTACAAAAGTATCTATATCCACAGTAAAAATGAGTCCTATATCGACAACCTGAAAGGCCGCTCAGCAAGGAAGAAGCCACTGCTCCAAAACCGCCATTAAAAAAGCCAGACTACGGTTTGCATCTGCACATGGGGACAAAGTTCGTACTTTTTGGAGAAATGTCCTCTGGTCTAATGAAACAAAAATAGAACTATTTGGCCATAATGACCATCGTTATGTTTGGAGGAAAAAGGGGGAGGCTTGCAAGCTGAAGAACACCATCCCAAACGTGAAGCACGGTGGTGGCAGCATCATGTTGTGGGCGTGCTTTGCTACTACAGGAGGGACTGGTGCACTTCACAAAATAGATGGCATCATGAGGCATGAAAATGATGTGGATATATTGAAGCAACATCTCAAGACATAAGTCAGGAAGTTAAAGCTTGGTCGCAAATGGGTCTTCCAAATGGACAATCACCCCAAGCATACTTCCAAAATTGTGGCAAAATGGCTTAAGGACAACAAAATATAGGTATTGGAGTGACCATCACAAAGCACTGACCTCAATCGTATAGAACATTTGTGGGCAGAACTGAAAAAGCGTGTGCGATCAAGGTTGCCTACAAACCTGACTCAGGTACACCAGCTCTGTCAGGAGGAATGGGCCAAAATTCACCCAACATATTGTGGGAAGCTTGTGGAAGGCTACCCGAAACATTTGACCCAAGTTAAACAATTTAAAGGCAATGCTACCATTAAATGTCAGGAATTGTGAAAAACTGAGCGTAAACTTCCAACTTCAACTGTGTCTGACACACAAATTGAAATCTGAAGCTCAGTATTCTGTTGGAAGTACTCCAGGTGAGAACAATGATTAGTAATTTTGATGTTCTGATGTAACTCAAAGTCTGCCGTTATTGGTTACCCAGGGACCTATGAAGAGGGAGTATTGATGTGATGTAATAATATGCTTTTTATTGACAGTAGTGACAGTCTCTCACTCATCCCTCCCTAGTTCTCCTTCTTTTGGTGTACTGTCTGTCAGTCAGTCTGTCAGTCTTTATCTTTTAGGTCAGTGGTGCACAACTCTAGTACTTAAGGGCTACAGTGTTTGCTGATATTAATCCTTCCCTTTCAGTATTAAAGTGTGTTACAGTAGTAACCAGGTGTAGTAGTAACCATCTCTGAGTTATATAGATTCAATCCAAAACCAGCCGTACTCTCCAAGGTCTGGAGTTGGGTGTGAACTGTAGCCTACTTAACTTCAGGTAACAGAAGTAACTCATACCTTCTCACCACTAGAAGCCTGAAGTACAAGCAGGTATTTTAGTTTTGCTTCCTTCAACAATTACCACAGAGTGTGCATGCTTTGGAGTGGTCCAGGTACTCTAAATGCTAATAGGCTACTGTTTGTTTAACAGGTCGGTTCAGTTAACTTATTTTTTTAGGGTCTCTCTCTTGCTCAGTGGAGCATCTTAGTTAGCCCAAGGCAGACCTGGTTTCAAATACTATTTGAAAACATTCAGATACTTTCAGCATTTGCTTTAAGCCCACCTGGAGTGCAAGGTGGGTTGAGTTTGCTCTTTGGGAACATTTCTTTTGGTTCCATTTAGGCAGGCAAGTTCAATCAAGCACAGTTGAAGTTATAAGTTGTATTTGTTGTATGTACAGGACATACATGGTATACACCATCCAACGTTGTGATGTGTATATAGCATGAATGTATATGTGTGTGTGTGTTTGTGTGTGTGTGTGCGCATTGCTTGCGTGTGTGGATGAGTGTATATCTGTGTGGTTTTGTGCGTGAGTTGGTATCAGACCTCATACCCCGATAGTGTTTGCCCGACGGTAAGGGAGTGAGCGGAATGTGGCTGGGAAGTGTGTCCTTGATGATACTGCGGGCCTTCCTCGGGCACTGTTTCGAGTAGATGTCCTTTATGGGTGGGGAGTATGGTCCCAGTGATGTACATGTCCATTTTCGCCACCCGCTGGAGGGTCTTGTGGTCGTGGACAGAGCAATTCACGTACCAGGCTGTGATACATCCAGTCAGGACGCACTCGATGGTGCAGTGGGAGTACTTGGAGGGTGCCCTCTTGACAAGAGTGTTGGTGTTGTTGGTCTGTGTCAAAATGTGGATGCAGAGGAACTTCATTGAGTGTAAGGGGCAGTATTTTGATGTTTGGATGAAAAACGTACCCAAATTAAACTGCCTATTTCTCAGGTCCAGAAACTAGAATATGCATGTAATTGTCAGATTAGGATAGAAAACACTCTAAAGTTTCCAAAACTGTCAAAATGTTGTCAGAATATAACAGAACTGATATTGCAGGCGAAAACCTGAGGAAAATCCAACTACGAAGTGCCTCTTATTTTGAAAGCTCCCTGTTCCATTGCATGCCTTCCTTCCATTTAAAGGCATATCAACCAGATTCCTTTCCCTATGTCTTTAGATATAGTTTCAGGCTTTTATTCTGAAAAATTAGTGAGAATGATCACATCGTGTCAGTGGATGGCTGGGTGCCAGCAGAGTTTTGCATGTGCAACAGCTTGGAGAAGACATTTTCTCTCTCTCCTATTGAAAAGCTACGGTCCGGTTGAAATATTATTGATTATTTATTGTAAAAACAATCTGAGGATTGATTATAAAAGACATTTGACATGTTGCTACGAACTTTACGGATACTATTTCGAATTTTCGTCTGCCCCGTCGTGACCGCTCGAACCTGTGGATTTTCTGAACAAACATTTTGGATATAAAAATAGTATTTATGGAACAAAAATAACATTTATTGTGTAACGGGGAGTCCCGTGAGTGCAATCATCCGAAGATCATCAAAGGTAAGCGATTCATTTTATTGCTTTTCTGACTTTCGTGACCAATCTACTTTGGTGCTAGCTGTTTGTAATGTTTTGTCTGCTGAGAGAGATGTCCTAACATAAACGCTTGGATAGCTTTTGCTGTAAAGCTTTTTTGAAATCTGACATGCCAGGTGGATTAACAACAAGCTAAGCTGTGTTTTGCTATATTGCACTTGTGATTTCATGAAAATTAAATATTTTTAGTAATTTAATTTGAAATTGGTGCTCTGCAATTCAGCGGATGTTGACGAAAATGATCCCGCTAACGGGATGGGTGCGCCAAGAAGTTAAAGCTGCTGACTCTCTCTACTGCAGTCCCGTTGATGTGGATTGGGGAATGTTCTCTCCTCTTCTTCCTGAAGTCAACAATCAACTCCTTTGTTTTGCTGACATTGAGGGACAGGTTGTTGTCTTGGCACCACAATGCCAGTTCACTTACTTCCTCCCTACAGGCTGACTCTTCGTTGTTGATCAGACCTACAACCGTGGTCTTGTCAGCAAACTTGATGATGAGTTTCTGTTGTGTAAAGCCATGCAGTCATGGGTGAACAGGGAGTAAAGCAGATGGCTGAGGACACACCCCTTGTGGGCCCTGTGGAGGAGTCCAGTTGCAGAGGGTGGTGTCCAGACCCATGGCGCTGGGCTTGGTTTCGAGCTTGGAGGGAACGATCCAAGATTGAGTTGAATACTGAACTGTAGTCAATGAACAGCATTCTCATATAGGTGTTCCTCTTGTCCAGATGTGTTATGGCCATGTGAATAACAATAGAAATTGTATCTTCCATGGATCTCTTAGAGCGGTAGGCAAATAGGATTCGGTCCAGTGTTCCTGGCATGTTGGCCTTGATGTGGGCCATGACCAGCTTCTCAAAGCACTTCATGACGACCGGGGTGAGTGCGACAGGGGCGATAGTCATTTGGGCATGTCACCTTGTTTTTCTTTGGCAGTGAGAAGATGGTGGTCTCCTTGAAGCAGGTGGGGACTACAGCCTGGGACAGGGACAGGATGAAGATGTTCAAGAAGACACCCGCCAGCTGGTCAGCACACACTCTGAGGACTAGCCAAGGTATGCAATCTGGTCCAGCGGCTTTGTGAGTATTCACATCAGCCTCGGAGAGTGAGAGTCTTCCTAGATGGCTCTGTATTGTTTGCCTGGAAGCGAGCATAAAATGTTTTAAGCTCGTCTGAGAGGGAGGCTTCATTGGGCACCACACAGCTGGATATGTCTTTAAAGTCCATGATAGTCTGAGTTGTCAGACATCAATTCAAGTTTGAGTCTGTATTATGTTTTTGCATCCCTCATGGATTTTCAGAGCTTGTACCTGCTTGCCTTGTACACGTTGCACACCACCGAGTCACCGGGGTTCGTTCTGCTAACATTTATTGCTGCAGTATGGGCTCTTAGCATGGTACTGATATCTCCGTTCATCCAGGGTTTTTTGGTTGGTGTGTGTCCGAATTGTTATTGTGGGTACAACATCACCACATTTCCTAATGAAGCCTGTGACTGAAGATGTACAGTCGTGGCCAAAAGTTTGAGAATGACACAAATATTAATTTTCACAAAATTTGCTGCTTCAGTGTCTTTAGATATTTTTGTCAGATGTTACTATGGAATGCTGAAGTATAATTACAAGCATTTCATAAGTGACAATTACATGAAGTTAATGCAAAGAGACAATATTTGCAGTGTTGACCCTTCTTTTTCAAGACCTCTGAAATCCGCCCTGGCATGCTGTCAATTAACTTCTGGGCCACATCCTGACTGATGATAGCCCATTCTTGCATAATCAATGCTTGGAGTTTGTCAGAATTTGTGGATTTTTGTTTGTCCACCCGCCTCTTGAGGATTGACCACAAGTTCTCAATAGGATTAAAGTCTGGGGAGTTTCCTGGCCATGGACCCAAAATATCGATGTTTTGTTCCCCGAGCCACTTAGTTATTACTTTTGCCAGCAATGTGCTCCATCATGCTGGAAAAGGCTCTCGGAAGATGTGTTGGTACCATTCTTTATTCATGGCTGTGTTCTTAGGCAAAATTGTGAGTGAACCCACTCCATTGGCTGAGAAGCAACCCCACACATGAATGGTCTCAGGCTGCTTTACTGTTGGCATGACACAGGACTGATGGTAGCGCTCACCTTGTCTTCTCCGGACAAGCTTTTTTCCGGATGCCCCAAACAATCGGAAAGGGGATTCATCAGAGAAAATGACTTTACCCCAGTCCTCAGCACCCCAATCCCTGTACCTTTTGCAGAATATCAGTCTGTCCCTGATGTTTTTCCTGGAGAGAAGTGGCTGCTTTACTGCCCTTCTTGACACCAGGCCATCCTCGAAAAGTCTTTGCCTCACTGTGCGTGCAGATGCACTCACACCTGCCTGCTGCCATTCCTGAGCAAGCTCTGTACTGGTGGTGCCCTGATCCCGCAGCTGAATCAACTTTAGGAGACGGTCCTGGTGCTTGCTAGACTTTCTTGGGTGCCCTGAAGCCTTCTTCACAACAATTTAACCGCTCTCCTTGATGTTCTTGATGATCCGATAAATGGTTGATTTAGGTGTAATCTTACTGGCAGCAATATCCTTGCCTGAGAAACCCTTTTTATGCAAAGCAATGATGACGGCACGTGTTTCCTTGCAGGTAACCATGGTTGACGGAGGAAGAATAATGATTCCAAGCACCACCCTCCTTTTGAAGCTTCCAGTCTGTTATTCGAACTCAATCAGCATGACAGAGTGATCTCCAGCCTTGTCCTCATCAACACTCACACCTGTGTTAACGAGAGAATCACTGACATGATGTCAGCTGGTCCTTTTGTGGCAGGGCTGAAATGCAGTGGAAATGTTTTTGGGGGTATTCCGTTCATTTGAATGGCAAAGAGGGACTTTGCAATTAATTGCAATTCATCTGATCACTCTTCATAACATTCTGGAGTATGTGCAAATTTCCATCATACAAACTGAGGCAGCAGACTTTGTAAAAATTAATAGTTGTGTCATTCTCAAAACTTTTGGCCACGGCTGTATACAGTATTCCTCAATGTTCCTAAGGTTTTGCTTTGAAAATATCACCCATCCCTATCTCATTTCAATGGGAACATCAAGCATTGTCTTGAACATATCCTGACAATAATTTCCAGGTATAGGTCTATCTGAGAGCTCGAAGATACGGAAGCAACCACCATTTACCTACATATAGTCTGCTATAGCCTACATATTTATTTACTTTGTCATTCTATAATTTTCATTGAATTTTAGTAGCAATTAAATAATGAATTTATAATGTAACCCGAATACATTGTCTATAAATATTTTTACCAGCTTCATGTATTCTGCACCTCTCCCCTTTGCTACGGCAGCACTATATCCTAGTTCAATTCACAAGTGGACGAAACTATCTCAACGGACAAAGCATCTGAGCAAGCAAAACAGCGCCTCTCCGTCTGGACATAAAGAGCATGACATGCCATATTCTTTTTGTCCAGACAGCAGCAGATACATGGGCTACACATACTGAGACAGAGGGGTGCTGTTTCGCTCGTTCGGTTGCTTTATCTGAGATTGATGCGTCTCTCTGTCGGCGTGCGTCTCCGTCAAATAAATTCTAAATATCTTAATAATTTCTTATTTCACAGTAATGTTTATTTATGTCATAATGCTGTCCGTAAGCACTACATTGTCTCTGTGAAAAAGTTAGTCCCTTTAAGATGTGCAAGGGGTCATTGGCTTTTCATTGCGGCTACACTTTTTTCTGTTTTTTTAGTGAAGACCAAAGCTGGGGGAGAAAGATACTGTGTCCTTGCTTCTCTATCTCTCTTGCTAGCAGACAGACCCATTCGAGCCTCTCTTGTTAATTATTTATCCAGGCAAAGAAATACCAAAGCTTAGGGAAACACACACACAGCCAGGAGAGAAAAGATCACCCCCATCCTCTACACACACACACACACACACACAATACCTACTGTAAGCACGCTGTTAGACTCTTTCTTTCACACACACACATAAATTGGGATGGATGAATACCAAAGCTTTATCAGCGCTTCAGACAGACACACTACATCATCCCTGAACACAGCTCTCAGGCATCACCATGGCCACAGAGGGCAAGCCAAGTCTAAACCTAACTTATGAGGTTCAAATCCTCCCGATAGTTTAGAAAAGCCTTCAACAAAGGCTACCTCTATGTCACAGGACAGGTGAGTAGAGAACTCTTGGATAAATAAATTGACACTTCTTGAGAGTATGTGTCAAAATGTTTGTTGCTCAGACAGTCTTGGACTGTCAGTCTCAACCTTTCTATCATCTGGGTCTTAAAAGAAAATGTCACTGATTGAAAATGTCACCACGTTTGATGGGACTTTGCTTGTCATTAGATTTATCGATGTGCGGCAGCCGTAACCTTTCTCTGTGTTTTCGACATTATAGTGGTTATTTATAATTTTAAGTTTTCTATTTTAGTAACAAAATGCTTTTTGTCCTTTCACAGCTTCACTGCCCAGTTGGCCAGATGGGATGCCAATGCTGTAAGATGATTAAAAGGTGAGTAGGAGCATATTTGTGTGTGTGTGTGTGTGTGTGTGTGTGTGTGTGTGTGTGTGTGTGTGTGTGTGTGTGTGTGTGTGTGTGTGTGTGTGTGTGTGTGTGTGTGTGTGTGTGTGTGTGTGTGTGTGTGTGTGTGTGTGTGTGTGTGTGATGAAAGCTGATAAATTGTTGCTGGCAAAAAAAACAATCCCATCGCAAAATAATACTTTTTATTCATTGATAGAAATATCTGTCGAGGTTAATTAAAACAATTGTTTTATTAAATTGGGGTATGTGTATTTTCATTAGTCATGTACTGTATAGTAGCAGTCAAAAGTTTTGACTTTTTATTTAATTAGGCAAGTCAGTTAAGAACAAATTCTTATTTACAATGACAGCCTACCAGGGAACAGTGGGTTCAGTGGTAGAACGACAGATTTTTACCTTGTCAGCTCAGGGACTCAATCCAGCAACCTTTACGGTTACTAGCTCGATGCTCTGACCACTAGGCTACCTACCTGCCACCCCTAAGTGGTAGTTCCACTCATTCAAGGGTTTTTCTTTATTATTTTCTATTATCTACATTGTAGAATAATGGTGAAGACATCAAAACTATAAAATAACACATATGGAATCATATAGTAACCAAAAAAGTGTTAAACAAATCAAAATATTTTTTATGTTTGAGATTCTTCAAAGTTGTCGCCTTGATGACAGCTTTGCACACTCTTGGCATTCTCTCAACCAGCTTCATGAAGTAGTCACCTGGAATGCATTTCAATTAACAGGTGTGCCTTGTTAAAAGTACATTTGTGGAATTTCTTTCCTTAATGCGTTTGAGCCAATCAGTTATGTTGTGACAAGGTAGGGGTGGTATACAGAAGATACCCTTATTTGGTAAAAGACCAAGTCCATATTCTGACATGAAGGTCAGTCAATGTGGAACATTTCAAGAACTTTGAAAGTTTCTTCAAGTGCAGTCACAAAAACCATCAAGCGCTATGATGAAACTGGCTCTCATGAGGACCACTACAGGAAAGGAAGACCCAGAGTTACCTCTGCTGCAGAGGATACATTCATTAGAGTTAACTGCATCTCAGATTGCAGCCCAAATAAATGCTTCACAGAGTTCAAGTAACAGACACATCTTAACACCAACTGTTCAGAGGAGACTGCATGAATCAGGCCTTCATGGTGAAATTGCTGCAAAGAAACCACTAGTAAAGAACGCCAAGAAACACCAGCAATGGACATTAGACCGGTGAAAATCTGTCCTTTGAGTCCAAATTTGAGATTTGTGACGCAGAGTAGGTGAACGGATTTTCTTTGCATGTGTGGTTCCCACGGTGAAGGAGGTGTGATGGTGTGGGGATGCTTTGCTGGTGACACTGTCTGTGATTCAATTTGAATTCAAGGCTCACTTAACCAACAATTGTAAATGCAATCACATTTGATTGCCACGATTAAAAAGAGCTAATATTTTTGTTTCTCAACTGGTAATTGAAGCGTGCCTGTCATTCGCCATTCAAGTGTATAGGCAACGGTAGGCAGACTATCAGCACGTCATCCACCACTTTGCAATGTGAGCTGGAGGCAGTGTGCATTCTCAAAACATCTAGTTAGTTGTTTGAAACCTGAATGATTTACTTCGTATTATGAGGCATGTCTTACCTTGCTTCAATGTAGCCCAGGTAAAACCCAACCATAGAATCTTGGAGAGAATTATTTTATAAAGACTTTCTTCATATGCCATTGAAACCAGGATTTCTCTCCTGTTCTATTGGTTTTCGAAAATAAAATGTTGTTTTTTGTCCAGAAACCAAAGGCACAATGCTAGTTCTTGCATCTTTAGATTCCCCATCTTTCTAACTTTCGAACCGAAATGTTCATTTCTGTCACATATGTAACCACTCAGGTGTTGTAACGGTTTTCTTCTGGTGAAAGAGAGGCGGACCAAAATGCAGCGTGGTTAGTTTTGGACCCATAACTACAAACAACCCCAGACAAAACAAACCACATAAATCCCCATGTCACACCCTGGCCTAACCAAAATAATAACGAAAACACAGAATACTAAGGCCAGGGCGTGACAGGTGTGCTGTTTAGAATGGTGTTTTCCCAGAATTAAATTTTGGCAAACGTTTCATTACAGAAGTTCTGTTTAGAAGAATTACCATAATTCTCAAATGGCCGGTAAATTAAAGTCTTCCTGGTAACTTCCCAGTCATTTTCCTAACGGAAACCCTGTTGTGTGTGTGCTTGCATGAGGGCTTCTGACGTTTGTCTGTATGAACCCATTGCATTTATGTTTGTGTGAGGAGAGGGGGAAGGTTTACATATTGACAGCAGCTCTCCATCTCTAAGCGAAGGTCACACTGCTTAACAAAATTTGTTAGATGGTTATCAAAATCCAGTCCTTATTCTTACTATCACGAGCTACAGCTACAGTATTTCTCGTATAGCCTTATCTATCCTATTCAACCAGACAGATGTCCTATCTGAATGTCACTGTACATTCTCTTAATGATTGCTTTAATTCTGTTTCATATATATAGAGATGGGCTACATTATAAAGTGTCACTCACAGTGACCTCTAACATTGGCTTTCCGTATAAACATCCAGTCAATATGCCAATACTTATCTCATCACCCTCCTCTCAGCTTACTTTGCTGTAAGTGTGAATGTAAGAGGAAAGGGGAAAGGAGTAATACTTTTTGATTGAATATAAATAAAAGGGTTTACACCAATTCACATACTGTAATCCCTCCCACACACACACCTCTCTTTCCCATGTACAGGAAGGTAGAAAGACACACACACAACTTCTGTTTCTCACACTTTAAAATGCATGGGCACACACACTCACACACAAACATACACCTCCCCTTAATTGTTCTCAGTGTCACATTTCTTGGCTTAGCCATTTCCTGAGCATATTAAACAGATTGGCTCGGAGGGACGGTACTGTAGGTTACTGGGTCAGTTCCCACTTTGACTGCATGCCAACTCTCTCCATTCTCTCAGACCTTCTCATGCCTGATCACAAATCACACAGGACTCCTGTGAAATCCATCAAGGCTGTTATAGAAGACCAAATAAATTACTCCACCTTTGATTGCTAAAACACTTGGCTAGAACCACATGGATTAGAATAGTAGCTAGCAGTAGTAGATGGATAGCTTTTGGGTTTGCTTTAAGAAAAATTGGAGACATCTGTATGACTTATCCTTTTTTGCATTCCCTTTTTCAGGGATTTGATTGCCTTTCCTATTTAGCAGTAGACTGGCACATCTTTGTATTATAGTCACATCCGGAGTGGTGTCTTGTGTGTTGTTGTGGCATCTCATCTACAGTTGAAGTCGGAAGTTTACATACACCTTAGCCAAATACATTTGAACTCAGTTTTTCACAATTCCTGACATTTAATCCAATTAAAATTCCCTGTTTTAGGTCAGTTAGGATCACCACTTTATTTTAAGAATGTGAAATATCAGAATAATAGTAGAGAGTGAGTTATTTCAGCTTTTATTTCTTTCATCACATTCCCACTGGGTCAGAAGTTTACATACACTCAATTAGTATTTAGTAGCATTGCCTTCAAATTGTTTAACTTGGGTCAAATGTTTCTGGTAGCCTTCTACAAGCTTCCCACAATACGTTGGGTGAATTTTGGCCCATTCCTCCTGACAGAGCTGGTGTAGCTGGGTCAGGTTTGTAGGCCTCCTTGCTCGCACACGCTTTTACAATTCTGCCCACAAATGTTCTATAGGATTGAGGTCAGGGCTTTGCAATGGCCACTCCAATACCTTGACTTTGTTGTCCTTAAGCCATTTTGACACAACTTTGGAATTATGCTTGGGGTGATTGTCCATTTGAAAGACCTATTTGTGACCAAGCTTTAACTTCCTGACTGATGTCTTGAGATGTTGCTTCAATATATCCACATCATTTTCATGCCTCAGGATGCCATCTATTTTGTGAAATGCACCAGTCCCTCCTGCAGCAAAGCACGCCCACAACATGATGCTGCCACCCCCGTACTTCACGGTTCTGATGGTGTTCTTCGGCTTGCAAGCCTCCCCTTTTTTCCTCCCAACATAACGATGGTCATTATGGCCAAACAGTTCTATTTTTGTTTCATCAGACCAGAGGACATTTCTCCAAAAAGTATGATCTTTGTCCCCATGTGCAGTTGCAGAACGTAGTCTGGCTTTTTTATGGCGGTTTTGGAGCAGTGGCTTCTTCCTTGCAGAGCGGCCTTTCAGGTTATGTCATTATAGGGCTCGTTTTACTGTGGATATTGTAACTTTTGTACTTGTTTCCTCCAGCATCTTCACAAGGTCCTATGCTGTTGTTCTGGGATTGATTTGCACTTCTCGCACCAAAGTACGTTCATCTCTAGGTGACAGAACGCGTCTCCTTCCTGAGTGGTATGACGGCTGCGTGGTCCCATGGTGTTTATACTTGTGTACTATTGTTTGTACAGATGGACTTGGTACCTTCAGGCATTTGTAAATTGCTCCCAAGGATGAACCAGACTTGTGGAGGTCTACAATTTTTTTCTGAGGTCCTGGATGATTTATTTTGATTTTCCCAAGATGTCAAGTTTGAAGGTATGCCTTGAAATACATCCACAGGTACACCTCCAATTGACTCAAATTATGTCAATTAGCCTATCAGAAGCTTCTAAAGCCACATAATTTTCTGGAATTTTCCAAGTAGTTTAATGGCACAGTCAACTTAGTGTATGTAACCTTCTGACCCACTGGAATTGTGATACAGTGAATTATAAGTGAAATAATCTGTTGTTGGAAAAATTACTTGTGTCATGCACAAAATAGATGACCTAACTGACTTGCCAAAACTATAGTTTGTTAACAAGAAATTTGTGGAGTGAACGAGCAGTATGGCTTGTGGCATTGTCATGCTGATGGGTCATGTCAGGATGAGCCTGTAGGAAGGGTACCACATGAGGGAGGAGGATGTCTTCAAAAAATAACAATTCTAACAAATCACGAAAGACTTTGATCTTCGGGGAAACAAAACCAGAGACTTTTCTGTCAACTCTCTCCAACAGACGGACCAAATACCAACAGAGAAGACCACAATGACCTACAGGCGTAAATATAAATGCAATTTCTTTTCGAATGAGCGGTCATTCATGTAAAGTATTAGCGATTTCTATGAGTGTTGTAATCCTTGATGAGTTTCCAGCTCTTGAACTGCACACCCCTTTTCTTTTGTCTACCAAGCCATCATATCGGTTTAATCCGCTAGGGACTTTACTATGTATCATGTAGAAACCCAATGTACTGTATAATATCTACTGTTTGTTATGTATTTCTGTGATTTGATTAGTTAGTAAATAAATCATTAAGCCAATTTGTATATCGCATTCATAATTTATGCTAGGGTTCATGCAGATAACCAAGAATTTTACGACGTTCAGATGTGACTGATAGAAGGTAAAGAATAATGAATGATTGACTGCTATTGATGTAAAAGATCTTCAGATCTTTAAGAGTGGATTCGGGAGATAGCCGCTCTATATAAACTAATGCTTCCGTGATGCCCCGGATTCCTAATGAGTTAGTTATTGCCTGATTAATTTAATCAAATAATGAATGTTAGGTAATTGATTTGAAAATAGCATGTCTTCACATTAAGGATACTAGAGACACGACACAGCTGTAGACTAAACTCTGAGGAAAGACCAAATGGAAAACATTATTTTCTCAGCTCACATAAATGTGAGGAGGGAGGGAGGGAAATGAAAGAGGGAGTGAGAGAGAGAGAGAGAGAGAGCAGGTGGGGGAAAACTTGAAGGAAGATACTCGAGTGAGGGAATGAGGAGAGGACTGGAGAGAGGGAGAGGTTTTGGGGGACAATATCATACAGCGAGAGGAGGAGTGCTCAAACACAGAGAGAAGAGAAAGGTGGGGTTGAAGCGAGGGGGAGAGGTAAAGCAAGAGACCTTTAGAGGTGTGAGATGGTGTGTGGGGGTTGTGTGATTTGAGGGGTATGAGGAGTGCTCAGGGAGTGCATGGTGAAAGAGAGAGTTATCAGCATAAGGTGCTCACAGCAGGAAGTAACTGACAGCCTGTTACAATGTCCACAAATGAAGGCCCCCATCTATACTGCTCCTGTACTATCTGCGTTAGTGTTTACCTTTTTCACTCTCTGCTCTCTCTCTGTTGATCTCTCTCTCTTTCTGTCTGTCACTCTCTGTCACTCTCCCTCTCTGTCATTCTCTGTCTCCCTCTGCTACTAGGAGAGGTGTCCTTGTTTTGACAGTGTGCAAGGGGGTGTGTGCGGGTGTTTAATCGATTCTCAGGCAAAGCTGACACCCTGAGACTACTGTGTCAATGCACCTAAATAGTCCGCCTGTCGTATTTCTTCTCTGTGTCTTAGAGAAACAATGAAAGTCATGTGTGACTGGTAATTGAAAGTTGAGAGTTTTCTATAGAACACAGGGACCGCTGACAAGACGGGGAATAATAAATATTGTTATTTAATTGCTATTTCATCTATTTTTTTGTCTGTCTCTAATGGTCTCTCTCTCCCCTTTCTCTAATTTCTCTAAATGTTTTCCTCTCTTCTTCCCTTCTCCCTGTTACATCTATGATCCGACTGTTCCGGTGGACGTCCACGGCAGGAATAGGGACCCGGCAGAGAGCTCTCTCTACCAGCCCCACCACCTCCCAGCAGACGGCGGGGACCAGTCCAACAACAAGCAGAAGCAGGACTTTCACAACCTGGGCTTCAGCAACAGCAACAAGTACAACGATGGAGAAGATGGAGGACGAGGCCTCAAGCTGGAGATCGACAACAACCAGATCAACAGGCTTCACGCCGTGCCCGCCAACCCAGAGAGGGGGCAGGGAGTCAAGCCTTGGGCAGGGGAGGGTGGTGGTGGTGGTAGGGGTCTGTATATCCTCCATCCAGAGGGCCAGGTTCCAAGACGAGATCCATCTAAGGGCCCCAGCCAAGTTCCAATCTACCCTAACACACTCTCCCTGGATCATAGTCACCATCTGACACATTTGGGTGACAATGACTCCCACAAGATTAGGATGTTCCGAAATAGCTCGGACCCCTCCTGGCCCGGTGTGGGGTGCTACACCTCGTTGACGGATGAGCTGGATGAGGGGGTGGGGGGCACACCTGAGTACCTGTGTGACACAGGGGATGAGGAGAGCGTCATGTCTGCGGATATTCCAACTAGTACAACTAGCCTGTCCTCGGCAGACACGAAGGATGATAGGAGGGCGCCGGACGCCACTACCGTAGAGAGCGGGACCAGGATCTCGGTGACGAAGAGCGAAGATGAGGGACGGGAAGAAGATGATGTGTATCACATCACAGACTCTATGGTGGCGGAAGCTCTAGCAGCTCTAGATGCGGCAACCGCCGGGGAGGACTATGAGGACTAACTCTTTAAAAACTCTTAAATATTTTCTACAAGGCCTCATACTATTTCAAAAGCACAATCTAACTTCGATATCTATTCAGCTTCAATATCTGCTGCTTTTTTTTAACTAAAATATGGATTTATTTTTTAACATACTGTAGAACATGCATATTTGTCTTGTGAGTCACATGGGCATACAGTACCAGTCAAAAGTTTCTTTATTTTTACTAGTTTCTACATTGTAGAATAATAGTGTAGACATCAAAACTATGAACTAACACATATGGAATCATGTAGTAACCAAAAAAGAGTTAAACAAATCAAAATACATTTTAGATTCCTCAAAGTTGCCACCCTTTGCCTTGATGACAGCTTTGCACACTCTTGGCATTCTCTCAACCAGCCGTCATTGTAAATAAGAATGTGTCCTTAATTGACTTCCCTAGTTAAATAAAGGTTCAATAAAAAATAAAAAATTTCTAGGTTGCTTTTCCAACATTCTTGGAGGAATTCACACATATGCTGGGCACTTGTTGGCTACTTTTCCTTCACTCTACGGTCCAACTCATCCCAAACTGTTTCAATTGGGTTGAGGTTGGTTGATTGTGGATTTCAGGTCATCTGATGCAGCATTCCATCACTCTCCTTCTTGTTTACATATGGCCCTTACACAACCTGGAGGTGTGTTTTGGGTCATTGTCCTGTTGAAAAACAAATTATTGTCCTACTAAGCGCAAACCAGATGGGATGGCGTATCACTGCAGAATGCTGTGGTAGCCATGCTGGTTAAGTGTGCCTTGAATTCTAAATAAATCACAGACAGTGTCACCAGCAAAGCCCCCCACACCATCCCACCTCCTCCTCCACGGTGGAAACCATACATGCGGAGATCATCCGTTCACCTACTCCCAAAGACACGGAGGTTGGAACCAAAAATATCATATTTGGACTCATCAGGCTGAAGGACAGATTTCCACCAGTTTAATGTCCATTGATCGTGTTTCTTAGCCAATGCTTGTCTCTTCTTCTTATTGGTGTCCTTTAGTTGTGGTTTCTTTGCAGCAATTCGACCATGAAGGCCTGATTCACGCAGTCTCTGAACAGTTGATGTTGAGATGTGTCTGTTACTTGAACTCTGTGAAGCATTTATTTGGACTGCAAGAGGTGCAGAGAGCTCTAATGAAGTTATCCTCTGCAGCAGAAGTAACTCTGGGTCCTCCTCTGGGTCTTCCTTTCCTGTGGCAGGCCTAATGAGAGCCAGTTTCATCTTGGTTGAGACTGCACTTGAAGAAACTTTCTAAGTTCTTGACTGGATTGATTGACCTTCATGTCATAAAGTAATGATGGACTGTTGTTTCTCTTTGCTTATTTGAGCTGTTCTTGCCATAATAAAAACTTGGTCTTTTACCAAATAGGGCGATCTTCTGTTTATCACCCCTACCTTGTCACAAAACAACAGCTTGGCTCAAACGCATTAAGAAGGAAAGAATTTCCCCAAATTTACTTTTAACAACTTGTTAATTGAAATGCATTTCAGGTGACCACCTCATGATGCTGGTTGAATGAATGCCAAGAGTGTGCGAAGCTGTCTTTTTAAAATTGTTTTATTTCACCTTTGTTTAACCAGGTAGGCCAGTTGAGAACAATTTCTCATTTACAACTGCGACCTGGCCAAGATAAAGCAAAGCAGTGTGACAAAACAACAACACAGAGTTACACGTGGGATAAACAAATGTACAGTCAATAACATAATAGAAAAATCTGTATACAGTGTGTGCAAATGAAGTAAGGAGGTAAGGCAATAAATAGGCCAATAGTGGCAAAGTATTTACAATTTAGCAATTAACACTGGAGTGATAGATGTGCAGATGAGGATGTGCAAGTAGAAAAACTGGTGTGCAAAAGAGCAGACAAACAAAAACAAATATGGGGATGAGGTAGGTAGTTGGATGGGCTATTTACAGATGGGCTGTGTACAGCTGCAGCGATCGGTAAGCTGCTCTGACAGCTGATGCTTGAAGTTGGTGAGGCAGATATAAGTCTCCAACTTCAGTGATTTTTGCTATTCGTTCCAGTCATTGGCAGCAGAGAACTGGAAGAAAAGGCAGCCAAAGTAGGTGTTGGCTTTGGGGATGACCAGTGCAATGTACCTGCTGGAGTGCTGCTACGGGTGGCTGTTGCTATGGTGACCAGTGAGCTGAGATAAGGCAGAGATTTACCTAGCAAAGTCATCAAGGCAAAGGATGGCTACTTTGAAGAATCTCAAACATTAAATATATTTTGATTTGTTTATCAGATTTTTGGTTACTACATGATTCCATATGTGTTATTTCATAGTTTTGATGTCTTCACTATTATTCTACAAAAATAGTAAAAATAAAGAAAAACCTGGAATGAGTAGGTGTGTCCAAACTTTTGACTGGTACTGTATGTGTGACTATTTTGCCAAGGATTGGGTTGCGTAACGGTAGTCTGTTGTGTCAATGTTTGTTGTACTCTCAGGAGCAAGAGAGAATAATACTCTAGGCACTCGACTGTAAATATTCCCAGTGTCTTAAACCTAATTCCTAAACTACAGTACGTTTTACACTCTGGTCTACACTGAGTATTCAAAACATTAGGAACACCTTCCTAATATTGAGTTGTAACTCCCCCAGTAGAACAGCCTCAATTAATCTGGGCATGGACTCTAAAAAGTTGTCGAAAGCCTTCCACAGGGATGCTGGCCCTTGTGTCAAATTGTCTGTATGTTCTTTGGGTTGTGGACCATTTTTGATACACACGGAAATTGCTAAGTGTGAAAAACCCAGCAGCGTTGTAGTTCTTGACACAAACCGGTGCACCAGACACCTACTACTATACACAGTTCAAAGGCACTTATATCTTTTGTCTTGCCCATTCACCCTCTGAATGGCACACATACACAATCCATGTGTCTCAAGGCTTAAAATGCATTTGCTTACCGGTCTCATCCCCGTCATCTACACTGATTGAAGTGGATTTAACAAGTGACATCAATAAGGGATCATACATTAGCATGTATACACCTGGGCAGTCGGCAGGTAGCCTACTGGTTAGAGTGTTGGGCCAGTAACTGAAAGGTTACTGGATTGAATCCCTGAGCTGACAAGGTAAAAATCTGATGTTCTTCCACTGAGCAATGTTCCCCAGGCGCTGTGGATGTCAATTAAAGCAGGCCACCTCTGATTCAGAGGGTTTGGGTTAAATGTGGAAGACACATTTCAGTTAAAGGCATTCAGTTGTACAACTGACTAGGTATCACCCTTTCAGTATGTTATGGAAAGAGCAGATGTTCTTAATGCTTTGGACACTCAGTGTATGGTTCTACATTTCAATATTCCACCAACATAGTTCTACAGTGCTTATAGAATTTATATTTCTATATTCTGTTCTATACATGCTCTATTCAGTGGACATACATTAAGTACACTCCTAGAAAAAAAGGTTTCTTTGGCTGAACCCTCTTTTTATTTTACCTTTATTTAACTAGGCAAGTCAGTTATGAACAAATTCTTATTTTCAATGACGGCTTAGAAACAGTGGGTTAACTGCCTGTTCAGGGGCAGAAAGAAAGATTTGTACCTTGGGGATTTCAACTTGCAGCCTTTCGGTTACTAGTCCAACGCTCTAACCACTAGGCTACCCTGCCGCTCTAACCACTAGGCTACCCTGTGGAAAATGTTTTTCAAAGGGTTCTCGTATGGGGACAGCCAAAGAACCCTTTTAGGTTCCAGATAGGTTATTGCCATGGCTTTGTTTGTCTTCAGAGAGCTTGCTGTGCTTCATTGTATGAACACACATTGATAGGTCATCTCCAGCTATCTATTTTTGTATTGTATCCATGTTGATGTTATTTTTTACCAGTTTTTCCTATGTTATTTATATCCTGACTGGTTGGCCCAGTCCTTTCAGAGACATTGCCCAAAGTTTGTAGAAAATAATTAGACATGTGAAGAAAAAGACCATAGTGAGAGGTAACCACATGGGTTGTTTGTTGTTCCTGTCTGTTGTCTGACCAGTGACGTTAGATCAGCTTACAACTTCCCATTGTGAAGCATACTGAGTTGACCAAGGGCGGAATTATAGGAATTATATAACTGATATTGTCATGTTCTTTCCTTAGTTCCTTTGTTTTTGTCTTTGTTTTAGTATGGTTAGGGTGTGAGTTGGGGTGGGCAGTCTATGTTGGTTTTTCTATGTTGGTTTTTGAGTTAGGCCTGGTATGGTTCTCAGAGGCAGCTGTCAATTGTTGTCCCTGATTGAGAATCATACTTAGGTAGCCTGGGTTACACTTTGGGTTGGTGGGTGTTTGTTTCCGTGTGAGTGTTTGGGCCACACGGTACTGTTTCGTTTTGTTCGCATCGTTGATTGTTTTGTTCCAGTGTTCAGTTTGTTTATAAAAAGACATGAACATTTACCACGCTCCACCTTGGTCCTCCTCTCTATCTCCAGACGACATCTGTCACAGATATACTTAGCATCTGTGCATATTGTTTGTATTGTTTGTAAACATTATGCATGGGGCGGCAGGGTAGCCTAGTGGTTTGAGTGTTGGACTAGTAACCAGAAGGTTGCAAGTTCAAACCCCTGAGCTGACAAGGTACAAATCTGTTGTTCTGCTGCTGAACAGGCGGTTAACCCACTGTTCCTAGGCCATCATTGAGAATAAGAATTTGTTCTTAACTGACTTGCCTGGTTAAATAAAGGTTAAATAAACAATTGTGAAGGGTCTTTGTTTCAATGAAGGAACATTCTTTTTTTTTTATCAGGACTATCCTTTTAAAGTCATTGTTTGTTTGCCGAAATCATTTATATTCCAATGTGTACAGTATATACATAATATATTTAGATGTTTAATTTTCTAGGCCAAAAGGAGACGCCAGGGACTCAAACACCCGCTTAAGTACAACACCCAGCTAAGGCGGTAAACATGCTAACTTTAGCTGACCACATGATAGCTGCTAGTGTGTTTCTCCCAATGTCCCCTTGCAGTAGAAGAGAGCTTTTAAGCAGATCTTGTAATGTTCTTTAGCTGCTTTATCTCGCCAATCCCTTTTTGATTTCCTTCCTCAAATTGTGTCTCTGTTTGTCTTGGTATAATCACACCATCCCTCTCACCATTAGATGTTGTTTTGGGGGGGTAAGTTTAAAATGGAGCATCCACCCTCCAACCTATCTTTGTTTCTGTGGCATTACAGGGTCATGTGCTTTTTGTCAGATCTTTAAGGTGTAAAGTGATTGCTTCTGCCAGTGGCCTTCCTCTTAGGTCTTGATTCAATGCGTATCGCTGAAGATCTGCGCTATAGCACGATTGTAATTTAAAGGCAACTGCATTCCTGGTAAACGTTGCATATGTCGGCTCAATTGGAAATTACCATTTTATTTCAATCGCGCTACAATGCAGACATTCAGTGCTACGGATTGAATCGAGCCCTTAATATCGCCTTCATATTGTCACGAATCGGCTCAAAGCCTGTAACAAAAGGGATACAACGAGGAGATAAGGAGTAACAAAATATATATTTATTAAATAAAGTTAAGTACAATATACAATGGTGTGTGTGTAATCAGTAGTGTAAGTGAGTGTTTTGCATGCATGAATGTGATAATGCAGGGTGCTGAAAGGTGCTAAAGCAAACAACCAAAAGGCCACCAAGATACACAACAAAATCTGTAAAGGTGTCTGTATGTAGAGAGTATTTTCAATGAATGTGGAAGAGGTCTATTTATCCTGGGACAGACCCGAGCCCAGGTATTTCCCATGTAGCTGACGACCCTCCCAACTCCGCCCACCGGCATCCTAACAAGGAAACAAGAGCAAAGATAGAGAATACGGCAGACAGAGTGGGAGGGTCGTCACACTATCAACTCCTTTTTCAAGGTGCTCAAAGTGACTGCGCAGACAGACAGGTTATCATCTCATCTGGTGATTGAAGTGTAAAGTTGCTTGTTTTATTAGAAGGAAAACTGAAATGTGACTTAACTACTAAATCCTCCCAGAGAGAGATCACATGGTGTGGAGGCTTTTATTAAACATCTCACACAACAGAACCAAAGAGTTCATCTTACTACTGAATGACAGACAATGTGGGCTTCATAATTGACTGCAATGTCACACACAGTGGGATAAACTAGCTACTACCCCTTCAACCATCTTGGGATCTTACTTTAGGTGTGTGTATGTTTGTGTGTGTATGAAAAGTAGACAAAGGGGTACAGTTTCAACTCTGATACCTGGGGTTCAAGGTCAGATAGAAATCTATTTGCTGAAGAGTGAATGGAGCTTTGTCTGTCCAAGCTGTACAGCAGATTGTCTACTTCCCATTATAAACAGAACAGTATCCTTAGGATGAAGCACACATTGTGAAGAAAGCCACATTTCAGTTGATAAATAAAGGGTTCTTCTTTCAAATGTGTGTACATTGTACGGTCTCTGTAAAATTCACATAAATAAAATGGCCATGAAAATAACTGTTGGCACTGGTGTTATAACTATAACAATAACTGTTGGCAATTAGGTCTTAGTTCCTTATGTACATTGGGTTAGAGGGGTGTACATTTAAAATGCTTGTTTTTCTCAAGGCTGTTGGGTTTGGAGTGATGTCATCAATAATTATGGTGTGGTTACTTAAAGGGATAGCTCACATAACTTAAATACCCTGGTAGTCCACACCAGTAAGGTAGGTTTGATTCATGGGACAACCTATACGTAAAATGTATGCATGCATGACTGTTTTGGATAAGAGTCTGCAAACAGCATATGTTCCTTCAGAAAGTATTTAGACCCCTTGACTTTTTCCACATTTTGTTACATTACAGCCTATTTATAAAATTGATTAAATAAAAATAAATCCTCAGCAATCTACACACAATATCCCATAATAACAAAGTGAAAATAAGTTTTTAGAAATGTTTGCACATGTATTAAAAATACAAAACAGAAATACCTTATTTACATAAGTATTCAGACCCTTTGCTATGAGATTCGAAATTGAGCTCAGGAGCATTCTGTTTCCATGGATCATCCTTGAGATGTTTCTACAACTTCATTGGAGTCCACCTGTGGTAAATTCAAATGATTGGACATGATTTGGAAAGGCACACACTTGTCTATATAAGGTCCCACAGTTGACAGTGCATTTCAGAGCAAAAACTAAGCCATGAGGTCAAAGAAATTGTCCGTAGAGCTGCGAGACAGCATTTTGCACAGATCAGGGGAAGGGTACCAAAATATGTCTGCAGCATTGAAGGTCCCCAAGAACACAGTGGCCTCCATCATGATTAAATGGAAGAAGTTTAGAAACACCAAGGCTCTTCTTCGAGCTGGCCTCCGGACCAAACAGCAATCGGGGGAGAAGGGCGGTGACCAAGAACCCAAAGGTCACTCTGACAGAGCTCTAGAGTTCCTCTAAGGAGATGAGAACCCTCCAGAAGGACAACCATCTCTGCAGCACTCCACCAATCAGGTATTTAAGGTAGAGTGGTCAGATGGAAGCCACTCTCAGTAAAAGGCATATGAGAGCCCGCTTGGAGTTTGCCAAAAGGCACCTAAAGACCCTCAGACCATGAGAAACTAGATTCTCTGGTTTGATGAAACCAAGGATGAATTCTTTGGCCTGAATGCAAAGCGTCACATCTGGAGGAAACCTGGCACCACCGCTACGATGAAGCATGGTGGTGGCAGCATCATGTTGTGGGGATGTTTTTCAGTGGCAGGGACTGGGAGACTAGTCAGGATTGAGGCAAAGATGAATGGAGCAAAGTACGGAGAGATCCTTGATGAAAACCTGCTCCATAGCACTCAGGTCCTCAGACTGGGGCGACGGTTGACCTTCCAACAGGACAACGACCCTAAGCACACAGTGAAGACAACGCAGGAGTGGCTTCGGAACAAATCTCTAAATGTCCTTGAGTGGCCCAGCCAGAGCCCGGACTTGACCTGACCTAACATATCTAGAGAGACCTGAAAATAGCTGTGCAGCAACGCTCCCCGTCCAACCTGAGAGAGCTTGAGAGGATCTGCAGAGAAGAATGAGAGAAACTCCTCGCAACATTTTGAAAAAAGTCAAGGCATTTGAATACTTTCAGAAGGCATTGTATATTATTAATAATATATTATTTAATGGGGAGCTGATCTGAAATCAGTTTTTAACAACAGAAAGTAACCACTGTAACCATTGAAGCTCTGCCTAAGGATGAGTTACACTTCCCTAGTCATGTGACTTATATGACATCCCTGGTTAACTTCCCTCTGGGATATTGTGTGAACAGCACACGAGGAACCAGGAAAAGCATTTATTTTGTATTTACAGATTAATGTTTCACACCAGAGTTAAATACACACCACTTAGAGGAGGCTAACAGTTAAGGAAGTGAACTATTAATACTGCCTGAGAAATAAACCAAGTATAAATTAGTTATTTTAACTTATGAGTCATTAACTTTCAGTCCTATGAACCATGTATGCACTGAGGCTTTATGATTTGAGATGATGATGATGATGCTATCTTTATTGCACTCCACACTGCCCTTTCTCACGTGGATGAAGGGAACATCAATGCTGTTCATTGAGTACAGCTCAGCATTCAACACCATAGCGCCCTTCTAGCTCATCACTAAGCTAAGGACCCGGAGACTGAATTCTGCAACTGGATTCTAGACTTCCTGACCGGATGCTTCCAGGTGGTGAGCGTAGGCAACAACACATCTGCCACGCTGACTCTCAACACAGGGGCTCCTCGGTTGAGTGCGACTAGATGGCCACGCACAAGGTACTTAATGGTAACCCAGAAATGATTTCATATTAAGATAAAGACTCATCAGGAACCACATGTACTGTAGTAACACAGCACGCAGCACTGAGCAGCACTGGAGAGAGAAAGAAAGACATTATTCCAAACATTATATCAGTGTTGTTCATTTAAAAGGTCCAATGCAGCCATTTTTATGTCAATATTAAATCATTTCTGGGGGAAAATTAAGTAAATTAATGGGATTCTTTTCAATTAAAATGGTCAAAAACAAACATAAAATTGCTTCTCAGCAAAGAGCAATTTCTCCAGGAAGAATTTTGCTTGGACTGTCTTGGAGAGATATGAGTGGGGAGGGGAAAACTGAAAACGTATTGGCAGAGAGGTTTGGAACTCTAAGATCAAACAGATTTTACACTGAAAGGACATTATCATAATTTTTCACATTTTCACAGTATTATTCCAACCTCAGTGTGGAAATATAAAACACAGGAAATCACGTTTGACTGCACTGGGCCTGTACTGCACGTTTGACTGCACTGGGCCTGTACTGCACGTTTGACTGCACTCTATCTCATTTCTACTTCCATTGCAATTATGTACCATAACATATCATGTGAACTTAGTTCATTGAACAGAAAGAAAAAGAGAGAGAAGAAAGAATAGGGAGATGGATAGATATTAACCAAGCATGGCTGTGACCAGTTTGTCCAAGGTAAAAGCAAGGGCAAATGACACTACAGTCAATATTTGCTCAAGGTCCTCTCATTGCTATCCCATGTCCTGTACTCTGTCACCACTCAGGGCTTGTTTTCAACCTGACGCTCTCTACCCTTAAGCCCTACTACCATTTACCCCGTGCGTGCGTGCGGTAGGGTAGGTTAGTATTAGCTAACATGTCTAATGTATACAGCCATGGGTGCGGTGACATACAGTAACCTGGTGTTGTAAGCATAGTTACTATAATGAACGCTCCAATTCTATTGTTGTGAGGTATTTTTCCACTAGATGCAAACGTCCCAGTCATTGTCAACACCTTGAACTACAATCGAAATACATTCATAAACCAGTACACAACATTATCTCCTGTCATTAACACAGTAAATATAAGTTGGTGTCGACAGTGCCCGATTTTAGGATGTAAACCTTTGTGGGGCAAACTCCCCAAAAATGGTTTAGATGCATGCCAGCAAAGCCACAACACAAAACTAAACAATACATGAATTGCACTATAACAAACGGTGCCCACAAACTGTTACAGCCTACATAATGCTATCCCAACAGAAGAGCTTTCTTCTCAGCACCATGCTTGCTTAAGGGGATACACACCTTTTTTGGGGGGGGCCAAAAATTACATACCCAAATCTAACTGCCTGTAGCTCAGGCCCTGAAGCAAAGATATGCATATTCCTGGTACCATTTGAAAGGAAACACTTTGAACTTTGTGGAAATATGAAAGGAATGTAGGAGAATATAACAGAATAGATCTGGTAAAAGATAATACAAAGAAAAAAACAACCGTTCTTTTGTATTTGTTTTGTACCATTGTCTTTAAAATGCAAGAGAAATGCCATAATGTATTATTCCAGCACATGTGAAATGTATGATTTTGTCCACTAGATGGCAGTAGTGTGTGTGCAAAGTTTTAGACTGATCCAATGAACCATTGCATTTCTGTTCAAATGTTGTACCAAGACTGCCCAAATGTGCCTAATATGTTTATTAATAACTTTTCATGTTCAAAATTATGCACTCTCCTCAAACAATAGCATGGTATTATGTCACTATAATAGCTACTGTAAATTGGACAGTCAGTTAGATTAACATGAATTTAAGCTTTCTGCCAATATCAGATATGTCTATGTCCTGGGACATTTTCTTGTTACTTACATACTCATGCTAATCGCATTGGCCTACGTTAGCTTAACCATCCCGTGGAAGGGACACTGATCACAAATGTGATTTCTACTGACAATTGAGATGTACAAACTATGGCATAAGGGAACGATGAGTGGATAACAGGCAGTCTGTAATTTAGATTAAGACAATGATCGAGCTAGGATGGACGTAGTCAATATAACTATTTGTTCAGCACTTTTGAAAAATTCAGAACATGGGCTGTTCTTACAGTATTATGCCTGTACAACAAGTCAGAACCGTAGGATAAATAAAGGGGGCATATAATCAGACGATGAAAGCTCTTACAATATTTGATCATTACATTTCTCTAAAACAGACTAAAGGCTACATGGCCACCACCAAGTCAGAACAGTAGGCTAAGTTATGAGGGAGAAAGAGACCAAATTATTAGGGTGAGGCACATGGGCTACTAACAGCTTACTACACAACATACACTTGGTATTACTTTCTTAGCTACAGTATACATATCTCCCTGGAATATTACATAATTTACATAGCAGCATACAATAATTTTTTGGACTCACCTTGTTGTGCTGTGGTCCTTCTTGTGGACAAGTCTGGCATTCTCTGGATTTATGGTGTTTTCAAGACAACTGGGAACTATGGGGAAAAAACAAGGTTGAATCATGACATCAGTGATTCTCAGGTTGGAGCTCTAGAAAGAGGCCAGAGTTCTCGATTTGGAATTCCGAGTTGGATGACTGTTGAAAACATATTTTCCCAGTCGGAGCTCATTTTTTCAGAGTTCCCAGTTGTGTCTTAAATTCACTGAAGTCTGATTTCCTAGTTCCGAGTTTCCAGTTCTTTTGAACGCGGCAGAAGTCATGCTGGACTGACATCATGGCCAATGTTTTCAAACTTTTCTGGCCCATGGTGTTGCATGTGAATTTTCATAATTTTAAGCTTGAGAAAGAGGCTCTTAAACTCTGACTTGGACCACACACCAACTCCACTGAATTGCAGGCTAGTGATTGCTTTACAACGCTTGCAGTTTGCATCTGATTCCTTCCAAACCAACTCATTGTTGAATTTGCGATTTCCAACTTGTTGTGTAATGTTTATGTCCAATGGCCGATGAGCAACGATATGTTTAATCTATAATTTCTCTTCATATGACAAGGATAGAAAAGGATTTGCCAGTAGATTGTCGACTTGATTCATGATGACTACTTGTCTAGCTTGCTAGCTAAGATCCTAAATGTATCCTAAAAGACAGAACACTGAGCCAATCACAGTGCAACTAGAGAACATTACCAACCCCATACACTCCGTATTTTCTGCTGGCTGCCCCACCACCACAGAGTTGGCTGAAACATCTGCATTTTGGAGTTGCCATACTCTAGAAATTAAAAAAGAGACCGTGTTTGTATGCGGCTTTATTAACTCAATGATCATTTGTATTACATTGTAAACTGATATGTGACATGTATTAATGCCAGAATAACATGCAAACAGGCAACAACAAAAACAAAAAATGACGTGTCGCCACTGGGTGTCAGCCATATTTGGTATGGTCATATTATACTTTGAATGATTTAACTAAATCTGATTCTCATCTCTTTCTCAAAAGGCTAAGTAAAATGACAGGTGCAACATACACACATATCTCAGTGTAGGCTGTATGTGTGTGCGCGTGTGTGTAGGTGGTGAATTTGATTACGTCTGGTAAGGTCAAGAGCAGTTGATAATTCCAGGTATTACATGATGGAACAAAACATCTCCTCCCTTCCCCTTTCATCACTCTGACAGTAATATGAAATTAAGACAAGAGCCTTGGCAGCGAGGGTGGATAGAATATGTATTCAAAAATCACTGCTTTATGAGAAAAGTGAGGAGGAGGGGGGGGGCTGGCAGGATATGGTGAGGGAAATCAGAGGTTATTGAATACTGAAAATAGAGAGGGAGAGAGGGGATGGAGGGAGAAAGGTAAGGAAAGAGAGAGAGAAAATACATGTTATTGAAGAGAAGAATTGAAAGATACAAAGTTGTTTGTATAATCAATTTAATGTATTGTACAAACATATCTTTTAAAAAAAACATAATATAGTACTTTATTTATAAACATTTCTTTGCTCATTAAATTCTATAGTATATTTTATTGTTGTGAACAAATTGTGAGAAAAAAGCCAACTTTCCACATTTTAGTTAATTAAAAGGCAGACAATTCTGACAATAATTATTTTGTTTTTGATACTTTACAGTCTCCAAAGCAAACATTGACAAAATGGACTGAAAGTAAGAGCTAAGGCAACAAGCCCTTTCCATGCAATAAAAATTAAACATTAAATTATATTAAAAGGTCATACAAATACATTCTTATAAACATTGATATTAAAGCTATTACAGTAAATGAGAGGCGTTCCTGTTTTGACAAAAAGGTCAGACATACTTTTCAATAGTCTTCCACTCCCAGTCGCCTTTCCTTCATCTGCAAGGAGAGGAGACATTAATAGAGAGTGATTTTAGACTGTTGAGACATTTTTAATTGTCTGAGGCTAGATTTGGATTTACATTTCTTCTGGAGCTGCATTATGTGTTGTTCAGGTTTAGTCAATGTAGGCCTACTCGTTGAAGATTGTAAATCTATAATTTAGTTTTGGCAGAGTAAAATGGAATCTTTTAAAAAAGTAACACCAAACAAGAAAATAGTTTTGGCTTTGGTATGGGTAAGCATTTGAAACAGTGTCTGTTTCAACATACTTTTAATTAGTTTATTATTCATGACAATTCCGAGACAAACAATTAATTGTTACTGTATAAATTACATTTTAACGCCTAATACATTACTTTCCTCACTGAGAATGTTTTTGAATAATTTTGGTTCAGCCAGAAACAAATCGAGCACTCACACACACACACTTTAAAGGCCACTGTTTTTTCAGAGGTAATGTTATGTATCAAAGTCTTGGACTAAAACCATTATTCAACATTAAAAAAAAACATTTGGTGATATGCCAGTCAATAGCCCTAAAAAACTGTTGTAAATACAAAATGTCTCTCTCACACTCCCACACACACACAAAAGTGTACATTCTGTCATACTGTTAGATAGCGGAATGAACTTCGTAAATGTACCATTATGGCATCTGTGACATGGGCAGTCCCATTTCCATTTCAAAGTAGTCCATTTTCTTATTTTGTGTTTGAAAAAAACGTAAAGCTAATACTGGTTATTTACCACCCCCTGCGGTGCTGGAGACCTAAACGTAATCTTGTGGCATTCATCGATTGTGGCCACTACATGGTGGATATATCACTGAAAGCAATTTCCCACCATAGGCAACCACATTTAAAAAAAACAATGCTCTGATCATTGGCTGATCACTCCCAACCAATAAGAATCCTCACCCAGTTGACCACTTTAAAATGGTGGAAGACCTAAATGGCAATTCCCGCACTAAAATGGGTTACATCCATCTACAGTCCTGTATAGTGCATGGATCCAGAAATAAATACATGTTAAATTATAAGACTTCTACAGAAGTGGAAAAGGGATTTGTTCACAGTATCTTTGCACAGTGATGAATAAAATAATAGAAACCATATGCATTATTTTGAAAGAGATGAGTCAATGGCGAATTAAAATAGGTTGTTTCATCAGGGTGGAATCAGACACGGTTCCATATGTCATCACAACCAAAAGGTCACACTGTAGACACAGAGTCAAGGGGAAAGCAACAGGCATAGTTCAGAGGAACTGAGATAGACAAATGTTCAGAACGTGTTTGAATGAGTGGGGGGGGGTTATCTTGTTTAAGGAACAGGTTTAGCACCGTAATTTTAAAAATAACACTGACACTTTACTTTTTTCCCCCTTACTAGCTCTGACTGTTCTGATAGCTACTGTACTTTGAGGGAAAATGTACTTACTATGACTGAGATATGTGGTTGTCCCAGCTAATTATCTTAATATTAATGCACTAACTGTAAGTTGTTCTGGATAAGAGCATCTGCTAAATGACAAAAATGTTAAATGTTAAATGAGAGAAGCACTGAGTCAAGTGCAGTAGCTCAGAAGTGGACATGAAGGCTTGATAGAGATTGTACCTTTAGCATCTGATGTGTATTTGGTTATTGGCTCCTGGCTCTCTCTCAAACACACCGCAACGTAGTCTCAACCTCTTAGTCACATAATTAGTTAAATAAAGTCCACAAAGTGTCACATGATCTCAGTATATACACACACTTGTTCTGAAAGGCCTCAGGGTCTGCAACACCACTAAGCAAGGGGCACCACCAAGCAAGCAGCACCATGAAGATCAAGGAGCTCTCCAAACAGGTCAGGGACAAAGTTGTAGAGAAGTACAAATCAGGGTTGTGTTATAAAAAAATATCTGAAACTTTGAACATTCCACAGAGCACCATTAAATCCATTATTAAAAAACTGGAAATAATATGGCACCACAACAACCCTGCCAAGAGAGGGCCGTCCACCAAAACTCTAGGACCAGGCAAGGAGGGCATTAATCAGAGGCAACAAAGACACCAAAGATAACCATAAATGAGCTGCAACGCTCCATAGCGGAGATTGGAGTATCTGTCCATAGGACCACCTCTTAAGGATACGCCCCTTTAATAAAAATGTTGCCTAAAATTACATACCCAAATCTAACTGCGTGTAGCTCAGGCCCTGAAGCAAGGATATGCATGTTCTTGGTATCATTTGAAAGGAAACACTTTGAACTTTGTGGAAATGTGAAATGACTGTACGGGAATATAACAGAATAGATCTGGTAAAAGATAATACAATTTTTGTACCATCATCTTTGAAAGGCAAGAGAAAGGCCATAATGTATTATTCCAGCCCAGGTGCAATTTTACATTTTGGCCACTAGATGGCATCAGTGTATGTGCAAAGTTTTAGAGTGAGCCAATAAACCATTGCATTTCTGTTGTATATAAAAACGGCTAAATAACATTTTTGACTGCACTTGGCCTTTAACATCAACATAACAAACGGTCCTCACATGTCATTCAACCATACCCTAACATTGTTACTACAGCCAGAGTAGATCAATGATGACAATAGTGTGATGTTATTTAAGATGTATTCCTGCCTGGCCCAGGGGCTATGTTATTATTCTCACTGAGGGTCCCATGATATAACTTCACACTCCCTGGCACTGGATAGATTAAATTAAATCACGTAATGAATATTCCCTCCCAGGTCAGCGCGACCCCAGACGTATGCTTCCATTCATCTGGATGAGCAAATTAAAAACAGAGGCCGCTCTGCATTCAAATGAGCTACTCTACAGGAAGGGAGAAGTGGAGGATGGGATGATACACACTCATTCACTTGAACAGGGCAGTCTATCTCAGTGAGAGAAAAAAATCACGCACATCCACACACATATCTATATACTGACACAATCACCACCACCACCTTTCCTGTCTCTCAGACACTCTCGCTCTCCTACCTCCCCACAGCCAGCACTGTGACCTCTCCTTGGCTCCTCCTGTCTGCTATCCTCTTGTGGGACATGCCCCTCATCAAGGGCCACTTCTTGTGGTTGCAGAGGTTGCATACGTTCTTGTGACCTTCCATGCCTCCAATGGTGTGCAGGTGGTTGCAGGTGTGTTTGGCTACCCCCGGCGGGGACCCGGGGGAGATAGGGGGGTGGGGGTGGTTGGAGTCAGTGGTAGGCTGTGGAGGGAAAGAAGGTTGAAAAGGGTAAGATGAAAAAAAAGGAAGGCACTCCAGCACACTGGTGATATACGCTCGGCAGACAATCTCACAATGACTAAAGGTTTATTGTAAACCAGAAGACAAGAATCTGACCTTAGCAGAAGACACTCTAGTATTCATGATCATGAACCTTGGTCCTGGAGAGCTACATGAAATGCAGGCTTTTGTTTCATCCCATCACTAACACACCAGATTCCACTAATCCAAATTATGGGATTCAGTGCTGGACTGGAACAAAAACCCTGCACACGCTATGGCTCTCTCCAGGACCGGAGATAACAACCCCTGCTCTAGTAATTGGACAGAGTATCTCTGCTGTACTATTTCAAGCCGGCTGCACTCTCTTGATTCAATTATTAAAGTCTTTATTAATCATGTTTGTCCTGGGGAGACCTAAAAGTGGAGGAGTGTGCAAGAGTGTACTATATGTGGTGATACTGTGCTGTTGAGTTTGAGAGGAGATGCAAGACACATTTTCCAAAAGGGACAGAATAAATAAAATATTATTGTGTGTGTGTGTGTGTGTGTGTGTGTGTGTGTGTGTGTGTGTGTGTGTGCGTGTGTGTGCGCGTGTGCACAATGTGAAGGAGTGTCCTGCCTTAAAGTAACTGTCCAGTGTTTCCAGATGTCTATGAATTATGACCCATAATTAAAGCTGCAATATGTCACTTTTTCGGGGACCCGACCAAATTCACCGAAATGTGTGTTATAGATCTGTCATTTGCATTGAAAGCAAGTCTAAGAAGCAGTAGATATTTTCTATGTGCGCTATTTCTATGACTCCTGTTCTAAAGTGTAGTTTTTGCATCTTGTACTTTGGTTTTGTTCACCAGCTTCAAACAGTGCAAGCATTTCACTCGCATTTGTGAATAATAATAGTCAAGTATGATCAGATTTATAGTTAAATAAATGCTGCAGTATCCATTTTCAAAGTATTTCTGCCGTTCTGTTTCTTGGCTGGTAAATTATATCTCACAAAGTCAAAGAACAACGAATCCTATAGCTATAGCCTATTGCACCTCGTGCTGCAACACTGCCTGGCTGGGGGCTGTCCGCACATAAAGAGCTCAGTGAAAGATTCATTTTTAGAAGCGCTGCGCACAGGCATAAACGTTGGTCTAATTTAGTTGAAACAAAAGTATATTGAAGTGAGACTTTGTCCTTGTGTTTCTTGGCTATATACATTGTTTGATTCACAAGCAAGGATGTTTTCTATGTTTTAGTTTCAACTGTTATGGAAGAGAAGACAACGCTTCAACTAGTCAGACTCAATCTCACAGGCAGAAACGTGACTCGATATGCACTACCAAGGTAACCTCCCGCCCTTAAAATGGCAGTTGAAACATTTGTCTCATCTGTGATATTTTGGTTAAAACACTCTTGTCACGGAAAAAAAAATTAAACAATATCCCACAAAAAGCCTGCTCAGACATTGGTGTTTTTTTGTTGATATAATTTTAGCGGGAAAAATACATTTTGGCTGGTAAAAAAACTAAGTTGGCTGGTAGACCCCCCAAAAAATCTAGGTTGACAAAGAAAAAAAATGTTATGCCCTGGAAGGGGGGCAAGTGTATACATTTAGCAGTATACGAAGAGTCTGATAATGGTGGTGTATGTACAGTGGGGCAAAAAAGTATTTAGTCAGCCACCAATTGTGCAAGTTCTCCCACTTAAAAAGATGAGAGAGGCCTGTAATTTTCATCATAGGTACACTTCAACTATGACAGACAAAATGAGAAAAAAAATCCAGAAAATCACTTTGTAGGATTTTTTTATGAATTTATTTGCAGATTATGGTGGAAAATAAGTATTTGGTCAATAACAAAAGTTTCTCAATACTTGTTATATACCCTTTGTTGGCAATGACAGAGGTCAAACGTTTTCTGTAAGTCTTCACAAGGTTTTCACACACTGTTGCTGGTGTTTTGGCCCATTCCTCCATGCAGATCTCCTCTAGAGTAGTGATATTTTGGGGCTGTTGCTGGGCAACACGGACTTTCAATTCCCTCCAAAGATTCTCTATGGGGTTGAGATCTGGAGACTGGCTAGGCCACTCCAGGACCTTGAAATGCTTGTTACGAAGCCACTCCTTCGTTGCCCGGGCGGTGTGTTTGGGATCATTGTCATGCTGAAAGACCCAGCCATGTTTCATCTTCAATGCCCTTGCTAATGGAAGGAGGTTTTCACTCAAAATCTCACGATATATGGCCCCATTCATTCTTTCCTTTACACGGTTCAGTCGTCCTGGTCCCTTTGCAGAAAAACAGCCCCAAAGCATGATGTTTCCACCCCCATGCTTCACAGTTGGTATGGTGTTCTTTGGATGCAACTCAGCATTCTTTGCCCTCCAAACACAACGAGTTGAGTTTTTACCAAAAAGTTATATTTTGGTTTCATCTGACCATATGACATTCTCCCAATCTTCTTCTGGATCATCCAAATGCTCTCTAGCAAACTTCAGACGGTCCTGGATATGTACTGGCTTAAGCAGGGGGACACGGGGGGCACTGCAGGATTTGAGTCCCTGGCGGCTTGGTGTTTTACTGATGGTAGGCTTTGTTACTTTGGTCCCAGCTCTCTGCAGGTCATTCACTAGGTCCCCCCGTGTGGTTCTGGGATTTTTGCTCACCGTTCTTGTGATCATTTTGACCCCACAGAGTGAGATCTTGCGTGGAGCCCCAGATCGAAGGAGATTATCAGTGGTCTTGTATGTCTTCCATTTCCTAATAATTGCTCCCACAGTTGATTTCTTCAAACCAAGCTGCTTACCTATTGCAGATTCAGTCTTCCCAGCGTGGTGCAAGTCTACAATTTTGTTTCTGGTGTCATTTGACAACTCTTTGGTCTTGGCCATAGTGGAGTTTGGAGTGTGACTGTTTGAGGTTATGGACAGGTGTCTTTTATACTGATAACAAGTTCAAACAGGTGCCATTAATACAGGTAACGAGTGGGGGACAGAGGAGCCTCTTAAAGAAGAAGTTACATGTCTGTGAGAGCCAGAAATCTTGCTTGTTTGTAGGGGGCCAAATACTTATTTTCCACCATCATTTGCAAATAAATAAATAAAAAATCCTACAATGTGATTTTCTGGATTGTTGCTCCCTCTTTACTAGAGTGGTGGTGGTGTTGGTCCCTGACAAGCCAAGGAACTTAAAATGTGTGGCTCTTTACTGCGGTCCCGTTGATGTGGATCAGGCATGTTCCCTCCTATGCCTCCTGAAGTCAACAATCAACTCCTTTGTTTAGCTGATGTTGAGGAAGAGGTTGTTGTCATGACAATGCCAGTTCACTTACCTCTTCTCTATAGGCTGACTCATCGTTGTTGGTTATCAGGCCTACAACCGTGGTGTCGTCAGCAAACTTGATGATGGAGTTGGTGTCTTGCAAAACCACGCAGTCGTGGGTGAACAGGGACTACTGCAGAGGACTGACACACCTCTGGGGGGCTCCTACGTTAAGAGTCAGTGTGGAGGAGGTGTTATTTGCAATCCTCACAGCCTGTGGTCTGCCCGTCAGGAAGTCCAGGATCCAGTTGCAGAGAGTGGTGTCCAGACCCAGGGATCTAAAGCTTGGTGTCAAGCTAGGTGGCAACGATAATGATGAATGCTGAACTGTAGTCAATGAACAGCATTCTCGCATATGTGTTCCTCATTCTCACATAGGAGTCTAGAACTGGCGCCGACAGAGATGGCTGCCTCGCTTTCGCATTGCTAGGAAACTATGCAGTATTTTGTTTTTTTATGTGTTATTTCTTACATTGGTACCCCAGGTAATCTTAGGTTTTATTACATACAGTCAGGAGGAACTATTGGATATAAGAGCAACATCAACTCACCAACATTAAGACCAGAATACGACTTTCCCAAAGCGGATCCTCTGTTTTGCCCTCCATCCAGGACAATGGATCAGATCCCAGCCGGTGACCCAAAAAACAACGCCGTAAAAGGGGCAGATGGATCTTCTGGTCAGGCTCCATATCGCATCGCACACCACTCCCGAGCAAACTACTCGCCAATGTCCAGTCTCTTGACAACAAGGTATACGAAATCCGTGCAAGGGTAGCCTCACAATCAAATGTCGACCGCATTATCTACCAAGAGAATTCTCTTCGACTATAATCACAGCCGCATATATCCCCCCCAAGCAGACACATTGATGGCCCTGACAGAACTTCATTTGACTCTATGTAAACTGGAAACCACATATCCTGAGGCTGCATTCATTGTAGCTTGGGATTTTAACAAGGCCAATCTGAAAACAAGGCTAACTAAATTCTATCAGGATATCGATTGTGCTACCAGGGCTGGCAAAACCCTAGATCATTGTTATTCTAACTTCCGCGACGCATATAAGGCCCTCCCTCGCCCTCCTTTTGGAAAAGCTGACCACGGCTCCATTTTGTTGCTTCCAGCCTATAGACAGAAACTAAAACAGGAAGCTCCCGCACTCAACACTGGTCCGACCAATCTGATTCCACGCTTCAAGATTGCTTCAATCACATGGACTGGGATATGTTCCGCATTGCGGCAAACAACAACATTGATGAATACGCTGATTATTAGCAAGTGCATGTCGTACCCACAGCATCTATTAAAACATTCCCAAACCAGAAACCGTGGATTGATGGCAGCATTCGTGCAAAACTGAAAGCGCAAACCACTGCTTTTAATCAGGGCAAGGTGACCGGAAGCATGGCTCCCATGTTCCCAGACAGACTAAGCAACTTCTTTGCTCGCTTTGAGGACAATACAGTGCCACTGACACGACCCGCTACCAAAACCTGTGGGCTCCTTCACTGCAGGTGACGTGAGTAAAACATTTAAACGTGTCAACCCTCGCAAGGCTGCAGGCCCAGACGGCATCCCCAGCCGCGTCCTCAGAGCATGCGCAGACCAGCTGGGTGGTGTGTTTTCGGACATATTCAATCAATCCTTATCCAAGTCTGCTGTCCCCACATGCTTCAAGAGGGCCACCGTTGTTCCTGTTCCCAAGAAAGCTAAGGTAACTGAGCTAAATGACTACCACTCACTTCCGTCATCGTATGTACCACTCACTTCCGTCATCGTGAAGTGCTTTGAGAGACTAGTCAAGGACCATATCACCTCCACCCTACCTGACACCCTAGACCTACTCCAATTTGCTTACCGCCCCAATAGGTCCACAGACGACGCAATCACACCGCACACTGCCCTAACCCATCCGCACAAGAGGAATACCTATGTGAGTATACTGTTCATCAACTACAGCTCAGCATTCAACACCATAGTACCCTCCAAGCTCATCATCAAGCTGGAGGCCCTGGGTCTCGACCCCGCCCTGTGCAACTGGGTCCTTGACTTTCTGACGGGCCGCCCCCAGGTGGTGAGGGTAGGTAACAACATCTCCACCCCGCTAATCCTCAACACTGGGGCCCCACAAGGGTGCATTCTCAGCCCTCTCCTGTACTCCCTGTTCACCCACGACTGCGTGGCCATGCACGTCTCCAACTCAACCACCAAGTTTTCAGACGACACTACAGTGGTAGGCTTGATTACCAAAATCAACGAGATGGCCTCCAGGGAGGAGGTGAGGGCCCTCGGAGTGTGGTGTCAGGAAAATAACCTCACACTCAATGTCAACAAAACAAAGGAGATGATCGTGGACTTCAGGAAACAGCAGAGGGAGCATCCCCCTATCCACATCGACGGGACAGTAGTGGAGAGGGTAGAAGTTTTAAGTACCTCGGAGTTTGGCTTGTCACCAGAAACACTCAAACTTTTACAGATGCACAATCGAGAGCATCCTATCGGGCTGTATCACTGCCTGGTACGGCTACTGCTCCACCCATAACCGCAAGGCTCTCCAGAGGGTAGTGAGGTCTGCACAACGCATCACCTGGGGCAGACTACCTGCCCTCCAGGACACCTACACCACCCGATGTCACAGGAAGGCCAAAAAGATCATCAAGGACAACGACCACCCGAGTCACTGCCTGTTCACCCCATTATCATCCAGAAGGCGAGGTCAGTACAGGTGCATCAAAGCAGGGACTGAGAGACTGAAACATAGCTTCTATCTCAAGGCCATCAGACTGTTAAACAGCCACCACTAACATTGAGTGGCTGCTGCCAACATACTGACTCAACTCCAGCCACTTTAATAATGGAAATTGATGGAAATTGAGGGAAAAAATGTATCACTAGCCACTTTAAACAATGCCACTTAATATAATGTTTACATACCCTACATTACTCATCTCATATGTATATACTGTGCTCTATACCATCTACTGCATCTTGCCATCTTGATGTAATGTATCACTAGCCACTTTAAACAATGCCACATTTATATGTTTACATATCCTACATTACTCATCTCATATGTATATACTGTACTCTATACCATCCACTGCATCTTGCCTATGCTGTTCTATACCATCACTCATTCATATATGTTTTTATGTACATATTCTTATTCATTCCTTTACACTTGTGTGTATAAGGTAATTGTTGTGAAATTGTTAGGTAAGATTGCTCGTTGGATATTACTGCATTGTCAGAACTAGAAGCACAAGCATTTCGCTACACTCGCATTAACATCTGCTAACCATGTGTATGTGACAAATGAAATTTGATTTGATTTGTCCAGCTGTGTTACGGAAATTGCATTGTCAGTGGATCTGTTGCAGAGGTAAGTAAAAATGTAAATGGGTCCAGTGTACTGGCCTTGATGTGGGCCATGACCAGCCTCTATGAGCACTTCATGATGACCAAGGTGAGTGTGACGGGGTGATAGTCATTTGGACACTGGTACGATGGTGGTGTTCTTAATAAGGATCGGACCCTTTTTTTCAATTTTTGCCTAAAATGACATACCCAAATCTAACTGCCTGTAGCTCAGGACATGAAGCAAGGATATGCATGTTCTTGATATAATTTGAAAGGAAACACAGACATTTGTGGAAATGTGAAATTAATGTTGGAGAATATAACATAAAAGATAATACAAAGAAAAAAACATGTTAAAATATTTTTAGCATCTTTGAAATGCAAGAGAAAGGCTATAATGTATTATTCCAGTTTAGGCACGATTTAGATCTTGACCACTAGATGGCAGCAGTGTAAGTGCAAAGTTTTAGACTAAGCCAATGAAACATTGCATTTCTGTTCAAAATGTTTTATCAAGTCTGCCTAAATGTGCCTAATTGGTTAATTTATATATTTTCAAGTTCATAGCTGTGCAATCTCCTCAAACAATAGCATGGTATTATTTTACTGTAATAGCTACTGTAAATTGGGCAGTGCAGTTAGATTAACAAGAATGTAAGGTTTCTGCCCATATCAAATATGTCTATGTCCTGGGAAATGTTCTTGTTAATTACAACCTCATGCTAATCACATTAGCTCACGTTAGCTCAACTGTCCCGCGGGGGGACACCGATCCCGTAGAGGTTAAAGCAGGTAGGGACTACAGCCTGGGACAGGGACATGCTGAAGATATCAGTGAAGACGCCCGTCAGCTGGTCAGCACACACTGAGGATGTGGCCAGGGATGACATCTGGGACGGCAGCTTTGTGATCATTCACTTTATTGATAGTTTTCCTCGTGTCAGCCAAAGCACCTTGTCATCCGGAGAAGCAAGTCTTCCTGGATGGCTCGGTATTGTCTGCCCTGAAGCGAGCATAGAATGTGTTAAGCTGGTCTGGGATGGAGGCTTCTGTGTGCACAGCACAACTGGATTTGCCTTTTTAGTCTGTAGTTCTTGCCACATGTGAGGCGAGTCGGAGTTGTTGAACACCAATTGAAGTTTGAGTCTATTGTCTTTTTGTGTCCCTAATGGTCATGTGCTGTGGATGTTTGTATATGCGGGAATCAGAGCACCATGCTTTTTTTTGGTGTCCATTACCCTGCAAGATTCCCCTAGTTCCATAAATTACACCCCTGTCTCCCCTCCTGAGCTGGCCTCTCCCACCCCTGAGTGTTCTACTGGCAGCCTGCCCACCATGACAGAGAGGGGGAGAAAGAAGGAGCACACAAGGGGGAGGAGGGAGGGAGGGAGAGAGCAGGGCGGAAGACCCAATGCCGTGCCCATACCTAATTCTGTCTCACCGTTGCCACGCCAAGATTTATTCATCCCCACCGTCACTTAAAAGTAACTTCACTCAACCTTTTTCTTCCTCCCCTCTCTTTCCCCATTCATCCCTCCTTATACACGATTCAAGGTCGTGAGTGCCTGTGCTCTTTGGATCTTCAGATGAATGAACCAGGGGAGAGTAAAGACGTCTCCTCTTTGACGTGCATATGTGTGTGCATGCATGTGTGCGTATATTCTTTGATGGATGAGGCCCTGTCTAACTGTAAAGTAGGACCCCATTCACCATTAACGGCAACAGAGATATTTTTTGTAAACTGTCAGAGGGGAGCATCATGTCACTATTATGAAGCAGGTTGCTTTCCATTTAATCATCAACCTAGACTAAGCTGGTTACTAAGAGAATGGTGGTATAATGTACTCATACTTTCCTTTTCAGTTTCTATGAAACGGCTGTTCACTTTGGTGTGTATTGAGTCTGCAATCAGAATGACAATATAACGTTTTGATCATATTAACATTGAGTTGTGAAGGTCCTGGGTGTTCTGGCTTCAATCCAAATGTATCTAGCAAGATAAAGAATGGCTGAGAGACCTATTGCATTAAATTCCGCATTCACATCACTGAACCAAAAGACACCTCTTGAGATCAGGGGTCATTGTCAAGAGAGACAACATTGCCATCTTGTGGCTAGGAAAGTAATCACACCCACATACAGTTGTGTCTTTATATATATTCATTTTTTATTTAGCCTTTATTTAACCAGGTAGGCGAGTTGAGAACAAGTTCTCATTTACAACTGCGACCTGGCCAAGATAAGCAAAGCAGTGCAACAAAAACAGCAACTCTCATAAACAAACGTACAGTCAATAACACAATAGAAAAATCTATGTACAGTGTGTGCAAATGTAGAAGAGTAGGGATGTAGGCAATAAATAGGCCATAGAGGCGAAATAATTACAATTTAGCATTAACACTGGAGTGATAGATGTGCAGATGATGTGCAAGTAGAGATACTGGGATGCAAAAGAGCAAGAGGATAAGTAATAATATGGGGACAAGGTAGTTGGGTGTGCTATTTACAGATGTATACAGGTACAGAGATCGGTAAGCTGCTCTGACAGCAGATGCTTAAAGTTAGAGAGGGAGATATAAGACTCCAGCTCCAGTGATTTTTGCAATTCGTTCCAGTCATTGGCAGCAGAGAACTAGAAGGAAAGGCGGCCAAAGGCAGTGTTGGCTTTGGGGATGACCAGTGAAATATACCTGCTGGAGCGCATGCTACGGGTGGGTGTTGCTATGGTGACCAGTGACCTGAGATAAGGCGGGGCTTTACCTAGCAAAGACTTATAGATGACCTGGAGCCAATGGTATTGGCGACGAAGATGTAGTGAGGGCCAGCCAACGAGAGCATACATGTAGCAGTGGTGGGAAGTATATGGGGTTTTGGTGACAAAATGGATGGCACAGTAATAGACTACATCCAGTTTGCTGAGAAGCGTATTGGAGGCTATTTTGTAAATGACATCGCCGAAGTCAAGGATCGGTAAGATAGTCAGTTTTACAAGGGCATGTTTGGCAGCATGAGTAAATGAGGCTTTGTTGCGAAATATGAAGCCGATTCTAGATTTAATTTTCTATTTCGCTTTGTTGCAAAATAGGAAGCCAATTCTAGATTTAATTTTCTATTTCGCTTTGTTGCAAAATAGGAAGCCAATTCTAGATTTAATTTTGTATTGGAGATGTTAATGCGAGTCTGGGAGGAGAGTTTACAGTCTAACCAGACACCTAGGTATTTGTAGTTGTCCACATATTCTAAGTCAGAACCGTTCAGAATAGTGATGCTAGTCGGGCGGGAGGATGCAGGCAGCAATCAGTTGAAGAGCATGCACTTAGTTTTACTAGCCTTTAAAAGCAGTTGGAGGCCACGGAAGGAGTGTTGTAATGGTGTTGAAGTTTGTTTGGAGGTTTGTTAGCACAGTGTCCAAAAAAGCGCCAGATGTACACAGAACGGTGTCGTCTGCGTAGAGGTGGATCAGAGAATCACCAGCAGAAAGAGCGAAATCATTGATATATACAGAGAAAAGGGTCGGCCCGAAGATTTAACCCTGTGGCACCACCATAGAGACTGCCAGAGGTTCGAAAAACAGGCCCTCCGATTTGAAACACTGAACTCTATCTGAGAAGTAGTTGGTGAACCAGGCGAGGGAGGCAGTAATTTGAGAATGCAAGGCTATTGAGCCTGCCGATAAGAATGCGGTGATTGACAGAGTCGAAAGCCTTGGCCAAGGTCGATGAAGTTAATGTATTTAATGCCATTCAACATCAATGCTGAGGAGGGAACATTTCAGTTGGAGCATGTCCAGGTTTCTATGGCTGCGTTGAGACAGGCAGCCCAATTCTGTTATTTTTTGAGTAATTGGTCTTTTGACCAATCAGATATACTCTGAAAAAGAGCTGATGCGAAAATATCTAATGTGATTGGTCAAAAGACCAATTAGTGGAAAAAATATAATAATTGGGCTGCCTGTCTAAACGCATCCCTTGTCTTTCTGTTTCCGACCCAAACCTCAGTCCTTGCATCGATTACAGAGGGCTGAAAAGGATTACGATCAAGAATCGTTACCCCCTACCCGATGTCCGCCGCCTTGGAGTGCCCCTAGGAGCCCAATTCTTCACCAAACTGGATCTCCGCAACGCTTAAAATCTGGTGAGAATCAGGGAGGGAGATGAGTGGAAAACTGCCTTTAACACCCCTAGTGGTCACTGAGTATTTAGTCATGACCTTCGGAATATCGAACTCACCCGCAGTCTTTCAAGCAATGATCAATGACACTCTTAGGGATATGTTGAATTGGTTAATCTTTGTTTACCTCGACGACATCCTGATCTTCTCCAAAAACCCTTCTGGGAACACATGCGGCCCTGTCCAAACTCACTCAAGCAGGTTTTTGCTGGAATCCCGAGGCAGACAGGGCATTCATAGAGCTCAAGGGACGTTTCACCTCCGGACCCATCCTCGTTCATCCTGATCCTACTCATCCCTTTGTGGTAGAGGTGGATGCCTCAGACATCGGAGATGGGGCGGTCCTTTCACAGCGGAACGAGGAGGACAAGAAACTGCACCCATTCGCCTTTCTCTCCAAGCGGTTCTCGCCAGCGGTACTCAACTATGATGTAGGCAACCGGGAGCTCTTGGCAGTTAAGTGGGCCCTTGAGGGGTGTAGACACTGGTTGGAACCTCTGCTTCCTCTTCTGGTCCCTTCTCTGCACATGGGTCCAACTTTACCACATCACAGTTAAAGCATCTCTCAATCCCTTCTCTTAACATGTATGGCCACAAAACATAATCAAGCAGCTGACCAATTACGCAAGACTTTAGTTCTAAGTTAACCTCTCTGGGGTAGGCGGGACGCTAGCTTCCCATATGGCCAATAGCCAGGGAAAATGCAGAGCGCCAAATTCAAATACATTTCTATAAAAATCTAACTTTCATTAAATTACACAGGCAAGATAGCAAATTAAAGCTACACTCGTTGTGAATCCAGCTAACATGTCAGATTTCAAAAAGGGTTTTCGGCGAAAGCATAAGATGCTATTATCTGATGATAGCACAACAGTAAACAATGAGAGTAGCATATTTAAACTCTGCAGGCGCGACACAAAACGCAGAAATAAAATATAAATATCATGCCTTACCTTTGACAAGCTTCTTTTGTTAGCACTCCTATATGTCCCATAAACATCACAAATGGTCCTCTTGTTTGATTAATTCCGTCGATATATATCCAAAATGTCCATTTATTTGGCACATTTGATCCAGAAAAACACTGCTTCCAACTTACACAACGTCGCTACAAAATAGCTCAAATGGTATTTATCATCATTAGTCATTTAGGTCAACATTGGATCATTCAGAGATCCTCACTGAACTTCTGGAGAGAGCTTGCTGCACTGAAAGTAAAGGGGCTGAATAATTTTGCACGCCCAATTTTTCAGTTTTTGATTTGTTAAAAAAGTTTGAAATATCCAATAAATGTCGTTCCACTTCATGATTGTGTCCCACTTGTTGTTGATTCTTCACAAAAAAATACAGTTTTATATCTTTATGTTTGAAGCCTGAAATGTGGCAAAAGGTCGAAAAGTTCAAGGGGGCCGAATACTTTTGCAAGGCATTGTATATAATCAATCAAATTGAAGACGGGATGATCTGTATTCAATACATGAGCAAAACAAACCGACGCTACTTTTCTGGTTACGCGCCTCAATCAAAATGTACACATGAAGTGACATTCGTTCTGAGCTATGGTACTTCTTCATTACACAAAGGAAAAACCTCAACCAATTTCTACAAACTGGTGACATCCAGTGGAAGCGGTAGGAAGTGCAGGAAAGTCGATTACAATTCTGGATTCCCCATGAAATCTTATTGAAAAGACAGTGACTTAAAAAAAAACAAATCTGAATGGTTTGTCCTCGGGGTTTCGCCTGCTAAATAAGTTCTGTTATACTCACAGACATGATTCAAACAGTTTTAGAAACTTCAGAGTGTTTTCTATCCCATATTGATAAAAATATGCATATATTAGCATCTGGGACAGAGTAGGATGCAGTTCACTCTGGGCACGCTATTCATCCAAAAGTGATAATGCTGCCCCCTATACCAAAAAGTTTATTTGAAATGCATTCCAGGAGACTACCTCATGAAAAGGTTTGAGAGTATGCCAAGAGTGTGCAAAGCGGTCATCAAGGGTGGCGACTTTGAAGAATCTCAAATATAAAATATATTTTGTTTTGTTTAAACACAGTGGCAGTTCATTTTGACTTGAGGACAGCAGGAGGGTTAAAGGCTATTCCAGTTCAATGACACTTCAGCACCCCCCAGTGGTGACAATTGAAACGCCCTGATTCAGAAACTGAGGACATTCCGGTTCCCTGGGTTGTGGACTATGTGCGTTTGGGTATTGATCCCGGTTAAAGACAGTCTCACTGCCTCCTTCTCAAAACTGATCCAACAATATAAAAATAAAGTAACACTTGGTTCAACATAGTGGCGGGTGAGCATCATTCTCATCATGAGCAATTTTACCTCGGTGTGCTTGTTCATGTGCTTTCTCATCATCTCCCCCTAATGTTCCTCTCATGTCCTGCTTTATCTGGCCTAGGTAATGGTCGCTGCAATTATCTGGCGCAGGAGTGGTGTTGCATTGAGATTAAGTTTCCGTTTCTCAGTTTTTGTGACTGATGCAGCAAATGAAATAGGTGTCATGGATAACAACATAGTTCATTGCTGCTGGTTACAGCACAGACAAGGGTTGATAGATGAGAGTGGAATAACTGCGGCTGACAGTGAAAATCGGCGAGCTACATCACCGGGCCTGTGATATGAAACACAGCCACCCATTCTCCCCGATCGCTATTCTCTTCTCTCTCAACCTCTCTCTGTAGACAGACCTAATGCCACTGAATCACTCTGGCAATTGCTAGATTTATTGCATTCATCACAAATCCCCGTCTCACAGAGTGAATTGGGAAAGTTGCTTGGAAAGACTGACTAATTAAATGTCTATCTGTCAAGGGAGATATATTCTATTTTTCCCTCCCAGTGTAAACACTACACTTTGAACATCAAAGCAGATTGCTACTGCTCCTCTGTAAATCAGGGGAGTGTAACGACTATCCTATGTGGGATATGAAACACTGCGCAGTATGCCTTGCATAGTAATGACGGAGAGATGTAGGGATAGATACACATACTCGATGAAATGAGAAACACTGACATGTTCAATGGACTGTTCAGTTATTTATTTGTATTCCTTTTCATTGCCATAGCACATGCTGTACAGGCACAGTGTCAGGATGAGGCTCAGCTGTTGCTAGATCGCAGTAAAGTCAATCTCTTGGGGTTGGTGGTTTCCATCGATGGATGTTTGCCGTGTAACAGCATGAAGGCTCCCTGAATGCGCCGGCTATGGGTCCAAGGTCCAGGGTCCAATATTTTACTTCCACTGGTGGATGTACTGTGATGACTATCATCTTGTTTACTTTTAGGCTTCTCTTGTCATGACTTCTCTTGGCTTGTCTTTTCTTTTCCTTACTTTGGCCTCTCCCTGTAATTGACAGCAGATCATGATCACTCTACTGCAAAGATAGCCTGCACCATACCTTCTCTGCTATGCAATCTGGTTTCAGAGCTGGTCATGGGTGCACCTCAGCCACTCTCAAGGTCCTAAACGATATCATAACCACAATTGATAAGAGACCTTACTGTGCAGCCGTATTCATCGACCTGGCTAAGGGTTTCGACTCTGTCATTCACAACATTCTTATTGGCAGACTCAACTGCCTTGGTTTCTCAAATGATTGCCTTGCCTGGTTCACCAACTACTTCTCTTATAGAGTTCAATGTGTCAAATCGGCGGGCCTGTTGTCCGAACCTCTGACAGTCTCTATGGGGGTACCATAGGGTTCAAATCTGGGGCCGACTCTCTTCTCTGTATACATCAATGATGTCGCTCATGCTGCTGGTGATTCTTTGATCCACCTCTACGCAGATGACACCATTCTGTATACCTCTGGCCCTTCTTTGGAAACTGTGTTAACTAACCTCCAGACGAGCTTCAGTGCCATACAACTCTTCTTCCGTGGCCTCCAACTGCTCTTAAATACAAGTAAAACTAAATGCATGCTCTTCAACCAATCGCTGCAAGCACCTGCCAGCATCACTACTCTGGATGGTTCTGACTTATAAAATGTGGACAATTACAAATACTTAGGTGTCTGGTTAGACTGTAAACGCTCATTCCAGACTCACATTAAACATGTCCAATCCAAAATTAAATCTAGAATTGGCTTCCTATTTCGCAACAAAGCATCCTTCACTCATGCTGCCAAACATACCTTCATAAAACTGACCATCCTACCAACCCTCGACTTCGGCTAAATCATTTACAAAATAGCCTCCAACACTCTACTCAACAAATTGGATGCAGTCTATCACAGTGCCATCCGTTTTGTCACCAAAGCCCCATATACTACCCACCACTGCGACCTGTACTCTCTCGTTGGCTGGCCCTCGCTTCATACTCGTCACCAAACCCACTGGATCAAAATCATCTACAAGCCTCTGCCTGGTAAAGCCCCGCCTTATCTCAACTCACTGGTCACCATAGCAGCACCCACCATAGCAGCACGCGCTGCAGCAGGTACAGTGGGGCAAAAAAGTATTTAGTCAGCCACCAATTGTGCAAGTTCTCCCACTTAAAAAGATGAGAGAGGCCTGTAGTTTTCATCATAGGTACACTTCAACTATGACAGACAAAATTAGAAAGAAAATCCAGAAAATCACATTGAAGGATTTTTAATGAATTTATTTGCAAATGATGGTGGAAAATAAGTATTTGGTCAATAACAAAAGTTTATCTCAATAATTTGTTATATACCCTTTGTTGGCAATGACAGAGGTCAAACGTTTTCTGTAAGTCTTCACAAGGTTTTCACACACTGTTGCTGGTATTTTGGCCCATTCCTCCATGCAGATCTCCTCTAGAGCAGTGATGTTTTGGGGCTGTTGCTAGGCAACACGGACTTTCAACTCCCTCCAAAGATTTTCTATGGGATTGAGATCTGGAGACTGGCTAGGCCACTCCAGGACCTTGAAATGCTTCTGATGATCATTGTCATGCTGAAAAACCCAGCCACGTTTCATCTTCAATGCCCTTGCTGATGGAAGGAGGTTTTCACTCAAAATCTCACGATACATGGCCCCATTCATTCTGTCCTTTACACGGATCAGTCGTCCTGGTCCCTTTGCAGAACAACAGCCCCAAAGCATGATGTTTCCACCCCCATGCTTCACAGTAGGTATGGTGTTCTTTGGATGCAACTCAGCATTCTTTGTCCTCCAAACATGACGAGTTGAGTTTTTGCCGAAAAGTTCTATTTTAGTTTCATCTGAACATATGACATTCTCCCAATCTTCTTCTGGATCATCCAAATGCTCTCTAGCAAACTTCCGACGGGCCTGGACATGTACTGGCTTAAGCAGGGGGACACGTCTGGCACTGCAGAATTTGAGTCCCTGGCGGCGTAGTGTGTTACTGATGGTAGGCTTTGTTACTTTGGTCCCAGCTCTCTGCAAGTCATTCACTAGGTCCCCCCGTGTGGTTCTGGGATTTTTGCTCACCGTTCTTGTGATCATTTTGACCCCACGGGGTGAGATCTTGCGTGGAGCCCCAGATCGAGGGAGATTATCAGTGGTCTTGTATGTCTTCCATTTCCTAATAATTGCTCCCACAGTTGATTTCTTCAAACCAAGCTGCTTACCTATTGCAGATTCAGTTTTCCCAGCCTGATGCAGGTCTACAATTTTGTTTCTGGTGTCCTTTGACAGCTCTTTGGTCTTGGCCATAGTGGAGTTTGGAGTGTGACTGTTTGAGGTTGTGGACAGGTGTCTTTTATACTGATAACAAGTTCAAACAGGTGCCATTAATACAGGTAACGAGTGGAGGACAGAGGAGCCTCTTAAAGACAAAGTTACAGGTCTGTGAGAGCCAGAAATCTTGCTTGTTTGTCGGTGACCAAATACTTATTTTCTACCATAATTTGCAAATAAATTCATTAAAAATCCTACATTGTGATTTTCTGAGAAAAAAAAAATCTCATTTTGTCTGAACTTGCACAATTGGTGGCTGACTAAATACTTTTTTGTCTCACTGTATATCTCACTTGTCACCCCCAAAGCCAATTCTTCCTTTGGCCGCCTCTCCTTCCAGTTCTCTGCTGCCAATTACTTGAACAAACTGAAAAAACCACTTACCTCCCTCACTAGCTTTAAACACCAGCTCCCAGATCACTGCACCTGTACATAGCCCATCCAATCTACCTCATCAACATACTGTATTTATTTATTTATCTTGCTCCTTTGCACCCCAGTATCTCTTCTTGTACAGTCATCTTCTGCACATTCTACCATTCCAGTGTTTAATTTCTATATTCTAATTATATATTCTATTCGATATTACCATGCCACCATGGCCTATTTATTGCCTTACCTCCCTTATCCTCCCTAATTTTCACATGCTGTATATATACCTTTCTACTGTATTATTCATTGTATGTTTGTTTATTCCATGTGTAACTCTGTGTTGATGTATGTGTCGAACTGCTTTGCTTTATCTTGGCCAGGTCGCAGTTGCAAATGAGAACTTGTTCTCAACTAGCCTAACTGGTTAAATAAAGGTGAAATATATATTTTCTTTTATTTAAAAAAATATTTCCATCGGTACATGTCCGTACATGGCCAGACATGAGGTCTTCTCCAAGGTGCTGAAGCCATGACTGTGTGGTTCACTGCTGAACAGATTCTAGAACAGATATTTTCAAATGTCCAGCAAGACTGCTATGATTCTGAAGAGGAAATAGAGGATGTGTCAGAAGATGAAAATGGGGAGGAAGAAGAAATCCCTCAAGCTGAAAGAGAAACTTTCCTGTCAAAAAAACTGCAAAATCAAATGGCCCTCAGTAGCATATCACAAACAGGGAAGGATGGCAGAGCATAAGGGCCTGGAGATGACCCGGGACCCACAACATATCCCATTTCCCATGCCATTGACATGGTCTCGACATTCTACCTGTTCATCACACCAGCAATAGAAAAAATCATCCTGGACATGACAAATCTGGAGGGGTTTCGAAAATATGGAGACAGCTGGAAAGGGATGGATGAGACTGACCTGCATGCCTATATAGGGCTGGTAATCTTAGCAGGTGTATACAGGTCCAGAGGTGAGGCTGCCGCTAGTCTATGGGATGCAGAGAGTGGAAGGGCCATTTTCCGTGCCACGATGCCACTCAAACTCTTTCACACTTACTCAAGACTGCTACGATTTGTTGACCGTGAGTCAAGACCCACAAGACGTGTGACAGACAAACTGGCAGCCATAAGAGGGGTCTGGGACAAGTGGGTGGAGCGGCTGCCAGTCCTTTACAACCCAGGGCCTGACGTGACAGTGGATGAGCAACTGGTTCCATTCAGAGGTAGTATATCTAGGTATATCTAGGTATATCAAGGTTTCTTCCTAGGTTCTGTCCTTTCTAGGGAGATTTTCCAAGCCAGCGTGCTTCTACGCCTGCATTGCTGCTGTTTGGGGTTTTAGGCTGGGTTTCTGTACTCCACTTTGAGATATCAGCTGATGTAAAAAGGGCTTTATAAATAAATATCAATTTATATATATAATAAAAGTGATTTTCACCACTGACTTCTGTGACTGTTTCTGTGTGACACCGATACTAATAATTACCGATGACTCTAATCTATTCTTGCCAAACGCCGTTGTCCATTCCGGCAGAACATGCCCAGCAAGCCATCAAAATATGGGATCAAGTCATGGGTGGCCTGCGACGCCAATTCCAGCTACGCTTGGAAGTTGCAAGTCTACACCGGGAAGCCGACCAGTGGAGGCCCAGAGAAGAACCAGGGGAACCAGAACCAGAACCAGTTGTGCATGATGGGACTGAGGGGTCACAATGTCACGTGACAATTTCTTCTCCTCTTATGAACTCGAACGGCAGCTCCTGAAGAGGAACGTCACCATGGTTGGCATGGTTCGAAAGAACAGGTCTGAGCTCCCACCTGCACTGCTTGTGTCAAAGGAAAGAGAGTTCTTCTCATCAAGGTTTGCTTTCACGCCCACCACCACTCTAGTTTCCTACCTCCCAAAGAAAAACAAGAATGTGTTTTGCTTCTGAGCACACTGCACACAGAGGCTGAAATTAGCGATCGCCAGGACAGGAGGCCAGACACCATCCTAGACTACAACTGCAACAAAGGAGGTGTGGACAACCTAGATAAGGTGATTGGAATGTACAGCTGCAGAAGGATGACTGCCCGCTGGCCCCTGGTCATCTTCCACAACATCATTGATGTTTCCTCCTACAATACCTTTGTCATATGGAGAGATCAACCCTAGCTGGATGCCTTGTAAGCGGAAACAAGAGGAGGGTGTTCCTGGAGCAGCTGGGAAAGGCATTAATTGAAAAAAGGGAGCATCTCCCCCGCACAGAAGCATCTGCAGAACTTATGGAAGCTGTTCGCAGGGCTAGATCTCGTGATCAACCTGAGGAGCCATCTGCCCCAGCCACATCCCCAGCTGGGGCAAGTAAGAGGAAGAGGTGTCAGATCTGCCCACCAAAGAAGGACTGTAATACACATACTGTGTGCTGCAGATGTAAGAAATATATCTGCAAAGGCTGTGCACCCGCATACAGTCCCACTTGTGCTCATTGGGGGTTTAGTGAAGGCGACACGGTTGACCCGGAACAGAATATGAGGACAACGGGAGGCTTAAGCAATGGCTTTTTTATGTCCACTCTACCATAAGCCCAGCTCTGTGGCGTGTAGGGCTTAAAGTGGTCCGTATGGACAGATCCTTCAATCTCCGCTGTGGAGCTTTGCAGCTCCATCAGGGTTATCCTTGATCTCTTTTTTGTCTCTCTGATTAATGACCTCCTTGCTTGGTCCGTGAGTTTTGGTACACGGCCCTCTCTTGGCAGGGTTGTTGTGGTGCCATCTTCTTTCCATTTTTTAATAATGGATTTAATGGTGCTCCGTGGGATGTTCAAAGTTTCAGATATTTTTTTATAACGCAACCCTAATCTGTACTTCTCCACAACTTTGTCCCTGACCAGTTTGGAAAGCTCCTTCATGGTGCCGCTTGCTTGGTGGTATCCCTTGCAAGCGGCACCCTTGCTTAGTGGTGTTGCATGTATACTGAGATCATGTGACACTTAGATTGCACACAGGGGAACTTTATTTAATTAATTATGTGACTTCTGAAGGTAATAGGTTGCACCAGATCTTATTTAGGGGCTTCATAGTAAAGGGGGTGAATACATATGCACGCACCACTTTTGTCACGTTCTGACCTTAGTTCCATTGTTTTGTCTTTTTGTTTTAGTATGGTCAGGGTGGGTGGGTTTTGGGTGGGTTTTCTATGTTAGTTTGTCTATGATTTTCTATTTCTGTGTTTGGCCTGGTATGGTTCTTAATCAGAGGCAGCTGTCAATCGTTGTCCCTGATTGAGAACCATATTTAGGTAGCCTGTTTTCCATTGTGTTTTGTGGGTGGTTATTTTCTGTTTAGTGTTGTACCTTACAGGACTGTTCGTTGGTTGTTTATTGTTTTGTTTTCAGTGTTAATTAAAATATTTTAAATATTAACACTTACCACGCTGCACTTTGGTCCTCCTCTCCTTCCCCAGACGACAAGCGTTACAACATTTCTGGGGGGGTTTTGTCATTTTTTAATTTCACTTCACCACCACTTTAAAAAAAATTATAATAATAATAATTTTTTGAAACAAGTTATTTTTTTCATTTCACTTCACCAATTTGAACTATTTTGTGTATGCAACCGAATAGGAAAAACGCCAAAGGTGAATTCTTTTTCAAGGCACTGTAAGTATTCAGACCCTTTACTCAGTACTTTGTTGAAGCAACTTTGGCAGTCTTCTTGGGTATCAATCTACAAGCTTGGCACACCTGTATTTGGGGAGTTTCTACCATTCTTCTCTGAAGATCCTCTCAAACTCTGTCAGGTTGGATGGGGAGCGTCGGTGCACAGCTATTTTGAGGTCTCTCAGATGTTCAATCGGGTTCAGGTCCGAGCTCTGGCTGGGCCACTCAAGGACATTCAAGGACATTCAAAAGCCACTCCTGCCCCAGTCTGAGGTCTTGAGCGCTCTGGAGCAGGTTTTCATCAAGGGCACTTTTCCTGAAAAACATCGCCACAGCATGGATGGTGCCAGCTTTCCTCCGGATGTGACGCTTGGCATTCAGGCCAAAGAGTACAATGTTGGTTTCATCAGACCAGAGAATTGTTTCTCATGGTCTGAGAATCTTTAGGTGCCTTTTGGCAAACTCCAAGTGGACTGTCATGTGCTTTTTACTGAGGAGTGGTTTCCGTCTTGCCACTTTACCATAAAGGTCTGATTGGTGGAGTGCTGCAGAGATGGTTGTCCTTCTGGAAGGTTCTCCCATCTCCACAGAGGAACTCTGGAGCTCTGTCAGAATGACCATCGGGTTCTTGGTCACCTCCCTGACCAAGGCCCTTCTCCCCTGATTGCTCAGTTTGGGCGAGCGGCCAGCTCTAGGAAGATTCTTGGTGATTCCAAGCTTCTTCCATTTAAGAATGATGGAGGCCACTGTGTGGGGACTTTCAATGCTGCATGCTGTTTTGGTACCCTTCTCCAGATCTGTGCCTTGACACAATCCTGTCTCGGAGCTCTACGGCAATTTCTTCAACCTCATGGCTTGGTTTTTGCTCTGAGATTTTCAACTGTGGGACCTTATATAGACAGGTGTGTGTCTTTCCAAATCATGTCCAATCAATTGAATTTACCACAGGTGGACTCAATCAAGTTGTAGAAGCATCTAAAGGATGATCAATGGAAACAGGATGCACTTGAGCTCAATTTTGAGTCTCATAGCAAAGGGTCTGAATACTTAAATAAGGTATTTCTGTATTTTAGGGTAAGATTTCTAAAAACCTGTTTTTGCTTTGTCATTATGGGTCTATTGTGTGTAGATTGATGAGTAAAAAAAATAATGTATTCAATTTTAGAATAAGGCTGTAACATAACAAAATGTGGAACAAGTCAAGGGGTATGAATACTTTCCGAATGTATTGTAGATTGCTCAATCAAGAAAAACCCTGCTTGAAAGAATATGGATCGTTCAATGGCTTCTACGGTTGGAAACAAAGACTAAAGTACAAAATGGGGAAACTACAGGACCCAGCTCAAATTATACGGGTGTCCTGAGCTCTCCGTTAACTCACTGAAATCCAAAGCGACTGCAGATGCTGTCCCGGCAAAAAAGGTTAAAAAGCCAAAATGAACTGAGGCTATTATCCATCCATCCCTACTGGTCATTCTCCCGAAAGCCTTGAAAAAGAGAGACTTGAACTTCTGAAAGAGGTTGGGAAAAGGAATAATGGCAAGACTGTCAGGGACAAAATGGCTCAGACTTTCGCTTTCAATCGAAATGAGAGGATGTATGAGCTGAAGTGATTGGTTTTTAGTTACAGTGGGCTGTGATGCATTTGTCACAATGTGGGAAGGTTGAGAGGAAGTAGATGTTGGTGATTTTTATGGACATTCAGGTTGGATTTGTTATAATGATTTCAAAGCTCTGTGCTATGTTATTTGTTCCAGATAAATTAAGAGTTCCTCAGAATCATGACTGTTACCTTGAAAGCGAAGTTCATGGGCCAGTTAGACATGCATTCAAGTCAGCTGATCAAAGTAATCCGAGCCAAAGGAGGAGCAACGTGGGAAAAGACCACTAACATCATGCAAATTTTAGATCAGGTACATCTATTACATTTTAGTTTGTATGCAAAAGATAATTATGCATGTGATTCTTAAGAGACGGAGGTAGATGGAGCAGGGAGACAATGAGTGAAACTGATGGGAGAGAGCATGCAAGGGAGAGAAAGAGAAAATGAGAGAAAATGGGAGATGATGGAACATGTGTGTGTGGAAAGAGTACATGAAGGAGAATTGATCAAGTTGGGTCCAAATATTTTTCTATTTAGGTTTTAGGATTTTAGGACTTCAGCTCCTTACTGAGTGCGTGTAAGGTAGCTCCTACAAACAAAAAAGAACCATTAAACAATCTATAGAATGTAGAATTTTGTAGCTATACATGTTTAAAGTGGTTAGAGATCAGGTAACTCAGGCTGGCTTTGCAGTGAATTACTACGGGGCACACGTCACTAAACAGGGAAGTGACTAATGGACTTTTCCACTAAGGACAAAGGGGGATATAATTGGCCACAGTCTGAGTTCATACGATATACCTTCTCCCCTCGTATTATACCAATTCTCACTAACCAGTTTGAGCAAGATCTTGATTGGTATGGTCAATTTTTCCCATTTTAAATAATGGTTGATATGATCTCCCATGTTCCCATCCCACTAAAACTAGGTCTCCCCCTGGTGCCATTGGAGAACTCTGGTGGAAGCGCCCTAACTCCACCCATTCATGTGTCTTTGGTACTCTTTTCTTGTTACTGCTGGTCTCTACTCATCGTACTTAAGGTAGCTCCTACAAACTATAGTTTTATTGAAGTTAAAATATAACTATCTGGAAATGTTTTTGGGATTCCAGGTTTTGTTCATTCAGGTTGTCATTAATTAAAATGCACTACCCAACTAGTGTGGACAAATTTTGTGTACATTGAAGGAGTTTTTCTTTCACAATTACTGCTCAGTACCTACTGCTCTTTTGCAGGTATTGGTTTTATCTAGGCCAACCTTTATTTAACTTGATAAAACTTAAACTGCAAGTATGCGTCCCCTCTATTAATAACCCTTAGCACCTATGTTGTGTGTGCTTGACATTAAATTTCTTCACCAATTTAATTTTGCAGGTAGGGAGAGAGTGAGAGGGTAGAAGAGGAGGCTTGGCTTGAAGCACTGGGCATCTTGTGTAGATTGTCATTATCTGAATTAGGCCCACAGAATTAAACCTACGAAGGAGCAGCTTATATGGAGGACCTTTGTCTTTGAACTTGTATCAGAGCTAGCTAGCTAACAAGCTTGTTTGTCAAATGGGCACCAGAATTAAAAACAAGTCTTACCTTTTTGAAGTTAATAAATCCAATGTGAAATGTAATAACTATACTATCCCTAACGAGCATTGAAAAAGTTAATCTATTCTTCCATTCTTGATAAAAATGTCTCTCCCTATCTTCTGAATCATGATTGTAATGTCAGTAGGCTACAGTTATGTTGTATCCTGGCTACATGCACACACACTGGCAAAGATTTACAGCAGGCAGGCAGACTCTAAAATACGTTTCTGATTGACAGAGGAAGGGCTTTGCATAGGTGGTTTGTTGTGTTTTTTTTTGTGGGACTGAAATAATATAAAAATAATATTATAACCAGTTCCCATGCTTTTAAAATAATGGTTCCGTTCCAGAACACTATAGATCGCTTTTGTTCCCAGTTCTGGTTCTGTTCCTTGAACTGGTTCCAACCCCTGTTCATAAATGCTTCCGAAAGTTTTTATCACGGCATTATAATCACATTATAATATATTTTGATTTTTAGAAACAGAACACAGAGTGGCCACAACAGACTGTTCATAGTGCCCAGGTACCCTTACAAGCGGGAAAGTGAGTGAGATCATCCATATCGAGCCGTACAGCATGGCCAGTTTCGCGCACCAGCGCTCCATCCTGGGCTACAGCCAGGACTACATCTCACAGGTCACCACCATCAACAGTCATAACGACAGAAAAGGCTTAGGGTTAATTCATCATTCATTAAACATTTGCTTTATTTAACCTTTATTTAACTAGGCAAGTCCGTTAAGAACAAATTCTTATTTACAGTGATGGCCTACCAGGGATTAGTGGGTTAACTAACTGTCTTGTTCAGGAGCAGAATAACCTTGTCAGCTCTAGGATTCAATCCAGCAACCTTTCGGTTACTGGCAGACTTGCTCTAACCACTAGGCTACCTGCAGCATTATCTTGCAGTGTTTGTGCTAGAGCGGGAGAGACTTCTGTGGATTCATATGGGAAAGCCCAGTGAATATACATATAACCGTTTTATTCACATGCGCAATCTTAGTGAACTCAGGGCCTTACATTGGTTTACATCGACAGATACAAACCATTTCCTTTTGGTACTCTACTCTCCCCTGTCTGTAGGTGTGTCTTTGGAGCTGTAGTTCTGTCTGGGGGTGTGCAGAGGGTAGAGATACCTAAGGCTGTGGGACCTGTCCTCCTGGGTCAAGGATCAGACCCTCACCGACAACGTCCACAAGGTGAGGAGGGGCAACACAGAGGAGGTCCTCCCCATGACGAAACACCAACAGTAGGTTTTATCAAGAATTTATTTACTGTACTATTTTTCTGTATTGTTAATGTTCAAATAATATTGGTATTAGTATTTTCTGTGTTTAAGTAGTACTGTGTATTTTTAAATATTCTTATTTTTGTTTCCGTTTTAGCATGTAATTGGGGACAACTCAATAGTCTAAATTGATATCCTCCTCTCATCTCCTCTCCTTCACATTCACTGTTCTATTTATACGGCATAGACGAGATGTGTAGATACCTACTGGGAATTTGCTTCTCCTGCCCTGCCTTTCACATCAATGCAGTTGAAGGCGATGACAAGGAGAAAGGATGCCACTTTAGACAATTAAGTTGTGCCCCAGGTATCTGCTTTGATGTCTTGATCTTTCCAGGGTCTCTGTCTCCCATTGGTGATAGCTACGAGGTGTGCAGATCCCTACGGCTCTGCACGGTGCGGGTCTGGAACCTGACCAGGTCAAGGTTCACAGGGTGGCCAGTCAGAGTGGATTACGGTCTCCATGGCAACACCGACGTGGCCTTGGTCCATGACATGAAGCTGTACATCCTGACAGACAGAGGGACAGCCACCTTCACTGACACCCCCTCACCCATATTCCAGGTCACCAACTAATTTATCAATTTGCCTGGTATCCATACTGAATCCCCTCTGCTCTACACTGTTGTTTCACTTCATGGATTGAAGTCACCTTATTAGTTGTCGTGAAATATGTGCTCTACATTTGTGAGTCCCTAGGTTCGAGCTCAGGTCTCCTGCATGCAACAAGACTATGTTAGCCCACTGAGCTAAAGCCTAGTCATTAAGCTTCTGTCACACTTGACTCCATATACTCTGCTGCTCTATGACCTGTTCAAGAGAAGCTAGCTTAAGAGACAGTCTGGTCTTTACATCGTCCCCTGTCCCCGACACAAATAAAGGCTCCCGGTCGGACAGCTACTCCTGGGCTTGTCTGAGACAAGGGGAGAGAGAGTCGGTTACTTGAAACAAGCACCAGCTAACTTAGTCCACCACCTGAAACACCACACTCCAAAAACAGTCCCTCTGAGTCAGTTACTTCAGAGAAATAATACCCTCTAGCATCCTAATTCTTGCACAGCTTAAACAATGTTTTGTTCATTGTTGCCCCTAATACGGTTTTCCCCATTGTTGTGAACCGGTTTTGGGATGTGGAAGGCTAACACTTTTTTTATAACACCTATATTGTCCATAACCTATTTTATTTGGACTGTTGGGTGTTATAGGGACCATCTGGTAGTGTGGGACCTAGAGTCTGGGTATATCAAAGGGAGGATCAAAGTGTCCAGCAGCATCGTCAGAGACAGGCATTCCCGGATACCACCATCATTAAGGAGACCACAGGTAACCACAGGTAACAAAACCAGAGACTCTACCAGAAAAGTAGTGCAAGCTAAGCTATCTGTCCAAAAATCCAGCATAACTTGTTTTCAATGTTACTATTTTATTACCTTGCTATTACCCTGTAGTCTAATGCTCTCAATAATTCTGAACACTCCAGTGTTGTAGCTGTAACAATATACACATTTATATTGCTCTGTGGATTACTATTAACCCTAGTTCAGGTGATGCCCTGGGAAGGAATGACAGAGAGACACTCTGCTAAGAAGAGGAGGACGAAAAGGGAGGCGCAAAGGGAGCAGAGTAGGTTGGACAGGGAGACATACTACTCCATAGACCAATACCTCCTCGGTGGGGACCAACAGGTAAAGTGTTTGTGTGTGCGCCATGTCTACTATTTTACTAGTGTGCTCTGAATATGTGGCTGGCTCTGTAGAGTTTAATTAACCTATGTGATGTCTCTCCATCCCTCTGATCTCCTCACTACCCCTCTCTATCAACTGGTGGTGTGTTCCTATTTCTCCCACCACCTCAATGTGTTCAGCGTGAAGTCCCAGGAACACCTCCATATCCTGGTGGCCAGAACGTCCTTGCTGACCCGCCACATCATCGCCCTCACTCGCCCTGGGGGACATCTGGTCCTGGCCAACTACAGCCAGGCTCAACATACACCCTACCTCACCCTCTGGGACCTGCAGAAAGGCACGGTATGTACAGTATCAAGCCAGATTCAAATTCAAATAACTTTATTGTCCATCTGTGATCACTGTCGACACTATTGTGCTCGGACCTAATGAATGAGCCTGGAGTCTGTTGTGTGGCGATCACAGATGATGCCAGCAGAGTCGCCTTTGGGGTCACACAAGACTATCTCTGGCTACAGGAGCCTGAGGCTAGCCTGAGGCTAGGAGTGTCCAACCAGATTTATATCCCTGAGAGGAGCAACATCCATTCTACTAGCAGGTAGGACAGAGATTACTTTGGAGTTTCAGCCATCTTTGCCTTTTTTAGAGAAATATGATTAGGTTTATGTGCACACATATAGTGCCTTTGGAAAGTATTCACACCCTTTATTTTTCCACATTTGGTTGTATTACAGCCTGAATTTAAATTTGATTAAAACATTTTTTTACTGGCCTGAACATGTATTGTGTTCCATAATGTAAAAGTGGAATTATGTATTTTTTTCCCAATTAACAAAAAATGAAAAGCTGAAATGTCTTGATGTTTTCAACCCCTTTGTTATGGCAAGCCAAAATAAGTTCAGGAAGAGTAAAAATGTGCTAAACAATTCACATAATAAGTTGCATGGACTCTATTCTTAATTCCATTCCTTTACTTAGATTTGGGTGTATTGTGTGTCTTGTTGTGAAATTGTTAGATATTACTGCACAGTTGGAGCTAGAAACACAAGCATTTCGCTGCACCTGCAATAACATCTCCTAAACATATGTATGTGACCAATACAATTTGATTTGACATTAGTTGCATGGACTCACTGTGTGCAATAATAGTGTTTAACATGATTTTCATATGACTTCCTCATTTCTGTACACCACACATACAATTATCTGTAAGGTCCCTCAGTCAAGCAGTGAATTTCAAACACAACGAACAGGGAGGTTTTCCAATGCCTCGCAAAGAAGGGTAAAGTTATTAATTACACTTTGGATGGTGTATCAATACACCCAGTCACTACAAAGATACAGGCGTCCTTCATAACTCAGTTGCCGGAGAGGAAGGAAGCGGCTCAAGGATTTCACCGTGAGGCCAATGGTGACTTTAAAACAGTTAGAGTTTATTGGCTGTGATAGAAAAATTAGGATGGATCAACAACATTGTAGTTACACCACAATACTAACTAAATTGACAGAGTGAAAATAAGGAAGCCTGTACAGAATAAAAAGATTCCAAAAAATGAATCCTGTTTGCAACAAGGCACTAAAGTAATACTGCAAAAAATGTGGCAAAGCAATTAACTTTTGGTCATGAATACAAAGTGGTATGTTAGGGGCAAAACCAATACAACACATTACTGAATACCACTACGTATGTTCAATCATAGTGGTGTCTGCATCTTGTCATGAGTATGCTTGTAATTGTTAAGGACTGGGGAGTTTTTCGGGATAAAAATAAATAAATGGAATGGCGCTAAACCCAGGAAAAATCCTAGAGGAAAACCTGGTTCAGTCTGATTTCTGCCAGACATTGGGAGATTAATTCACATTTCAGCATGACAATAACCTAAAACAGTAGGCAAAATCTACACTGGAGTTGCTTACCAAGAAGATTGTGAATGTTCCTGAGTGGCCCAGTTACAGTTTTGACTTAAATCTACCTGAAAATCGATGGCAAGACCTGAAAATGGTTGCCTAGAAATGATCATCAATTTATCAGATCTTGAAGAATGTTTTAAAGAATAATGGGCAAATGTTGCAAAAATCCAAGTGTGGAAAGCTCTTAAGAGACTAACTCAGAAATACCCACAGCTGTAATCGCTTCCAACGGTGCTTCTACCAAGTATTGACTCAGGGGTGTAAATACTTATGTAAATGAGAGATTTCTGAATTATTATTATTTATTTTTTTAATTGCTAAAATTTCTAAAAACATGTTTTCACTGTCATTATGGGGTATTGTGTTGAGATGGGTCAGAAATCGATTTCATCCACTTTGAATTCAGGCTGTAACATCAATGTGGAAAAAGTCAAGGGGTATTAATACTTTCTGAAGCCACGTTCACAGACAAGTGATAGAAACGTGTGTTAGGTAAAAGTTGAGGGAGTTACAATTTGTTTATTTACTGAGTGCCACTAGTGTGTGACACCCAGGTGATGGTAAAGTGACAATTCATGGCATTTGTGTGTTCACACGGGTGAGCTGTGTCACGCCCTGGTCTTAGTATTTTGTGTTTAATTATTTATTTGGTCAGGCCAGGGTGTGACATGGGTTTATTTTGTGTTGTGTTTTTGTATAGGGGTTTTAGTAGGTATTGGGATTGTGGCTGAGTAGGGGTGTCTAGCATAGTCTGTGGCTGCCTGAGGCGGTTCTCAATCAGAGTCAGGTGATTCTCGTTGTCTCTGATTGGGAACCATATTTAGGTAGCCTGGGTTTCACTGTGTGTTTTGTGGGTGATTGTTCCTGTCTCAGTGTGTTTGTATTCACCAGATAGGCTGTATAGGTTTTCACATTCTGTTTCTTGTTTTTGTATTTGTCGTGTTTATTCATTTATTAAACATGTATCGAACTAACCACGCTGCATTTTGGTCCGAGACTCTTTCAACGGAGGAAAGCCGTAACAGAATCACCCACCACAAGAGGACCAAGCAGCGTGGTGACAGGCAGCGACAGCAACAGCAGCGAAAAGAGGAATGGACATGGGAGGACGTTATGGACAGCAGGAGTATGGACTATACTACTTGGGAGGAAATAGACAGGTGGGCGGTCGACCCAGAGAGAGTGCCGGAGCCCGCCTGGGATTCGCTGGAGCAGTGCGAAGAGGGCTATAGGAGAATGGAGTCGAAGAGAAAAGCACGGCGGCGCAGAAGGGAGCCCAAGAGTCAGCCCCAAAAATTTCTTGGGGGGCTCAGGGAGAGTGCGGCAGAGTCAGGGTTCAGACCTGAGCCAACTCCCCCTGTTTATCGTGAGGAGCCAAGGAGGAGACCAGAACCAGAGCTGGTGTTGGAGGTGAGTGAAGCAGAGACTGTGAAGGAGTTAATGGGGAAAGTGGAGGAGAGAGTTATGAGGGAGTTGCTAGTTTGGTGCTTTAGGTATGATATTCGTCCGACGGAGCTTGTCGGGGATTTGATGGCACCTGGGTCAGCGCTCCATACTCGTCCTGAGGTGCGTGTTAGTCGGCTGGTGAAGAGTGTGCCAGCCTCACGCACTAGGCCTCCTGTGTACCTACCTAGCCTTGCACGTCCTGTGCCAGTCCTGCTCTCAGGCTCTCCAGTACACCTTCACGGTCCGGTCCATCCTGTGCCACCTTCACACACCAGTTCTCCGGTGGCAGCTCCCCGCACCAGGCTTCCTGTGCGTGTCCTCGGTTCAGTACCACCAGTGCCAGCACCACGCACCAGGCCTTCAGTGCGCCTCGCCTGTTCAGCGCTGTCAGAGCCTTTCTCCTCTCCAGCGCTGTCGGAGTCTCCCGCCTGTTTAGCGCTGTCAGAGCCTTCCTCCTCTCCAGCGCTGTCGGAGTCTCCCGCCTGTCTAGCGCTATCAGAGCCTTCCTCCTCTCCAGCGCTGCCGGAGTCTCCCGCCTGTTTAGCGCAGCCAGAGCCTTCCTCCTCTCCTGCGCTGTCGGAGTCTCCCGCCTGTTTAGCGCAGCCAGAGCCTTCCTCCTCTCCTGCGCTGCCAGAGTCTCCTGCATGTTCAGCGCTGCCAGAGCCTTCCTCCTCTACAGCACTGCTGGAGTCTCCTGCCTGTTCAGCGCAGCCAGAGCTGCCAGCCTGCATGGAGCAGCCAGAGCTGCCAGCCTGCATGGAGCAGCCAGAGCTGCCAGCCTGCATGGAGCAGCCAGAGCTGCCAGCCTGCATGGAGCAGCCAGAGCTGCCAGTCTGCATGGAGCAGCCAGAGCTGCCAGTCTGCATGGAGCAGCCAGAGCTGCCAGTCTGCATGGAGCAGCCAGAGCTGCCAGTCTGCATGGAGCAGCCAGAGCTGCCAGTCTGCATGGAGCAGCCAGAGCTGCCAGTCTGCATGGAGCAGCCAGAGCTGCCAGTCTGCATGGAGCAGCCAGAGCTGCCAGTCTGCATGGAGCAGCCAGAGCTGCCAGCCTGCATGGAGCAGCCAGAGCTGCCAGCCTGCATGGAGCAGCCAGAGCTGCCAGTCTGCATGGAGCAGCCAGAGCTGCCAGTCTGCATGGAGCAGCCAGATCCGCCAGTCAGCCAGGATCCACCAGTCAGCCAGGATCTTCCAGATCCGCCAGTCAGCCAGGATCCGCCAGTCAGCCAGGATCTTCCAGATCCGCCAGTCAGCCAGGATCTGCCAGTCAGCCAGGATCTGCCAGTCAGCCAGGATCTGCCAGAACCACCAGCTAGCCAGGATCCGCCAGTCAGCCAGGATCTGCCAGAACCACCAGCTAGCCAGGATCTGCCAGAGCCTACTACCTGCCTGAGTTTCCTCTCAGTACTGGGCTTCCTCTCGGTACTAGGCATCCTCTCAGTCCCGAGCTACCCCTCAGTCCCGAGCTACCCCTCAGTCCCGAGCTTCCCCTCAGTCCCGAGCTTCCCCTCAGTCCCGAGCTTCCCCTCAGTCCCGAGCTTCTACCTCAGTCCCGAGCTGCCCCTCAGTCCAGTGGGGTCCTTGGTGAGGGTTATTAGGCCTAGGTCGGCGGCGAGGGTCGCCAATCAAAGGACGCGTTACAGGGGGACTAAGACTTGGTTGGAGTGGGGTCCACGTCCCGAGCTGGAGCCGCCACCGTGGACAGACGCCCACCCGGACCCTCCCCTATGGGTTTTAGTGTGCGGCCGGGAGTCCGCACCTTGGGGGGGGGGGTTCTGTCACGCCCTGGTCTTAGTATTTTGTGTTTAATTATTTATTTGGTCAGGCCAGGGTGTGACATGGGTTTATTTTGTGTTGTGTTTTTGTATAGGGGTTTTAGTAGGTATTGGGATTGTGGCTGAGTAGGGGTGTCTAGCATAGTCTATGGCTGCCTGAGGCGGTTCTCAATCAGAGTCAGGTGATTCTCGTTGACTCTGATTGGGAACCATATTTAGGTAGCCTGGGTTTCACTGTGTGTTTTGTGGGTGATTGTTCCTGTCTCAGTGTGTTTGTATTCACCAGATAGGCTGTATAGGTTTTCAAGTTCCGTTTCTTGTTTTTGTATTTGTCGTGTTTATTCATTTATTAAACATGTATCGAACTAACCACGCTGCATTTTGGTCCGACTCTCTTTCAACGGAGGAAAGCCGTAACAAGCTGATCCTATTTGCCAGCCTGATGAGATCTACCAGTCTATAAATCTAAACCAACCAACAAAATGGATGAAACACAACCCACCACTGAGTATGGACCTGCCGCTATGATACCAATTTGATACGCAAATATAATGTGGACCAATAACATGTTTTCCACAAATAAATGCAACTAATATAATTTCCTACCTTAGTGTAACTTTTGGCATTTGGTCGTTTTGGCATTGGCAAGTCGTTTTTCATAGTCAGGGCTGTAGCAGCTTGTTGCAAGTCTCATGCAGGCCACAAGGTGGTCATCAGTCATAGTAGATCTGTACTTGGACTTTATTATCTTCATGTGAGAAAATGCAGACTCACAGAGGTAGGTTGATCCAAAAAGGGTTGATAAGTTGAGAGCACATCTTCTAATGTTGAGATACTTCTCCTCTAGCAGTAGCTCCCAGAATTCTTCCTTCATCTCAGTGGTTGCCTTGGATTTCAGCTGAATTTAATTTTTAAGGGTGAGAATTTCAGTCTCTCCTATAGTTGTGTCCAACTGAAAAAGGGATCCCATTTTGGAGGCAATGACTTCCACTTTTATGTCTGTGCCAAATGGAAAGCACATATAAGTGGCAATAGGCTCAAGTGAAGCAAACTCAAGGAAACGAATGTCAAACTCAGATAAGACGCTCTGGACTTGCTCCACGTAACGTGCACTGTCAAGCTGTGCTGTATCCTTGCCCTGGCGTCAAGTTCTGAATCCATGTGTTGAAAGAAGTGCAGGTCCTTACGTTGCAGCTTTCTTGTGAGCAGCTGTAGTTTGCATTCAAGTGTTCACAGAGCTAATCATGTTGATTAAATGTTTGCCTTTTCCTTGCAGCTCTACATTCAATTCCTTAAACATGTACGTTAGGTCAGTGAGAAAAGCTAAATCCAAGAGCCACTGTATGTCCTCTAGCTGTGCATATTCTGCATGTTTGGAGACCTTGAGAAACTCCTTGATTTCAGGCAACGACTCACTGAACCTCCCTAATAATGTACCTCGGCTCAGCCACCGCACTGTGTGCTATGCGTCAGTCTCTTCTAAGTGAGCGCGAAATAGCCTCCGCTGTAGGCTTCTTGCTCAAATCTTCATTGCAACATCCATCAGCTCTTTCATGTTTAACATCTTCCTGCACAAAGCTTGCTGATGAATTACGAAATAATAATCTAATTTGAGTAACGAACCCACTAATGTGGCCTACCACAGCGGGTGTCCCGTTGGTAGTAATGGAGACAAGCTTACAAAAGGGCAGATGGAATTTGTTAGCAAACTCCATAAAAGATGGAAAAATATCTTCGCCCCTTGTATGTCCTTTCAGTGAAAAAATGGCGAGTTCTTCCTCCTTTGTACTCATGTCAAATACCATTCTGATGAAAATGCATAAGTGTGCCACATCTACCATATCTGTGGACTCGTCAAACTGGAGGGAATTTATTTGATTTTACCTTTTATTTAACTAGGCAAGTCAGTTAAGAACAAATTCTTATTTTCAATGACAGCCTGGGAACAGTGGGTTAACTGCCTTGTTCAGGGGCAGAACCAGATTTTTACCTTGTCAGCTCAGGGATTTGATCTTGCAACCTTTTGGTTACTAGTCCAACGCTCTAGGCTACCTGCCACCCCATAACACTCGCAGTTGTCAATATCCTTCTTCAGTTGATCCTCGAGGTTCTCTGCTATTCCCTCGTCTTCATGTCACCGAATTTCTGGACAACTGAATGTCATTGATGGCAGCCATAATTTGTCTTATTCTTAAAATCCCCAAACAGCGAGTCTGCAGCCTCAAATGCTTCCTTGGTTCTCTCAATCTTTGAACGACTTTTTATGCTTAGCAAGAACGCGACTCACAAGATAAGATGCTATGGTTGCCGCCTTCCCTTTGGTCACAGGCCTTGTGAAAATTGACTGCTGCGCTGCCAGTTAATTTTTTTAGTTCTTGTACTTTTCTTTAATTCAGTCTATGCTGGACAATCTTTTGTGTGTGGTTTTAAAATGTTACTTTTCTTTGGGATATCAATGCCATTATGGCAGATGAGGCATACACATTAAGTTTGACATGAAAAAAAATAATCCTCCCATTCCTTTTTTTTTGTATCCTTCCCTTCACTCATTGCTATTGTTGACCGAACGTAACAAATCTAGCTACCTGCCTGGCATCACCGTGAACTCAACTTTGAGTTGGCGGGCAGCATTTGACCGCGCTAACTAGGCATATGTCAATAACTGGGCAGGGACTGGTCATATTTTATGTAAATCATGTGACTTCAGACATTGCTTTAATTGAAGACTGTTGAACATTAAAAGAGAGATTATAGTCATTTGTGTGGATAAATTTGAGTAGAAGCATAATCTCAATCGACTGGCAAGCACGCCGTGATCGACAAGTAGATCACGATCGACAAGTAGATCACGATCGACAAGTAGATCACGATCGACAAGTAGATCACGATCGACAAGTAGATCACGATCGACAAGTAGATCACGATCGACAAGTAGATCACGATCGACAAGTAGATCACGATCGACAAGTAGATCACGATCGACAAGTAGATCACGATCGACAAGTAGATCACGATCGACAAGTAGATCACGATCGACTGGTTGGGTACCCCTGCTATAGGACCTAGAGGCCTGCAACATCCTGTCTGTCCTCTTCCCTGATACCCACGTCCAGTGTCTGACCCTACTGCTGGGCCTCAGCCCTGCCCTCAGGCTGACATCAATCACGGGGGATCACCACAGTAACCAGGAAGGACTACTTGTTCAGAGGGTCCAGTAGTAGCGATGAACACAAATAGGACAGTCAGAGACGCATGTAGGAGTAGTTTGTTTTTGGGAACTTTATCTCTGTGATACTCATGTTATTTATGAGTATTTGGAAATATCTTGACTTACTGAAACCCTTCAGTTTAACAATATGACCCGATAAGCAGAAGAATGGAAGGTAAAATGTATACATTTCAAGTCAAATTTTATTGGTCGAATACACTTATTTAGCAGATGTTATTGCGGGTGTAGTGAAACAGATATAAAAGTAATAAATTGGTTCCCCTCTCGCCAGTATAACTTTGTTTTAATGGATATACAGAAATGGTGGGGGAATTACACATTTGACAGAATACGTAGACTGTCTCCACAAATATGAAATCCCATTCCAGACAGACCATCACTTTTTAGCAAATTGGAGTGCTGCACCTGTGGATGGTCAATTGAAATGACAGTTGGGAAATCATAAAATGACCTGAAATCCCAACTCAGATGAACACCTCACAGAAACAGCGCAAACTACCCCTCTGTCAGCCATACAAAATAAAACATTGCACAATCTATTTAGCCCCGTCTGGTACAGTGATTCATGAATCGAGACACGATTTGGAACACTTATTTTAAAAACACATAATTAAGTAAAAGCTTACTCAACTAAGAAAATGGGCCAAACATAATGTATTAATTTTTACAAAAAGGACATCATTCATACAGATACATTATATCAAATCAACATTTCCAAATGGGCTAGTAAGCCAAAATTTGCTTCTCGAGTTACTCAATACACTTGTTAGAACGGAAGTTAGGTAACACACATTAGACAGAAGATGGCAGATTAGGCTGAGGATCCTTACAGTCAACATCGGACTTCGCAAAACAACATTTAGGCTTCAGTGTGAGTTGCCAGTATGGTAACAGCACCAGTTCAGTATTGGTCAAGTCTTTTACTCAGAGTAAGCGCTGATGGAAATAGTGTTCCGATTACTCTCAGAACTTGACTTTTCATCATCCCTTGAATGAATGAACTCCACCCTCAGTTCAACAATGTTTCGAGAGGAAAGGGACAAAGGACGGAGGACTTGTAACTACTACCTGGACCTCCGGTCCTTTTTGTTCTTGTCCAAGTTTTTGTCCATAGTCTTTTCGTTGTCCCCTCTGCACTTGGGACAGAACCACTTCCCCTTGGGCTTATAGGTGAGCCCCACGCAGGAAAAGTGGAACCACTCGATGGGGCACGCGTCGTTATCGCAGCCGATCATCTCACCGTATGACACCTGCTCGCACAGGCAGTAGGTGGGCTCGTTGGGGTCGATGGTGAACTCCACGGGCGAGGCGTCGCGCTCCTGCTTGGCCTTGCGCTTCTTCTTCTTGGCCGACTTGGACCTTTTCTCCCGCGGCTGCAGGGGCAGCTCATCCGCCGGGTCGTCCATCACCGCTCCATTCCCCGAGGCGTGGTTGGAGTCCCGGCTCTCACTGTTGCGCTGGCGTCTCGGCCGGCGGGCCGAGGAACGCTCAGCAGGGGTGGACACCGCTGCCTCCTGGACAGAACTGGAGCGCCGCTCGGTGACGACCCGCTCACTGGTCTCGCTGGGCTCCTGGAGGCAGAGGGAGTCCATCTGGCGGGAGCGGTTCTCTACCAGCTCGGTCATCTGGGTAACCACATGGATCTTCTCGTCGCCGAGCTCCTGGCTACTGATGAGGGCCCGCTGCAGCTGAATCTGAAGCCTCTTACGCTGTGCCGCATCCTGCTCGCCCTGGTAACGCTCATAGACATCGTCAACCTCCTTCAGGACCTCTGCAAAGCACACAGAATGAGAAAAGAGTTGTTAGGATGGGCGTCTCCTGCATTTGTTTTAGTTACTGAGTAGAATAATCATGAGGGATTAAATAATATCTGACACTGTCAGTCAGGGCAGGGAAAATGTAAGTGCTCATTAAGGACACTGGTAGGAACAGGGGGAAAAAATGCATGAGAAATTTGGTGAGCACAATTTTATGCATGTCTAAAATAGCTGCTGCAAACTCTGGGAGCACTGAAATCACCTAATAGCAATCTGACAAACGAGTAATGAGCTGGAAAATGTGTGCCAGTGTCCTAGCTAGCTAGTGTTGTAGTTATTGTTACATATAGAGACAGATCTGACACTATTGAGCAAAGACAGGTATACATTAGACCACAAGAGGAAGATACACTCTAAGTGTATTTGACATTCTGGTAAAAACAGGAAACCAAGAAATAACAGACATAATGGCCAAAGCCATAAAATGCATAAATGTTTAGGGTAAAATGCATAGTCTATTGTATAGGACAGGAAACCAAAGCAAGGCCATGAGTGCATAGGACAGCTGGACATACCAAGGTCAGAGGGACACACACAAAGGAGGGGGGGGGTCAGCCAAATGACCAACGGATGGACTATAGACCTAGGACATATATTTTTAGGACAGGAAGAGAAGAGACACAGTCTACGAGTCCTAATAAGGACAGACATACCAAAGAACACACCAAGCTAAACATAAGGGGCCCATAGCATAAGATGGGCATGTATTATTTTTGTGACATGAAGACGTCCTGCCACTATTATAACTTAACTGAAAGCAGATATGGGCGTTATTGGGCGTGAACAAGGAGGATGCACAGATTGGGATATAATGGTGGCAGATGGACTGAGGGAAGTTAATTTGCATGTGGGATGGACTCATATGTTGTATAAATACAGAGCCAGTGCTCTGGAAAAGTGTGTGTTCCGCAGACCATCTAGGCTTCTGATATGTTTGTATTAAAAGCCTATATTGAATTCACAAGTTTTTGTAAGTGTTATATTTTGTAACGATTCTCCACGACAGAACTTGGCGAGCTTTCCAGGAGAGACAGGGACCACGGAGTGACGTTCCGGGCTGATGACGGTTTCTTTAGACAATCTTGCAAACAAAGGCGGCCGCCTAACTATAAAAAGGTAAGCATGTTCTTACATAGTTAAAATATTTGCATAGATTGCTTCAGAGATCCTGTCCCAGCGAGTGGGGGCGTCACGTAGGTTTCTCTTCAAAAATTTCCTAAAAATCCAGTAAAAGCTAAGTAACTTTTGAATTCAATGAATTGCATGCATGTGTGAATTTGGGGTTGTTTTAAATGTATGTGCACATGTGTCGGGACTAAGTGAATAGGGGCTGTGAAACTTGCTGGAGTCAGGCATTTAGCGGAGGGGGCTTGCACTCGTTCTGGTCGGACCATTCGAACGGACCCATGTGTCTGGGTTGATTGGGGGAGTTGTTCCGTCTGATTTTGTTTGGCCGGGCTCGACTGTCTCAGGTCTCTGATCGATCAATGAGTGGTTCATAGAGATTACAGTTATATGTGATGAAAGACGTATTAGATCACATTTTACCTGACTTCTAGTAAAGTACCGATGGGATTTACTAATAGTCCCACGTGGTATCATTTTGCATTGAAACAATAGTTTCAGTGGTGATAAAATACGTGGATAATTTGTTATTAGCGTCAAAAGACAGAAAATAAACATGAGAAATCACCACCTTGGTAAAAATTAGTTGGAGGAAAAGCCAAATGTAACATATTGGTGTTTTCAATTTCTACGGGTAAGATACAGATAACCAACCAGGAAGAAACTATGCATTTTGTGGCATGGCTAAAACTTTTATGAATGACCAAAAAGTAAAAGGGGATTTTAATTGTGTTAGACATTCAATACCGTTATTCTCTGAAACTGCTAAGACGCTTATAGAATAAAAATCAATATATAAGTAATACTATTGGCTTGCTGATTAAAAGGTAACATTGTGAATGTTAATGAAATGTACATTTATTTTCCAGAAAAAAGGGGTTTAATTTTCTCTGGTCAAAATTTAATTGGAGACTGCGGTACTGGGGAAAGCAGTTAAGAGATAATCGGCCACTTTAAAAGTCAAAGTATCTGGATAGGGCTATAAATGGAGTTCCGAATAAGTGTACAATCACTTTGAAATTCTATTATTTCCTTGGGAAAATGATGAAGAGTTGTAATATTAAATTGACTAAACCACTTATTTTTTTATTTAACATGGGTTCATAGGAGAAATTATCAGTTCCCTCGGGTTATGGTCTTTGGGTAAATACACAAATATGCTTTGTTCATTCTGCATATAAAAGGGAAATATGTTAACACGGGATAACAGTTACTCCAAATGGTTTATTGGAGTGGGGGTCTCTGCGAGGGTTGTGTTGATAACTACATAATCTGTAACTCGTCTGAGAGATCGCCAGTAGAATAAGGGAGTTATCATGGAAGGTGACGTCAGAATGCTTTAATGCATGGGAGAGATTATCACCACAACAAGTGTGTGAAACTCAAACCTACCCTACTGGCTGAATAGTGAGGGACAACGGTGTCTGATGACCTGTGAACTGTATCTAAAATAGACATGCGGGAATGATATGTGCTGGGAGAAGAAAGACTAAAGGGGAATGAGTTACTGACCTTTTATTACCAGGCAACTCATGACAGAAAAATAGAGACAAAAGGGTGTATTGGAAAATAGATATTACTGGTACTAAAAGTTTAGTATAAATGTTCATTAGTAAAGGGATGATGTGTATTGAATAGATAAGGTCAAATTTGAGTTAAAGTAAGCACTAAGGACTGTTATCCTGAATATTGGGTTGGACAATTTATAAACAACGTTTAGTTATGATTTGGATATAGGACTGTTTAAATTTACTAGGCCTAGGGAAGCTCTGGAAACTAATCCTGAGACAGGGTGACAGAATTTACAGAATATTAGATTAAACGTTTGTTTCTTTTGTTTTATAATGTCATTGTAATGATAAATTGGAATTGTTGTGCGATAACACCCAAGGATGAAGGAGACCAACATAACATGGGCATAGAATGAAACGGATGGATGTTTTCCCCAGGTTTAATTACATTACAAATAGTGGTAATTTATTGAAAATATGCAGTTATAATTTACTTTTCTATTTTTTCTTGTTTGGTCAATTTATTTTTGTTTTGAGGAAAATAAGTGTGTATATTGTTCCTGAGGAGAGACTGATATAAATTGACTAAAAATGATTTGAGAATGTTTAAGTATGTATCAAAATATGGAAGGAAATTAGGAGTAGTGATTTATGTGTTAGAAAAGAAAAATAATAATCTATCCAAATCTACCAATTATATGCATATCCTAGCTTCTGGGCCTGAGATATATATATTTCCTTTCCCCTCACTTTATATTGGTGTATATATATATATATATATATATACACACACACATATATATTTCCCCTCACTTTTTTTTTTTTTTTTTTTTTTTTGGGGGGGGTTAGAATACTATTTTTGCTATTTTGTATATAGTTATTCGTTTCAAAATGTATACCTTCCCCAATTTGGCCACTTGGGTACATTTGGGCTACTTGTGTGGGACACCTGGGTGACTTCATGATAAATGTCCTGTAGCGCACTCATTTCGGAAGTTATCATTCTGAAACTTTGCACAAGTACTGTTGCCCTCTTATATTTTTCACTGAAATTGTCCCCATCATCCTATCTGAATGTTTGTTTTATCTTGTTCATTTAAAAGAAACATTTTTTTTTTGTAATTGTTTCACATCTAAACTATTGCGTTATATTCACCTACATTCAAGTCACATGTACACAAACTGTTTTCTTTCAAATGGTACCAAGAATATGCATATCCTTGGTACTGTGCCTGAGCTACAGGCTGTTAGATTTGGGTATGTCTTCAGGTGGAAATTGCACAAAGTAGGGGGGGGCTGTAAGAGGTTAACCTCTTGAAGCTAGGGGGCACTATTTTTATGTTTGGAAAAATAACATTCCCAAAGTAAACAGCCTATTTCTCAGTACCAGATGCTAGAATATGCATATAATTGACAGATTACGATAGAAAACTCTAAAGTTTCCAAAACTGTCAAAATATTGTCTGTGCGTATAACAGAACTGATATTGCAGGCGAAACCCTGAGGAAAATCCAATCAGGAAGTGCCTCTTATTTTGAAACCCTCCTGTTCCTATGCATGCCTATCCTCCAATTAAAAGGGATATCAACCAGATTTATTTCTCTGGCTTCCCTAAGGTGTCAGTCTTTAGACATAGTTTCAGGCTTTTATTTTGAAAAATGAGTGTGAAAGATCATATTGCGTAAGTGGATAGGTGGGGGCTCTCAGAGTGAGTTTTTGCGCAACTGAGTAAAGCCGCCATTGTTCCTCCCGCTGTTATTGAAAAACCTACACACTCGGTTGATATATTATCAAATATTTTTTTTTTTTTAAACGTTTGACATGTTTCAGTGGACATTATGGAGACTATTTGAAATTTCTGTCTGCGTTGTCGTGACTGCTCTTTCCTGTGGATTTCTGAACATAACGCGACAAACAAACGTCGGTATTTTGGGTATAAAAATTATCTTTATGGAACAAAAGGAACATTTGCTGTGTAACTGGGAGTCTCGTGAGTGAAAACATCCGAAGATCAAAAGGTAACCGGTTAATTTGATTGCTTTTCTGATTTTCGTGACCAAGCTTCCTGATGCTAAGTGTACATAATGCTATGCTAGGCTATCGATAAGCAATCCAAGCGTTTGCTGTAAAAGCATAATTTCAAAATCTGAGACGACTGGTGGATTAAAAGGCTAAGCTGTGTTTTGCAATATTGCACTTGTGATTTCATGAATATGAATATTTTTTTAGTAATATTATTTGACTGTTGTGCTATGCTATTCAGCGGTTGCTGACAAATGATCGCGCGACAGGGATGGGTAGCATCAAGCAGTTAAGGAAATAGCTTTCTCGATTTCATTGATGATCAGATACTTCAGATGTGACTGGTTCTGTTGAGCTCAACTTTTACAGCTAATAGTCTAAGTTTGGGACAGTCCTAAAGTTTTCTAACCTCTTGTTAACAATAGTATGTATGGAAATCAAAACGTCTCTGTGGCTGCAGCATGTGCACATTCAGTGTCATGCTCTGTTGTGGTATTCAAATATTCTGCTCGTCTCCAGTCACGTAAAACGACGTAGAATTGCATGAAATGCGTTTATAAAAAGGCTAAATCTTGGAACACAAATAAGATGGTCATTATAATAAAAACACTACATGAATATCTTTTCTCCCCTACCATTGTCCGCGGTGGTCAGCGACTGCAACCTTTGCCAAAGCTGGTCTGTCCTAGGAGTGAGGATAAACGGTAGGCATGTTCTCTGCTATTTTTACGTTATTATTTTGGGTATATGGGAGGGTCACTTGTCTTTTTTACATGCGTTCAGGGAGGGTCGGGTAAAAATGTATTTTACTCTAGGGAAGGCCATCTATTTTTATTTCAGAAGTCCGATTTTCTCCAGGTATCCCTCATCACAAATAACACAGTCCCTAACTTAAAAATGAATCATGGGGAACGACAGTTGAACTAAGCTCATCAGAACACAACAAATAAACTTATTTTACTCCAATGTGTGTAAACAAAATAAAATGTAAACAAATACTTGTAGCCTCAAAAACATGGTTAAAACTATAATTGTGATATCAGGGATGGTCAATCCATGCATTCATAGCGTCTATGAATTTGATAGTGATTACATTTCTCCAGCCCCATCCCAGTCAATAACGGATTACAAAAAGAAAACCAGCCCAGTCACGGACCAGGATGTCTTGCTCCCAGGCAGACTAAATAACTTTTTTTGCCCGCTTTGAGGACAATAGAGTGCCAATGACACGGCCCGCAACCAAAACATGCGGACCCTCCTTCACTGCAGCCGAGGTGAGTAAAACATTTAAACGTGTTAACCCTCGCAAGGCTGCAGGCCCAGACGGCATCCCCAGCCGCGCCCTCAGAGCACGCGCAGACCAGCTGGCTGGTGTGTTTACGGACATATTCAATCAATCCCTATCCCAGTCTGCTGTTCCCACATGCTTCAAGAGGGCCACCATTGTTCCTGTTCCCAAGAAAGCTAAGGTAACTGAGCTAAACGACTCACTTCCGTCATCATGAAGTGCTTTGAGAGACTAGTCAAGGACCATATCACCTCCACCCTACCTGACACCCTAGACCCACTGCAATTTGCTTACCGCCCAAATAGGTCCACAGACGATGCAATCTCCACCACACTGCCCTAACCCATCTGGACAAGAGGAATACCTATGTGAGAATGCTGTTCATCGACTACAGCTCAGCATTCAACACCATAGTACCCTCCAAGCTAATCATCAAGCTCGAGACCCTGGGTCTCGACCCCGTCCTGTGCAACTGGGTACTGGACTTCCTGACGGGCCGCCCCCAGGTGGTGAGGGTAGGTAACAACATCTCCACCCCGCTGATCCTCAACACTGGGGCCCCACAAGGGTGTGTTCTGAGCCCTCTCCTGTACTCCCTGTTCACCCACGACTGCGTGGCCACGCACGCCTCCAACTCAATCATCAAGTTTGCGGACGACACAGTGGTAGGCTTGATTACCAACAACGACGAGACGGCCTACAGTGAGGAGGTGAGGGCCCTCGGAGTGTGGCGTCAGGAAAATAACCTCACACTCAACGTCAACAAAACTAAGGAGATGATTGTGGACTTCAGGAAACAGCAGAGGGAACACCCCCTATCCACATCGATGGGACAGTAGTGGAGAGGGTGGTAAGTTAAGTTCCTCGGCGTACACATCACAGACAAACTGAATTGTTCCACCCACACAGACAGCATCGTGAAGAAGGCGCAGCAGCGCCTCTTCAACCTCAGGAGGCTGAAGAAATTCAGCTTGTCACCAAAAGCACTCAAACTTCTATAGATGCACAATCGAGAGCATCCTGGCGGGCCGTATCACCGTCTGGTATGGCAACTGCTCCGCCCACAACCGTAAGGCTCTCCAGAGGGTAGTGAGGTCTGCACTACGCATCACCGGGGGCAAACTACCTGCCCTCCAGGACACCTACACCACCCGATGTCACAGGAAGGCCATAAAGATCATCAAGGACAACAACCACCCGAGCCACTGCCTGTTCACCCCGCTATCATCCAGAAGGCGAGGTCTGTACAGGTGCATCAAAGCAGGGACCGAGAGACTGAAAAACAGCTTCTATCTCAAGGCCATCAGACTGTTAAACAGCCACCACTAACATTGAGTGGCTGCTGCCAACACACTGACTCAAATCCAGCCACTTTAATAATGGGAATTGATGTAAAATATATCACTAGCCACTTTAAACAATGCTACTTAATATAATGTTTACATACCCTACATTAATCTCATATGTATACGTATATACTGTACTCTATATCATCTACTGCATCTTTGTAATACATGTATCACTAGCCACTTTAAACTATGCCACTTTGTTTACATACTCATCTCATATGTATATACTGTACTCGATACCATCTACTGCATCTTACCGATGCCACTCTGTACCATCACTCATTCATATATCCTTATGTACATATTCGTCATTCCTTTACACTTGTGTGTATAAGGTAGTAGTTTTGGAATAGTTAGATTACTCGTTGGTTATTACTGCATTGTCGGAACTAGAAGCACAAGCATTTCGCTACACTCGCATTAACATCTGCTAACCATGTGTATGTGACAAATAACATTTGATTTGATTGGATTTTTTAACAAACAAGGTGTGGGGAGGCAGATTTTTTTTTATTGTTTCTACTACTGATTTAACAATCCCTTGAAAACGGCACGTAGTTGTCAATGGTTTTAGTGGAGCTGGGGATCTCCTTGCCCCACAGCAGCCAAATCGATTGCTCGGCACTGTATTGAGACGTTTTATTGAACGACCGACACACGTAATAAGGAAATCGCCTCGACCACACACACAAATTGGGGGAAACCAACATTATTTGACAATGACTCCTGCTGTAAGAGAGACAACTTTTGTCGATGTTTAGTTATACAGAAATAACAAAACATGCCGAAAAGCTGCTGTGTTTGTTGTGCAATAGCAAAAATCCCGACCTACAATTCATAATGCTCCCACATAAGGAAACAGAGCCAGCGAGAAGAGTCCTGTGGCTTCAGACTATTCGGCATGGGAGAGTGGGAAATGTAGGGAATCCAAGGAGGCTACATGTAGCCATGTGTGTGGATCACATTTAAATCACAGGCAATACATTTAACTTGTTTGGTATAGTCCGTTTAACGCCACTCACTACTTGTCGCTGTATAATCCATTTGTGTTGTTGCTTGTCTTGGCTAGCTTAATGTTACGTCAGAAGCTAGCTAGCACTCACGTGAAAAGGGGGATGAGGGAAGCCCTAAAATATATGTTTTTCTAAGTAGTGAGAACACTCAGGAGCAAGCAATGTTGAAAATGAATCTTAAAACATATACTGAAATCTAGTTGTCATTGACTAAAACAAGCAGACAAGAAAAGTAGGTTTGAAAAGGGTAACGTTTTTGCTGCTAGACAATTGGGTAAACTAGATTACCACAGGTTGTTCTAATACCCGATTCAAGAAGTGACAAAAACTTTCCGCCTGAACAGGCAATAACGTCTATCTGCACACTGCGGTTACTTACATGCCGCGCCCACTGCCATTGAGGCTGCCAGCGCTGTCTCTGGCCCACAATCCAGCACAGTGGGTGGTAGTAATGCACCAACATTGGATGCCAACTGCCGAAAAAACACCACCAAAGAAGGATGCTGCTAGTTTGCTTGGGGACAACCGTAGTGTCCTCCACACCCACCTGCCGAGCACTGCTTTCCCACAGTTTTGTTAACATTACAGCGAGGGAAGTAGCTAGCTATTGTTGCCAACCCAACCTAAGTAATGGCACTAGTGGGCAGGGATTACCATGGGCATAAAAAGGTCTGCAGTGTAGTTAAGTTTTTAATCCGATTTTTAGAGCGAAATACTACAAATAGCCAGGTTTAGCCCGTCTGAGTTCTAGAAAGTGGACCGATGCGAGATGGGCGATGCTTCAAGAAAAATCCCAGTCCGATAAAAAATTCCCAGTTGTCGTGAACGCACCGGTTTCGGAAATCACCGAGTCCTAGTTGTTGTGAACGCGGCACAAATACTACCTAAATTATCGTACATGGCACATTTTTATCACCAGCGTTAGAGCGGATTGCAACAACGACCATTTCGTTTTTTTCTTTCTGTTACTGTTATACTACGAATTGTATATTTGCTAGTAGGCAACACTATCAACAATAAGTAAACACCCCTTGTAAAATAAACATAACACGAATGCAGATAACAGGTTTACCAACTCGAAAGAAAGCCGTTAAACGCCACAACACCTCGTCAAAATGGCTGATCCTCTGTAGCTATATCAAGCCAACTCGGACCTGACACCGGGACATGTTGAGGATAACAAATTGAAGGCATACATCGTACTCGAAAGACTAAACGATCTATATTTCAGCACACAAACACTTGCTTTCAATGCTAGCTAGTATGTGGAACATTAACGTTAGCTAAAGTGGTCGGGAATTTGTCAATCCAGCACACCCTGTTTTGTAATTTTATCGTCAAACTCGCAAATATAAGCACTAAAACAACGAGGAAAAACAATACCTTGATACTTTGAGTCAATTTCTCGCAGCAGAGAGACGTTTCTTTGTATATCCAAAGGCATGGACTCAACACATTCCAAATAATCCTCCACATAGCTGACCAGTTGTGACTTTTCCACGTTTGGATAGTGATGACCTAACATTGTTCCACCGATGCATTGAGACAATCAAGAAAACGTGTAAATAGATTTGAGATAATGCATTTAGTATGGTTTCTAATGGTTTTCTTGCGCCAGTATTGTTGCATACTATATTCACTGGTCAGTTCACTTCAAACAGAACTGCACACAGTGCGCATGAGCACGGTGTATTCCTTTTATGGCAATGCACAGCGTTTTCGCATTTTACTTGACAGGGGGATTGGCCATTTTTATTTCCAGCGTTTGGATTGGCTATGAATAAAATAAAGGCCACCTTTATTTTTACGAACTTTTCCCGGGAAAGTAAACCATTAAGTACTACTATTTTGGTCGACCGGAAACCTGGCACCATCCCTACGGTAAAGCATGGTGGTGGCATCATCATGCTGTGGAGATGTTTTTCAGTGGCAGGGACTGGGAGACTAGACAAGATGAATGGAGCAAAGTACAGAGGGATCCTTGATGAAAACCTGCTCCTGAGCGCTCAGCACCTCAGACTGGGGTGGTTCACCTTCCAACAGGACAACGACCCTAAGCACACAGCCAAGACAATGCAGGAATGGCTTCGGGACAAGTCTCTGAATGTCCTTGAGTGGCGCAGCCAGAGCACGGACTTGAACCTGATCGAACATCTCTGGAGAGACCTGAAAATAGCTGTGCAGCGATGCTCCCCATCCAACCTGACAGCTTGAGAGGATCTGCAGAGAAGAATGGGAGAAACTCCCCAAATAAAGGTGTGCCAAGCTTGTAGCGTCATACCCAGGAAGATTTGAGGCTGTAATCACCAAAGGTGCTTCAACAAAGTACAAAGTACATCTTTCAAAACAAGATATTCAATGTCTGGCAGGAAACCCCAAAAGCAATCATATTAAAATCAAATAAAATTGTATTGGTCACATGCGCCAAACAGCAGGTGTAGACTTTACCGTGAAATGCGTAGTTATGAGCCCATTACCAACAGTGCAGATTTAAAAAGTAAGACAAATATTTTCTAAATAAAAAAAGGAAATAGTAACACAAAAACAACGAGACTATATACAATGAGTACCAGTACCGAGTCAATGTGCAGGGGTACGAGGTAATTGAGGTAATACAGTATAATCATGTGGGTAGGGGTAAAAGTGACTAAGCAATCAGGATATATAATAAACAGAGTGGCAGCAGTGTATGTGAATGTGTGTGGCGTCAATATGTGTGTGTGAGCGTATGTAGTGTCATTGTAGTATGCGTGAGTGTGTGGGTAGAGTCTATTGAGTGTGCATAGAGCCAGTGCAAGGGAGTTCGTACAAAACAATTAAGATAAATAAATATCAAATCGGGTCAATATAAATTGTCCGGGTAGCCAACTGTTCAGCAGTCTTATGGCTTGGGGGTAGAAGCTGTTCAGGTGCCTTTTCTTCACAGACTTGGCACTCCGGTACCTCTTGCAGTGTGGTAGCAGAGAAAACACTCTATGATTTGGGTGGATAGAGTCTTTGAAAATTTCTAGGGCAGGGCTCTTCAACCCTGTTCCTGGAGAGCTACTCTCCTGTAGAATTTCACTCCAACCCTAATCGAGCGCACCTGATTCTATCAGTTAACTGGTTGACAAGCTGAATCAGGTTAGTTACAGTTGGAGTGAGAACTACAGGGGGTAGCTTTCCAGCAACAAGGTTGGAGACCCATGTTCTAGGGCCTGTCACGTCTGCTCCCGCTTTTCCCTCCCCCTGGCGCTTGAGGACTCCAGGGAGCCCTGCATCAAGCACACCTGCCTTCCCTTGTCACGCGCATCAGTGATATTGGACTCACCTGAACTCATTCATCACATGATTATTTCCTCCCCTATATTTGTCAGTTCCCTTGCTCTGTTCCCCGTTGCTGCATTAATTGTTTTTTGTCTTTGTATTAGTTTGCTGACGCTGTTCCTGTCTCGTTCCATGTCCGTTATATACACTGCTCAAAAAAATAAAGCGAACACTAAAATAACACATCCTAGATCTGAATGAATGAAATATTCTTATTAAATACTTTTTTCTTTACATAGTTGAATGTGCTGAACAACAAAGTCACGCAAAAATCATCCATGTAAATCAAATTTATCAACCCATGGAGTCACACTCAAAATTAAAGTGGAAAACCACATTACAGGCTGATCCAACTTTGATGTAATGTCCTTAAAACAAGTCAAAATGAGGCTCAGTAGTGTGTGTGGCCTCCACGTGCCTGTATGACCTCCCTACAACGCCTGGGCATGCTCCTGATGAGGTGGCGGATGGTCTCCTGAGGGATCTCCTCCCAGACCTGTTCCTGTCTCGTTCCATGTCCATTATATATGAAATGTTTTACTCCCCGTGCCTGCTTCGTCTCTCCAGCGTCAACTCATGTGACAGGGCCTTCCTCTGACATCACCTGGATTAGAGGTCCTGGATGGCAGGGAGTTCAAACCCAGTGATGTACTGGGCCATGCGCACTACCCTCTGTAGCACCTTGCAGTCAAATGCCGAGCAGTTGCCATACCAAGGATGATGTAGGTAGTCAAGATGCTCTCAATGGTTCAACTGAATAACTTTTTCAGGATTTGAGGGTCCATGGCAAATATTCTCAGCATCCTGAGGGGAAGAGGTGTTGTCATGCCCTCTTCACGACTGTGTATGGAACAGGATAGGTCCTTAGTGCCGCTCTACTACAGACCCGTCAATGTGAAGGGGGCGTGTTCAGCCCTCCGTTTCCAGTAGTCCATGATAAGTTCCTTTGTCTTGCTCACATTGAGGGAGAGGTTATTGTCCTGGCACCACACTGCCAGGTCTCTGACCTCCTCCCTATAGGTTGTCTTTAATCAGTTCTACCACGTCATGCCATCAGCAAACTTAATGATGATGTTGGAGTTGTGCGCGTCCACGCAATCGTGAGTGATGAGGAAGTACAAGGGGTGACTGAGCACACACCCCTGAGGGGCCCCCTGTTTAATGTCAGTGTGGCAGATGTGTTGTTGCCTACCCTCACCACCTGGGGTGGCCCGTCAGGAAGTCCAGGTTCCAGTTACAGAGGCAGATCTTCAGTCCCAGGGTCCTTAGCTTAGTGATGAGCTTGGAAGGCACAATGGTGTTGAACGCTGAGATGTAGTCAATGAACAGCACTCTCAAGTAGGTGTTCCTTTTGTACAGGTGGGAAAGTGCAGTGTGGAGTGCAATTGAGATTTTGTCATCTGTGGATCTGTTGGGGCAGTATGTGAATTGGAGTGGATCCAGGGTTTCTGGGATGATGGTGTTGATGTGAGCCATGACCAGCCTTTCAAAGCATTTCATGGCTACAGATATGATTGCTACAGGAAAGTAGGCATTTAGACAGGTTGCATTGGTGTTCTTAGGCACAGGGACTATGGTGGTTTGCTTGAACCATACGTGCACTACCATTCAAAAGTTTGGGGTCACTTAGAAATGTCCTTGTTTTTGAAAGAAAAGCATATTTTTTGTCCATTAAAATAACATAAAATTGATCAGAAATACAGTGTAGACATTGTTAATGTTGTAAATGACTATTGTAGCTGGAAACGGTTGATTTTTAAAGGAATATCTACATAGTCGTATAGAGGCCCATTATCAGCAACCATCACTCCTGTGTTCCAATGGAAAGTTGTGTTAGCTAATCCAAGTTTATAATTTTAAAAGGCTAATTGATCATTAGAAAACCCATTTGCAATTATATTAGCACAGAAAACTGTTGTCCTGATTAAAGAAGCAACAAAACTGGCCTTCTTTAGACTAGTTGAGTATCTGGAGAGTCAGCATTTGTTGGTTCGATTACAGGCTCAAAATGGCCAGAAACAAAGGACTTTTTTCTGAAACTTGTCAGTCTATTCTTATTCTGAGAAATGGCTATTCCATGTGAGAAATTGCTAAGAAACTGAAGATATCGTACAACGCTGTGTACTACTCCCTTCACAGAACAGCGCAAACTGGTTCCAACCATAATAGAAAGAGGAGTGGGAGGCCCCGGTGCACAGCTGAGCAAGAGGACAAGTACATTAGAGTGTCTAGTTTGAGAAACAGACGCCTCACAAGTCCTCAACTGGAAGCTTAATTAAATAGTACCCGCAAAACACCAGTCTCAACGTCAACAGTGAAGAGGCAACTCAAGTCTGAGATATGGCTTTTTCTTTGCAACTCTGCCTAGAAGGCCAGCATCCCGGAGTCGCATCTTTACTGTTGATGTTGAGACTGGTGTTTTGCGGTTACTATTTCATGAAGCTGCCAGTTGAGGACTTGTGAGGCGTCTGATTATCAGAGCGTACTGTAAGTTAAGAAAGAGTAGGTTGTTCAGTTAGATAGTTATGATAACAATAATGATAATAGTAAATCATAATAATAATACCACCCCCCCTCTAGGAATATATTTCAGGATGTAGAAGACACCAAGAAGTCACAGCATGTCACATCAGCATCCAGCTTTGCAGGAGTTTGATGTATGAATTGTGTATGTAGTGTAAAAATGGTAGGAAATAGGTCCCCAAAAGTGTCAAGAATAATAGACAAGTAAAAGTATGAGCAATAACAATAGTGTGCTTTGCATGCTGCAAGCACAGAAATAGTAATAGCTTTTCAAATGTTATAACAGAAAAAATATAATATACTGAATAGCCAGCATCTTACCTTCAAAACAAACTCTTCCCAGTTGTTTGAGAAACCTTGCTTTGTAGGCCCTGTGGTGTGAACAAGGTGCCATTTTCAATAAAGGAATGAATATCAAATGGTACAGTTCAGTGGAATAATTTAAATGAATATCTAACCTGAACATCATCCACACCAAAAGTCCTCCAAGGTCCAGGGGACAAGATCCGAGCAATGTTTCTGTGAACACAGTGTATGTGAAAGTAAAGAAAAAGTACAATTCAACAGCTTTTTATACTCCAGCTTGCATAACAGGTTTGAACACAGTTGGAACTGAATTAGCCCAAGTATTTTTCACAACATGTATGGGTGTTGCTGGACCAGAAAATGTATTTTTGACTGCAAAAACGCCATTTCTCACATCAATGCACTCACATGCAAATAAATCTTTCAAAGCAATGTGTATGTATTGGAACTGAATTAGCCCAAGTAATTTTCACAACATGTATGGGTGTTGCTGGACCAGAAAATGTATTTTTTGACTGCAAACACACCATTTCTCACATCAATGCAGTCACATGCAAAAAATCTTTCAAAGCAATGTGTATGCTTTCTTCGGAAATGTGTTTGGAAGTTTTTCTTATTTAACTTCAGTTTGCAATATAGACAAGTTGTAATGTATTTTCTTGACTTGCCATGTATGTTGGAACCAGGTGATTTCATTATTGTATATACTATGTGTAGGCTGTGTAGACTCGCTATGTGTAACTAAGGGAATGGCATCAACGATACACATTTAGAGTCAGCCAAACACAACAAGGCATACATTGAAGAAACACAGAAAATCAACAATCAAATCGATTGCATAAACTGTACATTTAAACCTAGGCTTACTGCTCAAGTAGGCAAATTTGTCCAAATAAGATTCCCTTATTGTGAGCAATTAGCTAGCTCATGTGCAAATGGGTGCTAATTAACGCTATGCTAACATCTGTGCGGTAGTTGGTCATATAAAAATATACCACTGCACTGGTATAACATTAATATTACAAAGTACATTATGCATAATGACAGTCTCACTTACTTCCATGGTTTATATTTTTATCCATGTAGGTTCGATTAAGATTTGCTTTCGTTGACGTTGATACCTTTGACGTTTACCTCAACTTGGGTGACCTTGAAGGAGACGGGAAGGGTTCGGGTTAAACGCATTTGACTCCACCCACATTGAGCCCAACCCCGATGTTTGATTCCGCCCACATTGAGCCCGGCCCCGAACTGCACACTGCAGTCAGGGGCTTCTCACAGGTCCTGATACAGGCTAGTCACGTTGCTATCTCTGTCACACTGGCTGCTGCAAGGTGGTCTACTGTTGCTGCCAAGCTGCCAGAATGGTCCGTGTCAACAGAAATATAACATAAAGAATAGACACTAGCATTCATGGAAAATAAACTCTTGGTTGGAGTTTAAACAACAGACTCGACCAGGTCGAAGTTTTAGTTTCGACTGCAGGCCCACAAATACTAGGCCTATGGTGTGTCTGAGCTGACTGGCCTATATTCTAATAGTTTAAAATCAACTATTTTACCAGATACCAGGATGGCAACAACAACTGCCTGAGTTACACCAGGAACGCACAATCCCTCCAGCAGTGCTCAGACTGTCCGCAATAGGCTGAGAGAGGCTGGACTTAGGGCTTGTAGGCCTGTTGTAAGGCAGGTCCTCACCAGACATCACTGGCAACAACGTCACCTATGGGCACAAACCCACCGTCACTGGACAGTACTTAATGCAGCTGGTTGCCACACCAGATACTGGCAGCTGGTGGCCACACCAGATACTGACTGTTACTTTTGATTTTGACCCCCTTTGTTCAGGGACACATTATTACATTTTTGTTAGTCACATGTCTGTGGAACTTGCTCAGTTTATGTCTCAGTTGTTGAATCTTGTTATGTTCATACAAATATTTACACATGTTAAGTTTGCTAAAAATAAACACAGTTGACTGTGAGAGGAAGTTTCTTTTTTAGCTGAGTTTATATTAACTAATCAACCAGCAGAAACATGTATTTTTTTCCCATTGACTGAAATATTGTATATGGTTGTACAGTATATGTCATTTCTGATTGCTAAGAGTAATATTGTGTTTCTTTTTGTAATTTAAAAGTGTTATTTTTAAAATAAATTGTATTGAGTTAACTTTTATGTTCTGTTATATTTCCAAATGTCCAAATTAGTCACGGTGTTTCTACATCTGAATTGCTTGGTGTTTGGAGTTTTAGGCTGGGTTTCTGTATAGCACTTGTTTACATCGGCTGATGTAAAAAGGGCGTTATAAATCAATTTGATTGATTGATTCATGTGCGACTCAAAACACTGGGATTCTAGTAATAAGATGTATGATTATGGAATACAATTTCTGAAAAATGGTTTGCCTATGTGCCTATGCCACAACTTCGGAATGTAGGATCAAATTTCTCTCACTAGAGGGCAGACATTATGGAAAATAAAACTTTACTGGGCGTTTACTCGTCTCATTTTATGTGCTAGGTTCAAATACAAAACGTAGGCTGTTTATTAAATAGGCTGTAGGATATCTTTGCAGCAACTCTGTGGAAATGGAAGGTAAATTCTTTTCGTATTGCATTTGTTTATTTTAATTTATCCTACTAGGCTGCATAATTCCTTCAAAATGTCCGGATAATGTGGTCAACAAATGTAATTTCCAAACAAACGAAAACTAACCCTAAGAAATAAATTGGTTTATTTTTGTCCAACTCTGCATGCCTACCTTTGCCTATTGCCTAGAACAGTTATGGTTATGTATAGGCTAAAACAGTTAGGGGTCTGTTTTCCACATTGGCATATGGTTTTCCATCCTCTATCCCGCCGAAGTTGTTACTGAACCTGGGGTTATTGCGGACTCACCCGCCAATTCACAACCTGCCGGCGACGTGAATGAAGAGAGAGGTTCCCTCTTCGATGTTACATTTCTGGACCACGACTTTCCAGGTGCTGAGACTGAGACCCCGACCCGCAAGACCTACCAGGAGTTCCAGCCCAAAGCACTGGGGGTGTGTGAGTCTATTTTTGCGGAAGGCGAAATCTAAGAAACAACTAAATCCTCATCAATTCCCGACAGAATAAGGCTATTTTTCTAAACTACTGATATTGTATTCCATTGTTAATTGGTTCTCAATTACCTAACTTGATTTAATAACGTTAAAATGCAACCATAAAACTGTTCTTCCTACTGCATTTATTCTGTAGGAATCTTAACTTTGTGGATATTTCCTCTCATCATAGGTCTCTCAGATCACTTTGGGTGTGTTTGTGCTCAACTCAGTTTATGTCAGTGTAGCCAACCGATTGGATCAGAGAAATGAAGAAGTAACCAGGGCGATAGGCTCCCTGTCTGTGAGTAGGATACCCCTCTTATGCATGTCCTTGGCCGCTTATTAGGTTTATTACTATGGTAAATAAATGCATGCTATTATTGAACAAGTGAAGAAAGCTATGATTTGTTCTTGTTTTTCCTTGCTGTATCTTGCCATGAAATGGGGGATTTTCAGCTAACTGTGCTGTGCTCTCTGTAGGCGATAGTGGCGGGAAGTGTGGCCATAGCAGCACAGAGTCTTCATGTTCCCACAGTGAGTCATCATAGTCGGAACCCAGATCGGTTTGTGCTGTTTTGCCTACTCCTACAGTCAGTTGGCAAGAGAGCACAAACAGATCTGTGACCAGGCTAAATGATCACATTTTCTAACTGAGATTACCTGGTTTTTCTAACTGAGAGTTCATTTATATCTGGAAGACAAAAACATCTATTGTCTTATTTTCCTCGTCCTTTCAGCTGAAGGCGTGTCTGGGGACACAGCTGGCTACCTGCCTTATGGCCATGTTCAATGTGGTCGTCGTAGGAGGAAAGCTGTCTGACACCCACTTAGTGCCAGACTGCTGGCTTTTCACTGATTACAACAACACACATCATCACATCACCTGCGACAAGCTGATGGTGAGTCGCATAGAAATAGTTAGAACACAGACTATACAGTATACTGTATATAAGGCCTATATAATGTATATGTCCCGAGATCAACTACTTCAGCTGAATCTCACAGTGAAAAGATTTGGGGAAGTTCTGGGGAAACTATTGTCTTGTACAGCTCAGAGACGTAGTAGTTGGTGGCAATCAGAACATATGTATGTGTCAATCAAAGGTTGTTGATGGAATACATGAATATTAAAACACAATACAAATAGTGCTGAAGATGGTTAAAAAGTAAACGTAGCAACAGTATGGTAGCGTCATTCACTCATACCTCAAACTCTGTTTCTGTGTCTGCTATCGCCCACACCTACCCAGAATTCAGTGTATCCATTCTATGTCGAGTGGTTCCTCGTGCACGCAACTCTCCTCGGCATTTCTGTCACCCTGACTATCTACAGCTGCAAGCTGCTCCGCTTCTGCTCCCCTGCAGCAACCAGCATGGTAAGAGTTCATTTCAAGAGCATGAGAATTTGAACACATGCCAAATGGTTTGACCAGATGCATGTTCCATACTCACATGCTCTTGAACACTTCACTGAAGCTATTTGATCACATACACAATGTATTTACAGTTTAGCTGCTATGCTTAATCTGAGAATGCTTTCATTGTTGTTTAATCATGTTTTCTTTCTTAAAGCCTGTGGTCACTGCATATACTAGCCCTGCTCAGTGACAAGAGATGAAGTACATAGAAAGGAACCTAAAGCCATCATGAAGAGACACTGATGGGTCTATCTAGCCATGCACTTTTTTCAAATCTATTTGTCACTATGTTTTCTGTCTTGCACAAACACTTGATGTTGATATGTTATATGGTTGCCTTTTTTTATGATATAGTTAGGTTATTTTGTTGTGTGTTCTGATGATAGAGTATGTCTGTTTAGATCTATATGGTCTCAGGTGCTATTTTAAGTGATGGGTTTAAGGAGTGAAACTTTGTGGGTACATCATATTGAAATAAACACTTCCTCAGGGTCAAAAACGTGTGCTTTCCTTGGCTCCAAAACAAAGCATCTATGTTTTATTGGTTGTACATACAATACATATAGGTTTTACACACACATTTAAAACTGCCTTATTCATGATTGTTTTTTAGTTAACAGATACAATCTAAAAAGGGTTCAGATGCTGCATTAAAAACATTTTTCACACCAGATCAGCATGATTTTTGTGCATTCATTAAATCTTCTGATGGATCAATCAATTGATCAACCCTTTGCTGTTGCAGGAAGTCCATTAAAGAGTAACTTGCTAGTCATTGATCTACTGTATTTCATCCTATCTTCACAGTCTTTTCTCTGTACAGTCATGGTGACTCGGTAGCAGTTCAAAGTTCATATTAGGAAGGTTATGACTGATCACATTCAGATTATAACTGCAGTTCATCTGTCCAATGGTTCTGTGGAACAGCACAGATGCATTATTACAAGTCATTTAACAGAAGTATCACAGATGCCTTGGGCCTTCATCCTAATATTTTTACTGTTAGTTATTGAGGCAATTAATAAGTAAAATACAAAACACTGACAATCATTATTCCTACATTTGAATCGCCACTTACTTGGGATGAGGATGTGTTCTTCTCCAGGTCTCCGTAACAGCCATTCTTGTGGCGAATCAGACTCCCCCACAGTACTGAGTGATGGCAACCGGGACACTCCCCCTCCACAGGAAGGAGATGTGCGGCCTCACCCGTCAGAAAGTGTTTGGCTAAGCAAATCACATGGCTGGTCATGTGACATAAGGGATGGAAGCAGGTCATCTTATCTGCAGACTGAAAGGATTAAATTAATCAAGGTCCACATGAGCAGTCAACTAGCTAAATTAGTTTGGAACAAAACCCTGCATCTTCAATGCTCTCTAGGACCAGGATTGGTGGCCACTGTACAGCTTTACTATAAAGCGCCATGAGCTTTACCTTAACAGTGCCCTGACAAAGGAGGCATATATCTGCACCCTTCTCCTCTTGTTCCTCTTCCACATCCTTCGGTTTCTGTTTCCTGGCCCTGATGCTGCCGAAGGCCAAAGGGACGTGCAGCGGCGGCTGAAGGCCAGGCTCAAAGTCCATCCTGTACTCCTGCTTGAGCCAGCGGGTGGTGAGGGGCAGGCGGCTCCACGGCATCACCCGCAACATGTTGGACACCACACGCCAGTGGAACTGCAGGCTGGATTCCTTCTTTGAACGCCGGGTGACGTGGGACAGGCGTCGGGAGGAGTGGGGGTTCTGCCATGCCCATTCAAACTATTGATGGAAGGAAGGAGAAGACAAGAGGTTAGGTCTTGAAATGTAATCTGGTGGGGAAGTGACACGTATGGAGCGGGGTGTAACTAAGGTTGTTGAATTGAAAGTTACACAGAACCCAAACCGGCTGCGCGCGTGCGCCATCGTGCATAAATTTATTTTGTCACCCCACACCAAACGTGATCACGACACGCAGGTTAAAATATCAAAACAAACTCTGAACCAATTATATTAATTTGGGGACAGGTCGAAAAGCATTAAACATTTATGGCAATTTAGCTAGTAGCTTGCACTTGCTAACTAATTTGTCCTGGGATATAAACATTGAGTTGTTATTTTACCTGAAATGCACAAGATCCTCTACTTCGCCAATTTAAAAAAATATATATATATTTTACCTTTATTTAACTAGGCAAGTCAGTTAAGAACAAATTCTTATTTTCAATGACGGCCTAGGAACAGTGGGTTAACTGCCTGTTCAGGGGAAGAACGACAGATTTGTACCTTGTCAGCTCGGGGATTTGAACTTGCAACCTTCCGGTTACTAGTCCAACACTCTAACCACTAGGCTACCCTGCCGCCCCATTAATCCACACATAAAACGGTAAACCGAATCATTTCTAGTCATCTCTCTTCCTTCCAGGCCTTTTCTTCTCTTGACTTTACACTATGATTTGCAACTTTCATAAATTAGGTTCATTACCGCCACTGACCTCGTTTGTCTTTCAGTCACCCACGTGGGTATAACCAATGAGGAGATGGCACATGGGTACCTGATTCTGTAACGCTTCGAACACACCGACTGCGTAATTGCATAACTACAGCATAACATTTTGTGCAGCTAAGTAACTATACTGATGCAGGTATCTTTTGCAGATGGTCGCATGCGGTTGGACACATGGAGGAGAATCATTTTCACAGTTTCCTCAAAACAGTGTCTTTTTGACACAACTGCTGACAGCTACAGGGACATAAACACAAAGAACGCTGCTTGGAGACAAGTGTCCACGAGAGTATTGGCAGGTCAGTTTAGTAGTGAGCAAAGTGTTAGATGTGGCTATTTTTTTTAACCTTTATTTAACTAGGCAAGTCAGTTAAGAACATATTCTTATTTTCAATGATGGCCTAGGAACAGTGGGTTAACTGCCTTGTTCAGGGGCATAACAACAGATTTTTAACATTAGCTAGCTTGCTAACCTAGCCAATGAGGTGTGTGTGTGTGAAAGTCATAAATTATGCTAGTTACTATCCCTGATAACTTTCCCAAATAATCATGTTTGAATGAGTTTGAACGTCAGATAAATAGTAATAGAAATGGTAGATAGTACTGTACCACTAATAATTTGGTCAGATAACCATGTGTGTGTCTGTGTGTACAGTAGGTGACATGTCCATGATAGCTATCTAATAACTATAATTATGCTAGGTAATGGTTTGGCTTATCATGTTCATGTCTATCTTAAGAAGACTGTAGGAGGAAGTGGAGAGGACTCAGGGACAGGTATCAGAGAGAGAGAAGGGCAGAGAAAGAGAAGAAGAGGTCTGGGTCAGCAGCTTCAGGCCAGCAGCCTTGGCGCTTCTGCCACATTCTTTCTTTTCTGGATCCATTTATTGTGCCTAGGGCAACGAGTGACAATTTTACAGCCAGACCCTCTAATACATCATCCACAAGTGTTGTTGCCACCGGTGCATCAAGACCCTCAATGTCATCTACAAGGGCGACCATCGCCAGATCCACTCAACTAATTTCAGCAGAGGCTCCTCCAAGCCGTCGAGAGGGATGCAGCCCAACCTGATGCTCACAGGAAGGAGGATGAAGAGACCCTCTTTGCCATGAGCCTGGTGCCAACACCAAAGAGGCTGCCAGCAAAGAAAAGCAGCAGTCAAGGTTAAAATGTATCAGCTGCTTTTCGAAGTCGAGTTCAATGATCCGTTTCTTTTTCCTCCACATCACAAGTAGTGTCATAAGTGTTGCGACAGTGAAGTAAAGTAGGTCATTTTTACAGTATACTCATGTAGGCTAATTGGTATTTCAGATCAAAGTATTAATATTAATATGAGGCAAATGTATAGCTGTTGTTTCTGGGTTAGAAAATATCCTGAAACAACAGTTTGCTGTCTAAATATTTGCCTGTCATATTCATCTTTTGATCTGAAATACAAATTCCATGAGTAAACAGCAAGTATTACCAACTTTACCACACTGTTCCAATATTTACACCACTAACTACACTATACAAGCAGTATTTAGTTAACATAAATCTCACCTTTTATGGTGTTATATTATGTTAAGCTTGTATGTGTTGTTTTTCTCTTCCCTTCCATAAATGGAGTCAATTTAGCCGACCAGCTCACAGGAAGGACAGGAAGAGTTGTCTGGTTGTTGTTTTGACCTCCCTCATTGTATCTTTCTTTTCACACATGGCAGTTCCGTTTAAATTCAGTCAATTCATAAAGTAATTTGTTTATAAAGTCTTAGGATAGCATTCATTATTAGTTATTATTATCTATTATTAGATTTCTGAATTGACATAATTGAAACTCATACACTGGAGAATTCACAGATGCTCTTGTTGGTCTCTTAAAAGACTAAAGGTGAAGATATTTATTTCATTTAAAACCACTTGAAAACCAGGGTGTTGAAACTTTTTGTGAAGTTAAGTTCCATCGACTGGTCCATGACATCCAGGGGCCATTGGTTTGTTTAGCTGTGTTATAGCTAAATATTATTTTCTTTTTTTCAGAGACAGACACACACACACACACCTCTCCTCCAGTCCTCTCTGTACCTCAGATCTCCAGTGCCCTGCCCTCTCTCTCTTCATGGCCATGTCTGAAGTTCCCCTACTATGTCTAGGCTTTATGAGTAGTGCCTGTATCTGTCTGCAGTTGTGCCAAAAATACATGCTCTTGTTGTTCTCTTACAGATTACAGGCTATACATTCATTTATTTTTCATTTTTACAAGCACATACACACCTCTTTCAATAGTTAAAAAACAATAACATGCATACCTGTCATGTTCTTTCCTGTACTTGAATACTTATTAAATTATGTTTTCATAGTCAAGTTGTTTATTAATATCTCATTTAGACTTAATCTGCTTATTTCTTCCCTACACATTTGCAGATCTAAGACATGAAAGTAAAAACACATTCTCTTCCTAATTTGTTTTTTTCCCACCTGTATTTTGTCAGACCAGAGAACATGGTTGTAAACTGTACTATTTGTATGGACCCTAGGTTACCCTTTCCCTTTGTTATCATGTCATATAACCTTAATTAGTGCTCCCGCTCACCTGATGTACCATGCCAGGTGTGTATAATACTGCCGTTAATGAGAGAGGGAAGGGGTTAAGGTGTGATCTTTACTTCCAAATTTCACTTAAATATAACTTCCAAATGAAGAGAGGAAATGATACATAAAGTAATATGGGGAAAAAATGCAATTTTATGGACAACGGTGGATGGTTCTTAAAATAACCTTTGTGTTAGGGGGCTCTTAAAAGAGCTGTTTCACTCCACGGCATACTGCCATGGAACTTCACCTGCTGGCGATGAGAAGTAGGTGGTCAGTTTCTCCCTCACCTGGAGTGCCTGTCTGGGGGTGTTGTTGGCACCTGCCCTGGTGACATCAGGTAGGTAACCATTTGGCATGCACATCTTCATCCAGAGCGCCTCCTGGAAAAGACCTCCGCAGGTAGTTGTGGAGAACACATGTGGCCTTCACACAGGCATCAACATTTGAGAGACTGAGACCAAGCACTCTCCGATACATTCTCCACCGGGCTGCCAGAATCACAAAGGCGCATTCAACAACTAACCTTGCCCTGGACAGTTGTTTGTTAAAGATCCTTACAGGCTTTGGCAATGGCAGCTGGCATCCAGCGTAGGGCCTCATGAGGTTGGGTCGCAAAGGGAAGGCTTCGTTGCCGACGAAGACGTGGGGAACAGGTCCCAGGTCTTCTGCCCCAGGGAGTGATGCAGGTGGTGGAAACTCCAGGGTGCCATCCTGAAATGCCTGGCCGAAGGCAGAGTCCCAGAGGGTTCCGCCATCACTTCCCTTGCCGTAAGCACCAACATTGACAACACGGAAACCGCAGATGGCATCTACTACAGCCAAGAGTACAACTGAATATGTACCCTTGCAGTTGTAGAATTGTGAACCTGAGCACGGTGGAGCCTGGATTACTACATGTTTCCCGGCAATGGAGCCAAGACAGTTGGGGAAATAGCACCTCTCCAGGAACTTGGCAGCGATACCCCTCAAATCTTCCTCCTTGGGGAGAGATGCATTCACCAACCAGACAGTCCCAAATGGCTTGTGCCACAGAGGGGACAATGCCTGCCACCGTGGACCGTCCAACTCGGAAGCTGAATCTGATGGTCCTTTAGGAGTCCTGTCGCCAAGAATCTAAAATATAATTCAAAATAATTATCAACAGTGTGTGTAACTTGAATTCCACCCACATATTTTATCTACTCATATTGAGTACTGTTACTGTTACTCATTACTGTTTATTATGCTCTACTAATTATATTGTAATACTCATCAACCATCATTAACAATGCCTTGAAAGAGTACAATTCAGTCTATGACTATATCAATAAACTGTAGCCCAGGCCAACTCTACTCTTAGAAAGAATGGTACAATCTACTTAAAAGGGTTCTCCGGGTGTCCCCATAGGAGAACCCTTTTTGGTTCCATGTATAACCTTTTCCCCAAAGGGTTATACCAGGAACCAAAAAGTGTTAACCTATGGGGAAAGCAGAAGGACACTTTTAGAACCTTTTTCTCTAAGGGTGAATGCGAGTCCAATAAGAACATAATGAATGACTAACTGTCTTGAACAACGATGGGTCCTGGAGAAGACTAGCCTACCTTCATCAGAGCAGAAGGCACTGAACTGGCTTCGGTCCAGACGAAAGTAACTTCGGAATTCCTCTTCCAAACAGTCGAAGCTCTTGAATGAGACGGTGGTACTCCCCTACTTGCTTTCGGGACTTTAACCATCTCTGGACCCACACAGAACGGTGCTTTCAGCGGGGCTGGTCCCGGTCCAACAGCACGATCAAGACCACCTTCCTCAATGTTGGTCTCATTGTTGAAAGAGCCTACTCTGCTATCTTGACTATTTATTATTGCATTTCGCTCCAAACTGCATTTGAGGGAAATTATAAGATAGGCTCTCTCTCACAATTAATTTGTGGATGTCATCGAATAAATAATATACTTGGCAAATACATTTATAAAAAAAATGTAAAGAAATTCTACAGCCAAACTGTTTTAATTATGTTATCCCACTTTTTTTTTACTCGATATGTGTGCAATAAAAATTCAACATTCACATTTTGCTACTTTCTGTCAATTCAATGCATACAATTTGATGCATATGTTCGAAAAATCCAATATGCATCACACAGAACGCACTGCAACACAATGCTGCAAGGCAAGCGCAGAGTTCCAGTGGAAATGAATGTACTTCTGGTGTATCGAAACGCAAAGACACAGTCGGTGTGTTCGAAGCGTAAACCAATGAGGAGATGGGAGAGGCAGGACTTGCAGCGCGATCTGCGTCAGAAATAGGAATGACTTCTATTTTAGCCCTTGGCAACGCAGATGCTCGTTGGCATTAATTGAATAACATCGATTTCTAAATTTCGCGACGCGAGCGGTGTGATCAGCCTATTAGGCTAAAGATAAGCAGTTCCTACTGACTTACCCTCAAAGCAGCTATGTCAGAGGGGAAGCCATGAATGATGAGAACCATCTCCCTGGAGACGGCACAAAGACAAAATCCACATGATGCACAAGGTCTCTCAAAGACTGTAGAAATGGCAACATATTATTTTACATTAGTTCTGTTAGTTACCAAGGTCCCCTTCCACTGGTCCTCTTGGCTCCACCTCGGTGTCGCCCGGCGTTGTGCTGTCCTATACGACGCTCCGGATTCACAGTGAAACCAATGTAGATACGACCCTTGAATTTGGGATTGGTGCAATACAGCATGTACACCCCGAATAAACTCTCTACCTCCAAGACCATAGTAGATGTACATGAAATGATCAAGTCACCAAAATAAAATCCATATGTCGAGTGTGTCAATAATAAGCAAGTTAGTGTCAGCTAACAGTTAGCTAGCTAGTCTGACTTCTACCTGGTTACAAAAGGAACTTAAACCTGATGTGAGTAGTATGGTTATAGTTTTACTCCAGCATTATGAAATACATATGCACATGAATTTCCCCCTAACCGATACTACGTGAGAAAAATGTACGGTAAACAAGAGAGGAAGAAGCGAAGCGAGAGCATTTACTCCACCCAAAATCTGTCCGTGTGAGGTAAACCCATTTTGTATTTAGATCTATGATAGTGTCGAATTACTTTAGGCTTATTTGACTAATAACGTTTAATGTTCATGCTGTTACACACGTACTACTATAAGTGGATGCACGTGGCATTCCTGCAACTTTGAGAAAAACGACGTATTGGTGTGTCAGGCGTATCTGCCCTCTCATTGGCTAGAATGGTCCCACCTGATCTCGCTGCCTTCCATCTTGGAGGACATGTATTTTCACTGTTAGAGCGGTCACTCGACTATCTTCTCAGTATAATAGATAACGTTTTGTTAAAACAAAGATTTTCTGTTTTCAAATTAATAGAGGTTCAAGCTCATGCCTGACACAACATAGTTCAAAGCACACATTATACTAACATTTTATACATTTCAAAATGTGAATTTACGAGAAAAATCCCACAATTTTGTATATTTGGTCACATGAGAAGGTATATTTACAAACTATTTATTCATGCAAGAAATGAAACAAGATCGTAAAATAAGGACCCCCACATGCCCCAATTGATTGGTCACTCCGAGATGGTCCAATTCTAGCGCTCATTGGTGTAAAAATATTATTCCCGCCCTGTTTGGTAGCTGTTTGGTTAGAAGTTCTGACTCCATAGTTGCGATTGGATACTTTCACATTTCCTGAGTATCTAATTCCGCCTCTCAATACATACATGGTAGTGGACCTTCCCTTTCGCGTCGTCATCTTGTTTAACAAAATAACCTACCGTAACGTTTTGGATCATAAAGCGACACCAAAAGTATGTCTGTTACAACAGATCACATCCGTGACAAACTAATCAAGGAGATCGGAGCGGTGCATGTGGTATGTATCCCTATTCCGCAATGAATGAACATGGATGCTGCGCATCATAGGCTGCGTTTACACAGGGAGTTCAATTCTGATATTTTTTTGGACTAATCAGATCACCTCTGAAAATCTGATGTGAAAAGATCTGGGTGTTATACTTTGATAAACAACTTTGATAAACAACCAGAAATAAATATAGATTTTCTGCTTTAATTAAGAAACTTAGACATGTGGTTTTAATTGTTGGACCATTAGAACATGCACTTTTCAAGCTTATATTTCCAAGAATAAAAAGTTATTTTAGAATATTTTGGCAAGTTAGCAGGCTAACTCATTGATCCTGCTTTGTAGTATACCCCTATGCCACGGGTGGGCAAACTTATTTTAAGCTCGGGCCACATCGGGATTTTGAAATTCAACGGAGGTGTGCATGTTTTGGGGGACCAATTGTTTGTTAAATTCAATGTGCGTGGGCCTCCTGAGTGGCACAGTGGTCTAAGGCGTCACTACAGACCCAGGTTCGATCCCAGGCTGTCTCACAGCTGGCCGTAACTGGGAGACCCATGAGGCGTCGTCTGGGTTAGGAGAGGGTTTGGCACGCTGACGTGGTCGCCAGATGTACGATGTTTCCTCTGACACATTGGTGCGGTTTCCGGGTTAAGCAGGCATTGTGTCAAGAAGCTGTGCGGCTTGGTTGGGTCGTGTTTTGCAGGACGCACGGCTCTCGACCTTCGCCTCTCCCAGGTCCGTAAGGGAATTGCAGCGATGGGACAAGACTGTAACTATCAATTGGGGAGAAAAAAGGTGTTAAAAAAATTCTAAAATTGCCCTATGCTGTGATTGATTGGTGAAAAAACAATTAGTGATACAGAATTGGGCTGATTTTGGTCATTTTGTATTTGTACATTTACACTCCTACTGGAGAGCTACTGGGTGTACAGGCTTTTGTTCTAGCTCTGCTCTTACCCAATTCTACTAATCAATTGCTCATGATCAGAACCTTAGTTGAGTCTTGTGTGTTAGTACAGGACTGGAGCAAAACCATTCACACCCGGGAGGTGCGTTGCCACTCCTGAGCTATGGTGTGACACACCCCACCAATGACCTGTTCTACCGGCTTTATTTTCACAGGAAGTTGAAGACACATCCTCTAACAGATGTGCTGCCAGCTTCAAAGTTCTAATAGTGTCTCCCCAGTTTGAGGGGAAACCACTGCTGGCGAGACACAGGTAGGCACAGTGGGCAGGTAGAGCTGATATGTGTTATGAGCTAACTTTGAATGGATATGTGGAGTAGACTGTAGTTGACTCTTGTTTCTGATTTTTGGTTTTTCAGGATGGTGAACACCTGCTTGGCTGAAGAGCTAAAAGAGATCCATGCCTTTGAACAGAAGACGCTGACACCAGAACAGTGGGAGAAACAGAAAGCACAGTGATGAAGACACACACTGACCATATTTACTTGACAACTTATTATGTGTAAATAAGCAACACTTGCTCACACAATGTTGACTTTCTGGCCTAACATATATTTCATTTCAGTCAATGATGACTGAAATTAAGTATTAAACATGATGACAAAACAATCCTGGTCTGAATTCTTTAATGATTGAATGAGTGTACTGAAACTTCACTTTCAGTTTTTGTTGTGGAGGTATGTGATTATTACTGACATTATACCAAATTGTTATTAGGAATGGAACAACGTATATAACACGGAACAGGCAGAAAAACTCAAATGAAATATTATCACTTAAATAAACCATTACTGATTTTGTTCGGTCATAACAATGAATGACTTGACTCAAGGAAATGGCTTTTCAGATTGGAAAGCCCCAAATAAAATTATTTACGTGAGATCAAGTGTGTAAATTAATAGAATGGGCTGGTACAGCTTTGAGAATTGATTATATGACTCGTCTGTTGTACAAAGCTCTCTTTCCAAGGACTAGATAGTGTGCATGTGCACTGATGTCTATTGAAGCTTCAGATAAAGCTAGACGCCACACAACCGTCGGAGAGCTGGAGATTTCACAGTACAGGTGGCGACCTGCTCTGAAGCTTTTATAGTTGTGGTTGGTTATCAAGTAGTCCAATTCTGAAGAGTCTTCAATTATCACTGGCTCTTCATTTGTAGCGAGTCAGTTAAATTAAAAATCAAATTTATTTGTCACATACACATGGTTAGCAGATGTTAATGCGAGTGTAGCGAAATGCTTGTGCTTCTAGTTCCGACAATGCAGTAATAACCAACAAGTAATCTAACTAACAATTCCAAAACTACTGTCTTATACACAGTGTAAGGGGATAAATAATATGTACATAAGGATATATGAATGAGTGATGGTACAGAGCAGCAAGATACAGGCAAGATACAGTAGCTGATATCGAGTACAGTATATACATATGAGATGAGTATGTAAACAAAGTGGCATAGTTAAAGTGGCTAGTGATACATGTATTACATAAGGATGCAGTCGATGATATAGAGTACAGTATATACAGTGCCTTGCGAAAGTATTCGGCCCCCTTGAACTTTGCGACCTTTTGCCACATTTCAGGCTTCAAACATAAAGATATAAAACTGTATTTTTTTGTGAAGAATCAACAACAAGTGGGACACAATAATGAAGTGGAACGGCATTTATTGGATATTTCAAACTTTTTTAACAAATCAAAAACTGAAAAATTGGGCGTGCAAAATTATTCAGCCCCTTTACTTTCAGTGCAGCAAACTCTCTCCAGAAGTTCAGTGAGGATCTCTGAATGATCCAATGTTGACCTAAATGACTAATGATGATAAATACAATCCACCTGTGTGTAATCAAGTCTCCGTATAAATCCACCTGCACTGTGATAGTCTCAGAGGTCCGTTAAAAGCGCAGAGAGCATCATGAAGAACAAGGAACACACCAGGCAGGTCCGAGATACTGTTGTGAAGAAGTTTAAAGCCGGATTTGGATACAAAAAGATTTCCCAAGCTTTAAACATCCCAAGGAGCACTGTGCAAGCAATAATATTGAAATGGAAGGAGTATCAGACCACTGCAAATCTACCAAGACCTGGCCGTCCCTCTAAACTTTCAGCTCATACAAGGAGAAGACTGATCAGAGATGCAGCCAAGAGGCCCATGATCACTCTGGATGAACTGCAGAGATCTACAGCTGAGGTGGGAGACTCTGTCCATAGGACAACAATCAGTCGTATATTGCACAAATCTGGCCTTTATGGAAGAGTGGCAAGAAGAAAGCCATTTCTTAAAGATATCCATAAAAAGTGTCGTTTAAAGTTTGCCACAAGCCACCTGGGAGACACACCAAACATGTGGAAGAAGGTGCTCTGGTCAGATGAAACCAAAATTGAACTTTTTGGCAACAATGCAAAACGTTATGTTTGGCATAAAAGCAACACAGCGCATCACCCTGAACACACCATCCCCACTGTCAAACATGGTGGTGGCAGCATCATGATTTGGGCCTGCTTTTCTTCAGCAGGGACAGGGAAGATGGTTAAAATTGATGGGAAGATGGATGGAGCCAAATACAGGACCATTCTGGAAGAAAACCTGATGGAGTCTGCAAAAGACCTGAGACTGGGATGGAGATTTGTCTTCCAACAAGACAATGATCCAAAACATAAAGCAAAATCTATAATGGAATGGTTCAAAAATAAACATATCCAGGTACTAGAATGGCCAAGTCAAAGTCCAGACCTGAATCCAATCGAGAATCTGTGGAAAAAACTGAAAACTACTGTTCACAAATGCTCTCCATCCAACCTCACTGAGCTCGAGCTGTTTTGCAAGGAGGAATGGGAAACAATTTCAGTCTCTCGACGTGCAAAACTGATAGAGACATACCCCAAGCAACTTACAGCTGTAATCGCAGCAAAAGGTGGCGCTACAATGTATTAACTTAAGGGGGCTGAATAATTTTGCACGCCCAATTTTTCAGTTTTTGATTTGTTAAAAAAGTTTGAAATATCCAATAAATGTCGTTCCACTTCATGATTGTGTCCCACTTGTTGTTGATTCCTCACAAAAAAATACAGTTTTATATCTTTATGTTTGAAGCCTGAAATGTGGCAAAAGGTCGCAAAGTTCAAGGGGGCCGAATACTTTCGCAAGGCACTGTACGTATGCATATGAGATGAATAATGTAGGGTAAGTAACATTATATAAGGTAGCATTGTTTATATATTTACATAATTTCCCATCAATTCCCATTATTAAAGTTGCTGGAGTTGAGTCAGTGTCATTGTCAGTGTGTTGGCAGCAGCCACTCAATGTTAGTGGTGGCTGTTTAACAGTCTGATGGCCTTGAGATAGAAGCTGTTTTTCAGTCTCTCGGTCCCAGCTTTGATGCACCTGTACTGACCTCGCCTTCTGGGATGATAGCGGGGTGAACAGGCAGTGGCTCGGGTGGTTGATGTCCTTGATGATCTTTATGGCCTTCCTGTAACATCGGGTGGTGTAGGTGTCCTGGAGGGTAGGTAGTTTGCCCCCGGTGATGCGTTGTGCAGACCTCACTACCCTCTGGAGAGCCTTACGGTTGAGGGCGGAGCACTTGCCGTACCAGGCGGTGATACAGCCCGCCAGGATGCTCTCGATTGTGCATCTGTAGAAGTTTGTGAGTGCTTTTGGTGACAAGCCGAATTTCTTCAGCCTCCTGATGTTGAAGAGGCGCTGCTGCGCCTTCTTCACGATGCTGTCTGTGTCATCAATCTACACACAATACCCCATAATGACAAAGCGAAAACAGGTTTTTAGAAATGTTTGCAAATTTAAACACAGATATACCTTATTTACATAAGTATTCAGAATTATTAGTATTCAAAATTGAGCTCAGCTGCATGCTGTTTCCATTGATCATCCTTAAGATGTTTCCAACTTGATTGGAATCCGCCTGTGGTCAATTCAATTGATTCGACATGATTTGGAAAGGCACACATCTGTCTGTCCCACAGTTAACAGTGCATGTCAGCACAAAAACCAAACTATGAGGTCGAAGGAATTGTCCGTAGAGCTCCGAGACAGGATTGTGTCGAGGCTCAGATCTGGAGAAGGGTACCAACACATTTCTGCAGCATTGAAGGTCCCCAAGAACACAGTGGCCTCCATCATTCCTATTGAAAGAAGTTTGGAACCACCAAGACTCTTCCTAGAGCTGGCCACCTGGCCAAACTGAGCAATCGGGGGAGAAGGGCCTTGGTCAGAGTACCTCTGTGATGGGAGAACCTTCCAGAAGGACAACCATCTCTGCAGCACTCCACTTATCAGACCTTTATGGTTGAGTGGCCAGACGGAAACCACTAATCAGTTAAATGGCACGCCAGCCCGCTTGGTGTTTGCCAAAAGGCTCCTAAAGGACTCTCAGACCATGAGAAACAAGATTCTCTGGTCTGATGAAACCAAGACTGAACTCTTTGGCCTGAATGCCAAGCATCACGTCTGGAGGAAACCTGACACAATCCCTACGGTGAAGCATGATGGTGGCAGTATGCTGTGGGGATGTTTTTCAGTAGCAGGGATTGGGAGACTAGTCAGTTTTGAGAGAAAGATGAACAAAGAAAAGTACAGCGGGATCCTTGATGAAAACCTGCTCCAGAGCGTTCAGGACCTCAGATTGGGGCAAAGGCTCACCTTCCAACAGAACAACGACCCTAAGCACACAGCCAAGAAAATACAGGAGTGGCTTCGGGACAAGTGTCTTAATGTCCTTGAGTGGCACAACCAGAGCCCCGGACTTGAACCCGATCGAACATCTCTGGAGAGACCTGAAAATAGCTGTGCAGCGACGCTCCCAATCCAACCTGAGAGAGCTTGAGAGAATCTGCAGAGAAGAATGGGAGAAACTCCCCAAATACAGGTGTGCCAAGCTTGTAGCGTCATACCCAAGAAGACTCAAGGCTGTAATCGATGCCAAAGGTGCTTCAACAAAGTAGTGAGTAAATGTTCTGAATACTTATGTAAATGTCATATTTAATTAGTTTATTTTTAATACATTTGCAAAAATGCCTAAACCTGTTTTTGGCTTGTCATTATGGGGCATTGTGTGCAGATTGATGAGGATTATTTTTTTTTTATCCATCTTACACAGCTCAAAAAAATAAAGGGAACACTTAAACAACACAATGTAACTCCAAGTCAATCACACTTCTGTGAAATCAAACTGTCCACTTAGGAAGCAACACTGATTGACAATACATTTCACATGCTGTTGTGCAAATGGAATAGGCAACAGGTGGAAATTATAGGCAATTAGCAAGACACCCTCAATAAAGGAGTGGTTCTGCAGGTGGTGACCACAGACCACCTCTCAGTTCCTATGCTTCCTGGCTGATGTTTTGGTCACTTTTGAATGCTGGCGGTGCTTTCACTCTAGTGGTAGCATGAGACGGAGTCTACACCCCACACAAGTGGCTCAGGTAGTGCAGCTCATCCAGGATGGCACATCAATGTGAGCTGTGGCAAGAAGGTTTGATGTGTCTGTCAGCATAGTGTCCAGAGCATGGAGGCGCTACCAGGAGACAGGCCAGTACATCAGGAGACGTGGAGGAGGCCGTAGGAGGGCAACAACCCAGCAGCAGGACCGCTACCTCCGCCTTTGTGCAAGGAGGAGCAGGAGGAGCACTGCCAGAGCCCTGCAAAATTACCTCCAGCAGGCCACAAATGTACATGTGTCTGCTCAAACGGTCAGAAACAGACTCCATGAGGGTGGTATGAGGGCCCGACGTCCTCAGGTGGGGGTTGTGCTTACAGCCCAACACCGTGCAGGACGTTTGGCATTTGCCAGAGAACACCAACATTGGCAAATTCGCCACTGGCGCCCTGTGCTCTTCACAGGTGAAAGCAGGTTCACACTGAGCACATGTGACAGACGTGACAGAGTCTGGAGATGCCGTGGAGAACGTTCTGCTGCCTGCAACATCCTCCAGCATGACCGGTTTGGCGGTGGGTCAGTCATGGTGTGGGGTGGCATTTCTTTGGGGGGCCGCACAGCCCTCCATGTGCTCACCAGAGGTAGCCTGACTGCCATTAGGTACCGAGATGAGATCCTCAGACCCCTTGTGAGACCATATGCTGGTGCGGTTGGCCCTGGGTTCCTCCTAATGCAAGACAATGCTAGACCTCATGTGGCTGGAGTGTGTCAGCAGTTCCTGCAAGAGGAATGCATTGATGCTATGGACTGGCCCGCACGTTCCCCAGACCTGAATCCAATTGAGCACATCTGGGACATCATGTCTCGCTCCATCCACCAACGCCACGTTGCACCATAGACTGTCCAGGAGTTGGCGGATGCTTTAGTCCAGCTCTGGGAGGAGATCCCTCAGGAGACCATCCGCCACCTCATCAGGAGCATGCCCAGGCGAGGTCATACAGGCACATGGAGGCCACACACACAACTGAGCCTCATTTTGACTTGTTTTAAGGACATTACATCAAAGTTGGATCAGCCTGTAGTGTGGTTTTACACTTTAATTTTGAGTGTGACTCCAAATCCAGACCTCCATAGGTTGATAAATTTGATTTCCATTGATCATTTTTGTGTGATTTTGTTGTCAGCACATTCAACTATGTAAAGAAAAAAGCATTTAATAAGAATATTTCATTCATTCAGATCTAGGATGTGTTATTTTAGTGTTCCCTTTATTTTTTTGAGCAGTGTAGAATAAGTTTGTAAAAAAATGTAGAAAAGCCCAGGGGTCTGGATACTTTCTAAATGCACTATAATTTTTTTATTCAAATCAACAGTTCCAGAACACTATGCCCCTGTGTTAGGGTGCATACGTAACAGGAGTCTATGAAATGCAGTTTATCACAGAACAGAGCATAAACCTTATAACAGCTCACCCCAAATTATATATCTGAGATGTTGTCAGACAGAACTTAAAACCTTCTGGTTTCAAGGAAATTGGCATTTTACACAAAAAGGGGTGATATCAATGGAACTCCTGAAAGGTAACTTAATAATAATAATAATGATCTGGGGAAAAGGGCAGTTCATAGGGATCGGGGTCATTTTGATAACAGTAGGCACTATTGTCTCCAATAGGGAAATCTGGATCCCAAATAAAGGGGGCGTCATTGGCTAGATCCGTCAGGTCATTGAGGTTCACTTTGTGGTCATGACCATCTGGTGGTGAGGAGATACTGCTGTTTCACTTAATCTCCTCATCAAAATCGTCAGGCATAATAACAGACAGAAGGATAGGAATCCGACCAGTACCAGGAGACATTGCAACACAAGAGTTCCAATGTTCCCCAGGCTAGTTTTCACCCATGCAAACAGATCCCAACTCCACTCGTTATCTCACATTGCCACAGTAGCAACAACCTTTCTGATAGTGGCAACTGACTCAGCAACGCCAATAGAGGGGTTTGGAATGTAAGTACAGCATTCTTGTCAGCTCTGGGATTTGAACTTGCAACCTTCCGGTTACTAGTCCAACACTCTAACCACTAAGTCTACCCTGCCACACACTGACATTCTTAAGTTTATAACGTATTCTCAATGACCATGTTAGGGTAGAATGTTCCATTTCTCAACAGTAACGGTAAGGTTATTGTAGACAGAAAGGTTATACTTTCAATGACTTTCTCCCAACTGGGGACCGGTTCCGTTAGCTATATAACACAAATATCCATATCCTGGGGGAAAGTAGGCCAGGGTGATGGGTTGCTTGGGCAGAGAGGTAGCATTATTAAAATCAAATCTTCTCATACTAAACACCTCATCCCCCACCCAATCAAGATCTCGGTCTGTAAGGTTACCTCCTTTTGTCCACATCAATATCCATGTGTCTTTTCCCAAGCACTTTACCACTGTGGGGGTGGTGAGGGCGATCTGATGTGGTCCATTTCCACCTGGGTTTTAAAAGGTTCTTTACTTCTATTGTGCCACTTGACTATTACCCAGGCTGGAGATAGTGATGGGGACGGCCATCTGGGGGAGTTTTGGGAAGCAGAGAAGCATACTTCAGAAAATTTATTTTGTGGCCCTTTAAGGTGCATCTTTGTTAACCCATGAAGAACCTACTAAATTCATAGAAAAATCACACATAAAATAAATCAGAAATGGTATTAACCACTACAAATATTCATAACAGGTGGGCTGCGTGTGTATGCTGGTGTGTGTGTGGTAAAACGTAGGGAAAAATCAAACAAATGACCAGGATATACTTAATTTGGGAGTTCCCTTAACAGCCCGATCTGGGTACCCTTATACTTTATAGTACTGCAGAGTTTCACTAACTGCTCTTCCAAAGCACCTGCCTCAGGAAGCATTTCAAAGGGAGAGATACAGAATCCTTTTTAAACTCATCAGAATATTGGGTATTGGACATTCCATCAGTCCTGGAAGAGAAAACAAACATTTAATTAGTATTCACTATGCTATATATTAATCAGTCGTAAAAATGCAATATTCGGTACTACTAGGCCTATGCTATTTCCCTCCCTTTCTTTTTCAATCGAGCTTACTGCATTTTGGGCAGGAATCCTTGATAAAACCATGCGTATACATAATCATACTGGAGACTCATCAGATAATACAGGGTACCATTAAGCGAAATGGGCACCTATTAAAGTAAACAATCCCAGAGCTCTTTTCACTTGCAATATCATAGTCTAGACCAGTTGCATTGATGTATGGCTTGCGTTCTGTACTTTCTGTCCCTTGGGACATCAATAAATTATGAAACCTGTTATTTAACAAATCTGCTAGGGCCTGCAAAGAATTGGTGCTGGTTTAGTCTTGGATCTACTTACTTTAATTTTGGACAGTGTCACACTTAATGGAAACATCTTTTTTTCTTCTTTCTTTTAAAATGACCTTCTTACTTAAATCACCAGTGTTATTCAAACGCTATCTAAATAGTATTTGGAAATCATCATGTCAGGTTGACAAAATCTGTATCCTTTTCAATTATTCATACCACCGTTCCAAATTGTCCTCAGTCCCTTACAGCCTATTTGAGTTCACAACACCAAGGACACATCTTATCTTTGACCGAAACTCCAGATGTGTCGGGGAATGGAGACCTCAAATGTAATATCAGTCCCAAGCTTGATGCCTCTGTTCCCATAGGAAACGCAAACAATAAAAGGTAGATTAGCTTCAGATTACTAAAATATTGCATTATTAGAGTGCTCTGTTCATAATGAGTCTGGAACTTGAGACAGAATATACTGAGACAGAGTCAGTTTCCCACTCCGTCTCGAGGAGTGGTTCAATTTGCCCACTCATGAGTACAATAAATCGTAGTGTCGTTAGCAAGTCTCTTCCCAGTAAATGAAATGGTTGGGTGGGTGAAATACATACAGTACCAGTCAAAGTCATCTGGAATGCATTTCAATTAACAGGTGTGTTTCTTTCCTTCTTAATGCATTTGAGCCTATCAGTTGTGTTTTGACAAGGTAGGGGGTATACAGAAGGTAGCCCTATTTGGTAAAAGACCAAGTCCATATTATGGAAAGAACAGCTCAAATAGGCAAAGAAATGACAGTCCATAATTACTTTAAGACATGAAGGTCAGTTAATTTCAAGAAATCTGAATTTCAAGTGCAGTCGCAAAAACCATCAAGTGCTATGATGAAACTGGCTCTCATGAGGATGGCCACAGGAAAGGAAGACCCAGAGTTACCTCTGCTGCAGAGGATACGTTCATTAGAGTTACCAGCCTCAGAAATTGCAGCCTGAATAAATGCTTCACAGACTTCAAGTAACAGACATACCTCAGCATCAACTGTTCAGAGGAGACTGTATGAAACAGGCCTTCATGGTCGAATTGCTGCAAAGAAAACACTACTTAAGGACACCAATAAGAAGAATAGACTTGCTTGGGCCAAGAAACACGAGCAATGGACATTAGACTGGTAGAAATCTGTCCTTTGGTCTGATGAGTCCAAATTTGAGATGTTTGGTTCCAACCGCTGTCTTTGTGAGACGCAGAGTAGGTGAACGGATGATCTCCACATGTGTGGTTCCCACTGTGAAGCATGGAGGAGGAGGTGTGAGGGTGTGAGGGTGCTTTGCTGGTGACACTGTCTGTGATTTATTTAGAATTCAAGGCACACTTAACCAGCATGGCTACCACAGCATTCTGCAGCGATATGCCATCCCATCTGGTTTGCACTTAGTAGGACAATAATTTGTTTTTCTACAGGACAATGACCCGACAAACCTCCAGGCTGTGTAAAGGCTATTTGACCAAGAAGGAGAGTGATGGAGTGCTGCATCAGATGACCTTGCCTCCACAATCACCCAACCTCAACCCAACTGAGATGGTTTGGGATGAGTTGGACCACAGAGTGAAGAAAAAGCAGCCAACAAGTGCTTATCAACTTCTTCAAGACTGTTGTAAAAGCATTCCAGGTGAAGCTGGTAGAGAATGCTAAGAGTGTGCAAAGCTGTCATCAAGGTAAAGGGTGGCTACTTTGAAGAATATTTATATACAAAATAATCTTCAACGTTTACTGGGCATGTGTTTTGTTTCAAATTGTACTACTGGGGTGGAGGAATGCGTTTATAGTTTTATTGGTTAGGGTTAGGCCAAATCCAGTTCCTTTACCAAAAGTGGATGTAGTATGTAGTATTTTTACCATAAGGTTTGGGCCAGATTGGTCTACTTTTACTTGTGGGCATTGCTGAATTAAAGATGTTGTTTCCCCTGAGGGGTGTCCGTATTCTGAGCCATCTCCTCTCCTCTGTGGTTCCAACCTCTTTGGACACTAATTTCTCCAGTGGCCGGGGTTGTGATAATAGAAGCAGCCTCCATCTCCATTCCAACTCCATCACTATCCCCCCTAGCTGCTCTGCTGTCACCACCCCTGCCACGACTGCGACCATGGCCCCCAGTTTGAAAAGCACCTGCTGTGTAAAACTGTAGCTGAGCTGCCTGTAAGCGACTGTCAGTTTTGGTGGATTTATTTTTAATAGCTTCCATGCAATACTTCGATGAACTAGAGGAGGAGGCAGAGGAACATCTGAGGGACATTGCAATTTTAGGTTGGCCAGTGGAGGATACAAATCCCCTGGTGATGGGGGTTGAGGCTGTGTCACAACTAGACTGGTAGCTACCTTCAGCAGAGTAAACATTTGTTTGTTCGTTTTATCTTTGACTGACGTTAGCTAATGTAAGCTAGCTCATGTTACCAAATAAAGAGTATCTAGCCATCTATTCCACCCTTGTCTGGAAAACACTTACTAAAAATAGAATTGTTGATATAGCTAACTCACTCTGTGTGCAATGATGAATGTGTATAGTAATAATTTTGCACGCCCAATTTTTCAGTTTTTGATTTGTTAAAAAAGTTTGAAATATCCAATAAATGTCATTCCACTTCATGATTGTGTCCCACTTGTTGATTCTTCACAAAAAAATACAGTTTTATATCTTTATGTTTGAAGCCTGAAATGTGGCAAAAGGTCGCAAAGTTCAAGGGGGCCGAATACTTTCGCAAGGCACTGTATATATTATGAAAATAGATGAAGGTATTTGTGCTAAGATTGGAATGTGATTTTAGCTTTCTAATGAGATAGTTTTTGATATCCTTTGCACATTAAGTAGCCACGAACCCGAGTGAGGTCAGAGAGCTTGACAGCATGACGGAACATCCCTTTTGACCAAGAGGTTTGAAAGAGAAATCAACCTTTAGACCAGTAAGCATGAAGCAGAGAGCTACACGTTTGAAATGGTTGAAACTTTCAACCTCAACATGAGGTGAAGAAAATGAACTCACCTACCAGACCAGGACACCGCCAGTCTGCAGCTGCACGTGTAAAGTGATTTGGAACTTTGAATATCTACCCGAGGTGGAGAGAGGAGAAGCTCATCTCAGACAATCACTGAGGAATGAACACCCATGGAGACCAGATAACTAAGAAGGACATTGTGACCTTGTGGACAATCAGAGCCTTACATCCACAGGAGACCCCAACAAAACCCTTTCCAAGAAGGCTTGGTTCCGAAAGAGATGAGATAACGACGAATGAAGGCATTTCACACGTAAATGATTTCTTACTCCAAATGGGAGAATAGTTATAGAATGTATCCACAATAAGTGTCCCTTTTTCTCTCTCTCTCTCTCTTTTCCCCACCCCTCTTCATTCGTTGTGTATAAACTGCCATATTTTGTCAGTCCACTAGGGACCTTTGTCTCATGTAAGTGTGTGTGTGTATTCTGTGTTATTACTTGGTTCGCTAGTAAATAAATAATTAAACCAATTTGTGTAGTACTGAATAAAAAGCAAGGCTGGTTAGATCCAAGGTTACAACTGGTCAGAATGATGATGATTTGATATGAGGTAATGATTAATAAGATGACTGTTTATCAATGAAATAGGCAAAGACATATAGAGTTTAATTCGGGAGATGGTAACTCTCTAAACAACTTATTCCGTGGTGCGCCAAATCCTAATGAGTTAATTGTTACATGATTCATTTAATCAGGTAACATCAAGGGGTCTGTATACTTTCCAAACGCACTGTAAATGACAATGAAAAGAAGAAAGCTTATACAGAATACAAATATTTCAAAACATGCATCCTGTTTTCAATAAGGCACTAAAGTAATACTGCAAAACATGTGGCAAATAATACAAAGCCTTATGTTTGGGGCAAATCCAACACAACATATCACAGAGTACCACTCGTCAAATTTTCAAGCATGGTGGTGGCTGCATCATGTTATAGGTATGCTTGTAGGATAAACATAAACAGAATTATAGCTAAGCTCATGGAAACTCCTAGAGGAAAACATGGTTCAGTCTGCTTTCCAACAGACACTAGGAGACAAATTCACCTGTCAGCAGGAGAATAACCTTAGACACAAGGCCAAATATACACTGGAGTTGCTTACCAGGACGACATTGAATATTCCTGAGTGGCTAGTTTTGACTTAAAGGAAAAATCCACCCAAGACCACTCATTCTTATAGTGTTTTGTGAACAAATGTTGCATTTTGCCATTATAATAAGGTTGGTAGAAATATTTTGCATCTAATGTAGACTATAAATACATTTTTTTTCCCTTTATTTTAACTAGGCAAGTAAGTTAAGAACTAATTATTGTTCTCAATTACAGCCTAGGAACAGTGGGTTACTGCCTTGTTCAGGGGCAGAACGACAGATTTCAACCTTGTCAGCTCGGGGATTCAATCTTGCAACCTTTCAGTTACTAGTTCAATGCTCTAACCACTAGGCTAACTGCCATCCTGTTAGAGGAATTTAGTTCCTATGTGTTCATTAATTAACCAATTCAATTAAAACACTGTCCATTTAAAATAATTTGTAAGGTTCTTATCTACATAAAATAGACAAGAGACCAGTCATCAACATTAACCAATAGCGTTTATTCTTGAGACCTCTGGTCATAATACCATGTACATTGGTTTATATACCTCACATTTTGTCATAAATGTCCCTCGTATCAGATACAATGGCAATATAGTTCACAAGCCTTCTCACATTGTCTGCCACCTGTTAAACAATCTACTACAAGCCCAAGGTCTCTCCCCTCCCTGGGTGGGGAAAGAATGTCTTGTAAGGAACACAGAATTCCAGCCGGTCTTATTCTAATTCTTGACTAAAACTACACACATTATATTCAGTGTTTTGATTATAATAAGATTCATACATTCATACAGTGACAGGGTAGTATTCTGTTTAGTTATAGTTCTACGTTAAATGTATACATAATTTAGTCATTATTCATATAAATCCCATAACACATCCCAATGCTCTTTATGGGCTGGCTGGCTAGCAAACACAGCTACACACAATAATACCAAAGATAATATCAGCATGTAGCTAGTTAATTGTTTAATCGCCCAAAACTGCACAATTAATTTAGGAGTCTATAATCTCACTCTACATGCAGATTGATGTGCCTCAGAGAGGAATCTGACATTTGCAATGGCGGAGATACCTTTGAGAAGATAGGGAAACCCCATTGAAATCGTATTAACGGCCATTGTGTATGTTGCCAATGCTAAATCAAAGAGCCACGCGGTGCATTCTGGGCAATCCTGGGACCAGTGATACCAATTTTGTTGCTAGATTTAGCAACTTTTCAGACTACCCTGGTAACTTTTTTGTCAAACAGCACCTAGCAACAAATTTAGCTACCTTTAAAAATGTATTTGGAACTTTTAGCAACTTTTGAAAAGTGACTCAAATGCTAAAATGCACACATTTTCCCTATAACTGACACAAAAATAAAATTCTCTTTCACACACAAGTGCCTGGCTGCAAAAGTACATTGTGAGTGACGTCAGCAGCAGGCGCTCAGCTCGTGCACAGGCAGCAGGCCCAGCAGCAATATCAGCAAATTGCTAATCATTGTTGGCGGACTGCAACAGCAGAAATATGGCTTCCACGAGCCAAACCCAATGAATATAGTTGGTCACGAATGTTTGATCTTGAACAGAACTTACAACATCAATCAACATGTCTCAATCAAAATTGCTCAGAAAAGAGTGGGAGTCTGTACCTGAACAAATGTCAAATCATATGTATCGCCGAGATGGCCAGTCAATTTGAGTAACGTTATTGTGTATTCTACGTAACGACGCAGTTTGACGTTATCACGCAATCACGTCACAACGTAATTTAGCAGCTTTTAGCAACAAATCAACCTACTTCTAGCAATTTACCCTGAAAATTAGTTGGCAACACTGGTTGTCATCATACCAGTTGGAGAAGGTGAAGTGCTGATCAAGGGGGAGCGTGGTCTGATTGGAATGTGACGGAATATGGCGGAAACTGAGGTTTTGTTTGAAACTGTTAGTGAGTCGGGTGATGCTAATAGTACAGAAAGTGAGAATGAGTGGCGAAGAAAAAGGGAACCGAGAAGTAAAGCTATGTTGGAAAATAGGAAACCACTACAGTCGTTTTTAGTTGGAGTCAGGGTTTTGGATCAATGCTACTTGGGAAATCTGTTTTAACGTCACCAAGAACATCTGGAATGTGTTGGAAGAAAGTGTGGAGTCGGTGAGATTCACAAGAAGTGGTCTTATTTAGATTGTTGGTGTGTCTGTGGAGTTGAAGTGTGTTTTAAGACTCAAAAAGATGTCGGAGTGGAATGTTTCCTGCATGGATTTTCGTAGCAGGGCGCCTAATCAAGGTTTTTTTTTTATAGAATGGCGCAAGAAATAAAGGCAGAGATATAACTGAAGACATCGATGGAGTGCGTGGTGCATGTTGACTGACCTGTAAGGTGGACGAAGATTCATCCATCCATTCACTTCATCCATGCTACTGTTCTTTGATGAAGAGTCTCTCCCTTCGCATGTAACGTTAGGATTCATGCGCTTTTGTGCACAAGCCCCTTCAGTGTCACATTAAATTCGTGCATATATGTACATAATGCATTTCAGCAAATTTCGTGCGTTTTTGTGTGGCTTAATTAATGAAAAAAAAACACGAATTTATGTGCTTCTTAAATCATGCGAAAAGACACATTTAACAAGTAGGCCACACACCTTAGCACAAGCCTTAGCAACAACCATATAGACGCGATAGTTTATATTTCATTTTTGTTCTTCTTAATGGCTAATTCAACGTTAAGAATATACAGAAAGGTTGTCTTTGTTTAACCATGTTTTAAAATGTGTCGTTGTATGCCTATATGTACTGTTTTAGACTTGCTGAACAGAATTATTGAGAAAAGACGCACATTTACGTGCGACTTAATTCGTGGGGAAAATTGTTTTATTAATGCCAATGCTGTTTTCTATTCTTGAATTCGCGTAATACCTTGGGATACTGGTGCACTTGTAATCAGAAGGCCTTTTTGTCATGTAGGCAACAGTACACGATTTTATAAATAACCCATTTCATATTTCGTGGAGCCTAAATTACACAATTTTCTTCACAATGCATTTATTACATGTTAAACAGGTTAATGTAAAATAATTAATTATGTTGGCTTACACTTATGGCACTTCCAAGGCCTTTCCATTATGATTATTACGGTCATGTTATATACTTAGGGTACTGTAACGCGTTCAACCAGTTAGCAAGTCAGAAATGTCAGTTTCCTAGTATTAGCACTGGAATGCAGTATTATGCTGGCGTCACATTCTCGTGGAAAATGGGAAGTTGTAACTCCGACATGATTGTGTTCAAGTGCTTTTGAAGTCGGAACAATTCTTAAACCAATAAGATAGGCCACATCATTTTCTCACTTCCCACTTGTAATTCCTATTTGGAGGGTCTTTCAAGTGAAACCTCCCAGTTGGAACTAGGGATTTCCGAGAACTCCGATAGCCCCTGAACGAGGCATTAGTATGTGTAATTGCGTAATAGACAACAGTAGGGTCTGGGTCGCGGCGTGTCCAGCCCTCATACCCATTCACAACCACCGCGGAGTGAGTGTCAGTATCCTACTATGTGTCCGTGCAGTCAACTAGTATAATTATTGTTTTTGACGTAAGCATGGGGATTATTATTAAGGTTCTGGTCGTCTGAGATACAGGCTATACAACAAACAATATAACTATAGAATTAAGAAACTAAAGTAATAAGGAAATAAGGAAATAAATGCAAAAAATTAAATATAACATTAAATGTTTGATTGCTTTAAGACTAATAAGTCATGTCTACACAATAATATTGGAGCGGTTCCAATGTTTAGCCTACATCTGTCTTTAGATTGATTTTATGGGTGATTGTTCCATTGAAAGAAATGTATTTAATCTTCCACTCCGCTATTCCGATACATTTATTTGCTGCAGACAAGATGATATTCAACAGGTAGGTATTTTGAAACCGTTCAGAGATTACTCCAAGTAATGGCACTCTTTGGGATCTTTACCAGGGAACATTTAAATACATTATCAATGGCAAATACTGTTTTATATGCTTGATTTCACTTAATATGTGTGGGTGTTGCGCTCATTGCAGTCAGAAACCACATGTTGGCCCTTGTGGGTGATGTTGCTTTCTCTCCCCAAGTCGTACGAGAAAATAACGGAAAACTGACCCAAGATCAGTACTGTACATAGGCAACTTCAATCCAATGTAATGCGGAGCACGTTCCAGCTCGTCAACACAATCGGCTGCAGGGGAGATTACTTTGTGTTCCGTTTATATAATAATATCAAATTAATCTAAGAAACGCTTTTGCAGGCAGTTTGAATGTATATTCTTATTCTGTGCCGAATCGGTGTAATTTGACCTACAACACACATGCGCATCATGACTTCAACAAAGAAGGCAACATGGAACGTACACCCGGTCCTCCCATGCGACCATTCTCTTTCCCGGTAAGTGGAGTATGCAATTAAACAATGTGGTTGTAATCGCTAGTATGTAATGTTATTGAGATTGATTTATTGCTTTTTACGACATTTCTCAAACCACTATGCATTTTCACTGATCTGTCAATGTTTTCAATCAAAATCTTAGCTATAGGCCTACTCGAACTGTTTCAGCTAGCGAGCTAGGTTACAGTCTATGGAGTTTCATGGTGGGCGCAGGGTTTTGTTCTGGGCAACATCTGAATACCTGATTAAACTAGTTTGAGTGGTTAATTACTTTAATCCACGTGTCAAACTCCTACCATAGGACGTCCGAGTGTCTGCAGGTTTTTGCTCCACCCTTGATTGATAAATGGAGGTCATAAATGACTAAGGAACTCCCCTCACCTGGTTAGGTTGTCCAGGTGTTCATTGAAATGGAAAAAACAAAACCCGCAGACACTCGGCCCGCTGTGGAATGAGTTTGACACCCCTAACTAAATAGAGCTAGTTCAATTTGCCTTTGCAAAGCCTTTCTAATGACAGTTTTAGATCTTGTGGAGAAAACAATTCCAAACAATGGATGAATTGGGACCACCAGACAGAAATACTCCCATCCACAATGAATGTGTATCTATCTATCTATCTAATGGTCATCTTGTTATCCATCATTCACATTCTTTACATTTTTGTACACCACCTGTAATTTTTGGGATGTAATCCACTTACAAATGAAGTACATTTTAATGCTCAGTTACATGTTTTAAATTAAGTATCCTGCATTTTAATTAAGTGGAAACCTTCTCTTTTAATTCAGCTTTCTTCCAATTTCTTGTGTTTTCAAAAACAAACCAGGTTGTAGTTTAAAAATGCAAACCAATTGGAGGAGACTATTCAAAAATAGCATCTTAAAATAAGTAACCAAATCCCACTGACCCAGGTATTGTTTCATCTGTCAACTAACGACACTCATTGCCCTATGCACCTGAGGCTATGGCAGGTAGCCTACATCTAGGTTACAATAGTAGTCAACAGTTAGTATGAGACATTACGTTACAGTGTGGCATGTTAAAGCCTCAGGCTTAGTTTTATTACTAGGCGAGGTCCATTATCAGATCTGACCCATATGATTGAGTCATTGAAACCCATGTCACCTTCAAACACACACAGCACTTCTTTAGTGGGTTTGAGAAGGGTCAGGGCTTGATGTTTAATGCGAATTCAACGTCAGCTCCTTAGTTGTCCAAACTCTCTTTATTAATTGCTATTGTTAGTATAGTTTTTTATCTCTTGTTCTCCTTGTCAATTCAAGCCTCATGCCAGAGTGGACCTCCCTGGTGCATTCCATCAGTCGAAGTTATGTGTATAGGGCTATTCTTTCTGACACTTTCATATCCACCTTTCATGCAGAATGGCTCCAACCTTAAGCTGTGTCCTAGTTGTAACACATCAATAGGAGTAGCATCAAAGGCTAAAGGTCAAGTTAGAGCCCCCAAAAATGAAGGCAACAGATGAATGGGCAAATAAGACAATGAAACATGGAAGATATGCAATCTTGGTTAATGTAGCAAACAAGCTGGGAAGCTTTATTATGTTTTCCTCTAAAAAGATTTCTGCCTTTTTAATTTTATTTTACCTTTATTTAACTAGGCAAGTCAGTTATGAAAAATTATTATTTTCAATGACTGCCTAGGAACAGTGGGTTAACTGCCTGTTCAGGGGCAGAACGACAGATTTGTACCTTGTCAGCTCGGGGATTTGAACTTGCAACCTTCCGGTAACTAGTCCAACGCTCTAACCACTAGGCTACTGTTTCTGGAAGTTATCTTGTCATTAATGATTCCAGGTACATAGGTTCCACAAGGTACCCCCTGCTACTCCTCAGCAAGAGGAAGAAGGAAGGATAACATTTTCTCGTCAACTGCACTGTGTCCTCACAGTGGTATGATGAATCAGAAGCAATCCAAAGGTTGTATGAGGCAATTGTGAAAGGTATTTGGACAGACATATGTATTTTTGTCTATCCCTCAACCACCACATCTGTCAGACTGTAAAAAACAAATGATTCCACTTAGGCAAATTCGCCAAAATCAGCCCCTCCCTCTCCTGTCCTGCCGGCCCGAAACTCTCATCCATGCTTTCTTCTTCTCCCGAATAGACTATTGCAACTCACTACTCCCCGGCACTAACACAAACTCCCTCGATAAGCTCAAAATGGTTCAAAACTCAGCAGCCCATCTTATAACCCACACTAAATCATCCTGTCAGCATATCACCCCCATTGTCTGTGAACTCCGCTGGCTCCCACCGCATTAATTACAAGATCCTCCAGACCTAAAAAGCTCTCCCCCACCTTGCTACCCCTGACCTCTGACCTTCTTCTCACCTACCAGCCCTCATGAACTCTCTGCTCAACCACAGTCGGCCACCTTGTCATGCCCAGGTCCAAGCTCCAGAGTTTTAGTGACAGGGCCTTCTCCAGGGTTGCTCCTAGACTCTGGAACTCCCTCCCCCCAGCCATCCATGACTCTGTGTCCATCATCATCTTTCAGAATGTCTAAAAACCCACCTCTTCACCATGGCCTACCCTTACCTCCCCCTCCACCATTCCCACACACACCTCTTCTGTTTCACACACTCGCACACATGCGCAACACCTGCTCGCTCACTCACCTGCTGTCTCACTCACATACTCACACAAAGAATTTGCGCCAAAGTATTTTGTTGAATATTTTTCTTCCTTTTGTTTAGTCTGCTGTTGTTTAGTTAGATTATTGATTGTTTGTTAGTTTCTACAATTGTAAAGCTATGTATGTTTCATGTATAATTATTGTTATTATTAAAGTAGAGGAGTTAGTTCAGGCAAGCAACATTTCAACACATTCTTTTCACATATCCTGTGTAGAAGTTTATTTATAAACTGGGTGGTTCCAGCCCTGAATGCTGATTGTCTGAAAGCCTTGGTATATTAGACCGTATGACAAAACATTTATTTTTACTGCTCTAATTATATTGGTAACCAGTTTATAATAGCAATAAGTCACCTCGGGGGTTTGTGGTATATGTCCAATATTCCACGACTAAGGGCTGTATCCAGGCACTCCACATTGCATCATGCATAAGAACAGCCCTTAGCCGTGGTATATTGCCATATATGCCATATACCACACCTCCTCCGGCCTTTTGCTTAAATATACATGCTCACCTCTGCCAATTGGAAACTGTTGCCCACTTGTCTGTCCCATTTCCTTAATATGTTCTATTTCAAAGTGGCAATCAACACCCATGCCCCCACACTACAACCCTGCAACTCTCCTCCTGTTGCTGCCCAAATAGCTGTCTGATACAGTTGCCCCCCAGGAGACCAGCTACACCCTCATCCTCATGCAGGTTGAAGCCCCGCTATCCCCCACCACCCAGGAGACCAGCTACACCCCCATCCTCAACCAGGCTGAACCCCGATATCCCCCACCACCCAGGAGACCACACCCCCATCCTCAACCAGGTTGAACCCCAATATCCCCCACCACCCAGGAGACCAGCTCCACCCGGATCCCCAACCAGGTTAAACCCCAAATAACCCCCACCGCACAGGAGACCAGCTACACCCAAACCAAAGAAGACGGGGAGAAAGTCCTGTCACCCTCAAAAAACCCTCAAACTTGCTGAGCATGACACCGTCAACCCCATCCAATCCCAGCCTACCCCGACCAAGGAAGAGGAAATATGACTACATGCAAAAGGGTAAATTAGTATCATAAATGTTCATAAATGTTAATGTTAGAGCATTTTGGATTTATTCATAAATGTTAATGATGTCAATTTAAATTATGTTTTTAATAAATGTATAAAACAATTTGTGATTGATGGTCCCCTACTTTTCAAGAGGCAGGCATACAGTACACTCTTAGAAAGAAGGGTGCCAAAAGTGTTCTTTAGCTGTCCCCAAAGGAGAACCCTTTTTGGTTCTAGGTAGAAATCTATTGGGTTTTACATGGAACCAAAAGGGTTCTACCTGGAACCAAAAAGGGTTCTCCTATGGTGACAGCCAAATAACCATTTTTAAGAGTGTAGTATAAGGCTAAGCATAGATGGAAAATGAATAATGCAAAAGATTGTCCCGTTAACTTTATTCATGTTCTGGTGGGTGGTAATTAAATAAATAAATGCATTTATTGTTTGAGTGTCCAGTGCATCCGGGGCAACCGATTTTCAAGATTCTTGCCAATAGAACTTCAAAGGAGGTAAATCGGCAGAACATTGAAATTCCTGTGACTGTATTTACAGGCTAATCCTAGTGCAACACCAATTGTAGTTAACTTGCAGTGCATAGACCTTGTAGTTAGTGGCAATATGTAACTTTCTGGGTGGCCCGACCAAATTCACATAGAAATGTTAGTTACAGATCATCATTTTACTTGAAAGCAAGTCTAAGAAGCAGTAGATCTGTTCTACAGTTTGCGTTATTTCTATGCTTCCTGTACTTAAGTTTTGTTACTTTGGTTTTGTACAACAGCTTCAAACAGCTGATATTAGCTACCATGACATTGTGGAGCCATTTCTGCATAGTGCAGCTTTAAAACAAAACAGACATTTCTATTTGTTTCATAATAAAGGGTCAGGAGCAGAAAGTGAGGTGGAAGCCATGCTCTGGATGGTATGTTACTTCAACTAATCTAGCATGAATTGAGGATGTACTGTACAACCAACACCATATGTATTTAGACAGTGATGCTAAAATGTACACTTTGACTCTAAACTAGAGCATTTTGGATTTGAGATCAAATGTTTCATATGAGGCGATTGTACAAGTCACCTTTTCACAATTTAGAAAGGAAATCACTATGTATATAGTCCCCCCAATTTGAGGAAGCCATAAGTATTTGGACAAATTCACTTAATGTGTATTAAAGTTATAGTACATGAAACCTTGTATTTAAAATACAAAATTCTGGAGTATAGATCCAAATTTCACATTTTAGCTTCACCCTCCAAATACATATGATTTTGGCTGTACCTTGGTATTGGATGTTACGGTGCCTTGCAAAAGTAGTCAGACCCCTTGGAAACGCCTTTGACAGTGATTACAGCTGTGCGTCTTCTTGGGTAAGTATTTTTAGAGCTTAACACACCAGGATTGTGCAAAATTAGGCCATTATTATTTTATAATTCTTCAAGCTCTGTCAATATGTTGGGGATTATGTCTAGACAACCATTTCAAAGTCTTGCAATAGATTTCCAATCAGATTTAAGTCCAAACTTGAACTTGGAAACTCAGGAACATTCACTGTCTTCTTGGTAAGCAACTCCAGTGTATATTTGTCATTGTGTTGTAGGTTATTATCCTGCTGAAAGGTTGTTTCCTCTCCCAATGTCTGGTGGAAAACAGGCTTTGCATTTAGGCCAAAAAGTATATTCCTTTGCAGTTTTTTTCAGTACTAACTCAAGTGCCTTATTGCATACAAGATGCATGATTAGATGTTTTTTCTCTTCTGTATAGTTGTAGTCTTCCTTTCACTGTAATTAAAGTCACTATTGTGGCGTTACTACAATGATGTTGATCCATCCTCAGTTTTTCTACCATGACAGCTTCTAACTGTAAAATCACCAATGGCATCATGGTAACACCCCTGAGCAGTTGCATTCATGTCCTGCAGCTCAGTTCAGAAGGATGACTATCTTTGTGTCTGGGTGATTTAATACATAATCCACACCATAATTATTAACTTGATCATGCTTAAAGAGATATGCAATGTCTGATTTGTTATTGTTACCCATCTACCAATCACTGCCCTTCTTTATGAGGCTTTCAAAAAACTCCCTGGTCCTTGCTGCTTGAAATTCAATACCTGACTGAGGGACCTTACAGATTTTCTATGTATGGAGTACAGTGGTATGGGTAGTTATTCAAAAATAATGTTAACCCCTATTGAGTCCATATAACATTATGTGATTTGTTAAGCCAAATTTAACTTGTGAACTAATTTAGGCATGCCTTTATAAAAAAATCTAAATGTTCTTCCACTTTGACATTAGAGTACACCATTTTGATTTGCTTGGTGACAAAAAAAGATAAATTAAATCAATTTCAATCCAATGTTGTAACACAAAATGTGGCGAAATCCAAGGGTTATGAAGACTTCTGCAAGGTACTTTATGTAGTTGAAATATTATTTGAGAGGAGAAGGCAGCACTAGGTTTAACCAAAAATCATAAAACCCTTTGAAAGTAATAGGTGCAACCCTTGCTCACGATTACATATTGAATTATTTATTTTCTATTTCTGCTTAAAAACATGACATTCCTCATGTTTTCTTTCTTGTCTTACAGTGGCAAGAAATGGGACGATGACTGGATCAAGGCCGAGGACCGCATTTCTCCAGTTTAACCTACTTTATGCACAAATGTATTCCTTACTCTCCCTTCACATGTATCACTGTCAATCATAAATGGTTGGCCAAATTCACCATGGTTTACAATTGAAACATTCATGGAGCATCAGCATGCCAACCATTTGATCTCAATCAGTTTCATGAGGATATGCATTTAGATATTCTTTATATAAAGTGAGCTACAAAAGTATTGCAACAGTGACACATTTTTTTGTTGTTTTGGATCTGTACTCCAGAACTTTGTATTTGAAATTATACAATGACTATGAGGTAAAAGTGCAGACTATCAGCTTTAATTTGAGTGTATTTTCATCCATATCTAGAAAAACCAGTACGTTTTGTACATAGCTCCGCCAGGGGACCAAAAGTATTGTGATAAATTCACTTATGTGTATTAAAGTAGTCAGAAGTTTGAGTATTTTTGTATTTTATGTTCGCATTGATTCATTTTACTATGTTATTAAATATATATGTTTAATTTCAGGCTATATGAATCAGACAGTAGTAGGTCAGATGGTTGAAAATCAGATTCAGATTAGATTTGAAACGCCAATGTTTACAGTAGGCAAAAATCATCTTGTGGTCTTCGTTTTTGTTGTTAGTGACACACTCCAGTCTCCACTTCCGTGATTCTGAACTCGCCACGGCAAACCCTGCATTTCTGCCGCACTAGCTAACAGTAGCTGTCCGTGGTCCTGAAATAAAATGCCAGCGCACTATTAGAAAAGGCGCACAGGTTAACATATACGTGTTTTTATTTTACGAGGGCCTTTTCCAATATAGTGAAGCTACAACATTCTGGTTGGAACAAATTAATGCAAATCTGAGACTTAAAGGTCACTTGTTTCCTTCTGTCTTTCTACTGGAAGAATGTTAGTTCAATGGATAAAGATACTGGATTATTTCTTTCCAAATGCCACCCTATTCCCTTGAAAGTGCACTACTTTTGACCAGAGGCCTAGGCACATAGTACAATGTTGATATATTAGTTATGAGCAGTGGATTGGGCTGATCAACTTTAGTACTTAGTGAATGTCTCAGTAATGAGAAAAGAATCATCAAAAGTGATGAGAATGTAGCATTTTGGCCGACTTACCTTGACAATTCATATCCATGTTTACTATAGGCCTATAGGCTAGGCACAGCTAGGCTATATATTATAATACATAGGACTGCGTGTATATCTACATAGCTTACATATATATGGATTATATATACAGTATATATAATGCTATTAAATATATTACTTTACCTGCATTTTTTATGTTGGATATAGGCCTACCTCTGAGTCATATTGGCATGCAGCATGTTTAGCGCATAGAGGCAGAACGTCTATCTGCTTGGTCTCTAGGCTAGTTGTCAGTGGAAAATATTTAGTGAAAGTGAATGCCAAATCATTCCACAACTGCTTTTTTTGAATATGCAATGAGAATTAATTTTCATCATTGTTGCTTATCAGGAATATGATGTGCCGAGGACCATGGCAATAGAGGTGTGGTTATAAGGCCATGTGGGTCATGGGTATAGGGGTTGAAAGGCCACATAGAGACTGTTGAGTGTCTATTTTTGAACTTCTAGAAGCGTCAACATCGATGTAACAGTTTATATAAGCATTTCTATACATACTTGTTTTCTGCCATGAACCTTTATACACCTCTATTTTTCCTTAGGATGGCAGATAAAGCACATATGCAAAACAAATGGAATCACTTTTCACCCAGTGCAAACTGCAACCACCCAAACAAACACCTTCAGTCTGTCATAGATTACTCGTCATCAGAGGATGCTGTCATAGATGTCATCTAGGTCCTCTACCAGGAGGTCATCTATGAAGTTATTTTCTAGGAGGGAGGTGTCTTGGCCCATAGTTTTGCTGTATATCAGTTTGACACAGTCCTGGTGTCTTCTGAGGCTGCGGTTTCTCCTCTGAAGCATGGAGAAGAGACCTCTGCTCCCAGCTTCCGCCTGATTCAATTGCCAGCCGAACACCAACAATCGTAATGTGTAGGGTAAATACAATTAAGTATTCCTTAAATACAATAGCAATTACAGGGTGCCAACATCAATTGTACATATTAATGAAAGTTCCCCTACTTTTCCTGCTTAGGTCAACTGTCACGTCTGAAGCAAAGCACATTCTCCGATTCCCTCTTTAGGCTTTCCCAGTGCTGCTTGACTCCCTTTAGGATAGTTAACTCCTCCTCTTTCAGCAGTCTCAGGAGCATCACCCAGTCAAAGGCTATTGTCTTTGAGTAGGTCAGCTGTAAATTCATAAGAATGCAATGTGGATTTGTAACTTTAATGGCAGTGCTGTCTGTGTTTGAGCAACTGAACAAACACAGATAGCAAAACAGAAACATTGTTTGTGTGTCACAATAACTTACTACTTACTTTGTCCATGCAGCTCCCAAGGCCATGCATGAAGGTCTGCGGAAAGGATCTCAGATGCAGATGGTATTGCTGAATCTGGTACAGGGGTGTTGTACTCCTATGGCAGCTGTCAATTTGGCTTTTTCTTCCAATAGCTTTCTGTGCAGAAGGTGTCTTTTCTTGCATCTACCTGTTATCAAAAAAAAGGAGAATGGAATTATTTGTTACATTGCTTGGCTTTGAAATGAAAGAGAAGTGAAGTGAGTGCAATTCAATATTCATGAAATGTAACAAACCTGTCTGACGGTAGAGGTTCTGTTTCCTTTGTTTGATGCTAAGAAACAGAACTTCAATTCTGTAGTACCTGAGGACCATCCATGTTCTCATTTGTTTCCTCTGAAACAATAAATCTATAAATGAACAACGTATCTCCAATGGTGAGTAGTTGCACTCACTTCTTGGAGGAACATAGGGCCTGTGAAGGTTTCGGTAACAAATTATTTGTTATGTGGGGGGTGAGTGAGCCCCAACCTGGAGGACCAGGGAATGTTTTGTCTGCCTCCTACCCTTCCACCTGTCCGGCTTGATTGCACCTGCCGGTTGAATACACCCTCCAAGGGTTAGCTCTCAGGGTCATTGGAGTACGCAGGCCTCTCCACTACGTCAAGGTGACAGCCCAGGAGAGTTACATTTAGGTTGTTTTTTGTTGTTGTATTCATTTACCTGTATTAGCCCATTGCTGAACTTCCATTGTCCAGTTGTACAGAGTCTCATCACCTACACCCAAATCACTCTTAAAGTTTGAGAGTCTGGGTCTCCTCCTGGATTTTTGCTGTTGTCTGAGAATTATGACAAAAACAAAACAGAATAATTATTTTTTTTTAAATGAATTAGATGCATAGATATACAGTGCCTTGCAAAAGTATTCGGCCCCCTTGAACTTTGCGACCGTTTGCCACATTTCAGGTTTCAAACATAAAGATATAAAACTGTATTTTTTTGTGAAGAATCAACAAGTGGGACACAATCATGAAGTGGAACGACATTTATTGGATATTTCAAACTTTTTTAACAAATCAAAAACTGAAAAATTGGGCGTGCAAAATTGTTCAGCCCCTTTACTTTCAGTGCAGCAAACTCTCTCCAGAAGTTCAGTGAGGATCTCTGAATGATCCAATGTTGACCTAAATGACTAATGATGATAAATACAATCCACCTGTGTGTAATCAAGTCTCCGTATAAATGCACCTGCACTGTGATAGTCTCAGAGGTCCGTTAAAAGCATCATGAAGAACAAGGAACACACCAGGCAGGTCCGAGATACTGTTGTGAAGAAGGTTAAAGCCGGATTTGGATACAAAAAGATTTCCCAAGCTTTAAACATCCCAAGGAGCACTGTGCAAGTGATAATATTGAAATGGAAGGAGTATCAGACCACTGCAAATCTACCAAGACCTGGCCATCCCTCTAAACTTTCAGCTCATACAAGGAGAAGACTGATCAGAGATGCAGCCAAGAGGCCCATGATCACTCTGGATGAACTGCAGAGATCTACAGCTGAGGTGGGAGACTCTGTCCATAGGACAACAATCAGTCGTATATTGCACAAATCTGGCCTTTATGGAAGAGTGGCAAGAAGAAAGCCATTTCTTAAAGATATCCATAAAAAGTGTCATTTAAAGTTTGCCACAAGCCACCTGGGAGACACACCAAACATGTGGAAGAAGGTGCTCTGGTCAGATGAAACCAAAATGTAACTTTTTGGCAACAATGCAAAACATCATGTTTGGCGTAAAAGCAACACAGCTCATCACCCTGAACACACCATCCCCACTGTCAAACATGGTGATGGCAGCATCATGGTTTGGGCCTGCTTTTCTTCAGCAGGGACAGGGAAGATGGTTAAAATTGATGGGAAGATGGATGGAGCCAAATACAGGACCATTCTGGAAGAAAACCTGATGGAGTCTGCAAAAGACCTGAGACTGGGACGGAGATTTGTCTTCCAACAAGACAATGATCCAAAACATAAAGCAAAATCTACAATGGAATGGTTCAAAAATAAACATATCCAGGTGTTAGAATGGCCAAGTCAAAGTCCAGACCTGAATCCAATCGAGAATCTGTGGAAAGAACTGAAAACTGCTGTTCACAAATGCTCTCCATCCAACCTCACTGAGCTCGAGCTGTTTTGCAAGGAGGAATGGGGAAAAAATTCAGTCTCTCGATGTGCAAAACTGATAGAGACATACCCCAAGCGACTTACAGCTGTAATCGCAGCAAAAGGTGGTGAAACAAAGTATTAACTTAAGGGGGCTGAATAATTTTGCACACCCAATTTTTCAAGTTTTTGATTTGTTAAAAAAGTTTGAAATATCCAATAAATGTCGTTCCACTTCATGATTGTGTCCCACTTGTTGTTGATTCTTCACAAAAAATACAGTTTTATATCTTTATGTTTGAAGCCTGAAATGTGGCAAAAGGTCGCAAAGTTCAAGGGGGCCTAATACTTCTAAAATAAATGTATTCATCCACACAATACACCTTAAAGTATCTTCTGGACAATACTCTGCAGGTTGTTTTTCTTCCTTCTGTTCCACCCCACGGCCTGGATGGTTAGCATGTCTGTTCTTGCTAGAAAAGCCAAATAGAATAGCTGAATAGAACAACCTTAAACAAATTGTTTACCTCCTTTGGACATTTGCTTGGAACAGATTGAAGCTGTTCTCTTGTTCCACTACCTCCCCCAGAGTTGTGCAAGCTCCTTCCTGATTCCGTCCTCACTACTTCATCTTAATTTACATTATTGACTTCCTATTGCAATTATGTGAATAACAAACATCTAAATGGAAAGCCTTGTAAAGGACTGAAGCTGGAAAATCTCTTTGAACAGTTTAATAAAGAAAAACTTAACTCGCATTTCAAACAATGTGCCTTTGCATGCTTGACGGAAAGAAGTGGTTTCATGTCTAGAAGAGTGGCGAGCTCTAGACAATGAAGGGCAACTTTGGACAGGATGGCCAAAATTTGCAGATCACATCCGTACACATGAATTGTATGTTCCTGCTGCCAGACAATTCCTTCTGCAAGAACAGCAAATATCTCTCCACGCATCATGTTGATGCTCCTTAGAAGTATTCCGTGGCGGCAGACGGCAACTTCCGAGTCCCTCTTCATCAATTTTGTTGTCATCCTTGACGACTCTTTAGCTGCTGTCCACTGGGATGCTCAACATAGCCCTTTTCCATAACCCTCGACAAGGAAGTAGAAGAGTATAAATATCTTTTTTTTTTTTTGGCGGGGGGTGTTAACAGGACAATGGTTAGGTTTTTAAAATCTAGCTGAGGGCGCTGACCTACCCCCTGTGTTCGCTAAAATGGAGATCAGGAGTTGGAGATTGACTGTAAAAAACAAGCACTTGCAAAATGTGTTGCATTTCTGAACAAAGGGAGTGGTGTAACGACCCTGGACTTGTAGAGAGGATTATCATCTCTCCAAAATGATATGTTTTATTGGAATAGTGTATAATGAGTCTGCCTTTGAGTCAGATGGCCCGAGGCCAGTCCTATTTCTCAGATTAGAGGATACATAGGAATCGTACATGTTTAGTCTTTCATAGACATAGTTCAAAGTCAGACACATCCTCATCCTTGCAGAAAAATACGCCAAAGAATCCTTTCTCATCAGTCCTTAAAAGGATACGTGAAATACATTAAATATATGACATATGAAATAGCAATCAACCTCAGTAACTGATTGTGGGACATTTGACAATGTTGATAATTCATTTCATTACAAACTCAAAACATTTAAGCAAAAAATTAACTCAACTGCATTTGAAAATGTTCACACTGGACAAAGATTAGGCAAACCTTGTTTGGATTGTTAAAATGATATAAGAGTACGGTGTTATTTGATAAATTATGAATAGTTTTACATACCCTTTTTTGAATCGATACAGCTTCTTGTTCCCGTCCACTGACACTGCAAGCATGCCGGGGGAACAGGCTGGGCAGTCAAAGTACTGTATATCACAGACCTGATCAATTTCAGAGCGGCAGTACATCCACTCAAAGAAGCTTTTTTGAAAAGTGTCCCCAAAGGTCATTCCGTTCTGGTAAGGGAAAAATACATATAGAAAATATGAAATAACTTACAACAATAGTATAAACAAAACATACTATAATTCACTATGGCTGACTGGATTTGAGTTAAAGCAGGGACAGTACATAGTGTTGACAGCAAAGCAGGTGAAAGCCAATGCAAAGTAGGATGAGTACTTATGTTGTAAAGAGCAGGAAATATTGGATGCAAGAGGGGCACAGATAAGGTGCATGGCAGGACAGTGGTGCAGGAGGCTAACACATACTGTAGCAAGAGACATGCAGTTTTAACCTAGTTGTAGTACAGGAAATACATTTTGTTACAACGCTTTGTGTAACATAACTTTAACATATTGTTAACCTGATGTCATACATTGTTAAAGCTGAGTATAATTTATTGTTACCCTGCCAAAGAAGTCAGTTCGCTGCTCCAAAATCCGCATAAACGCCAGACGGGACATTCCTGGGGCTGACACTTTCAGCTCCTCAAAAGAGCTGAACAGATCTACCTGGTATATGGTGTCACAGTTGACAGTGGCAGGCCAGCGCCCATTCTTTATCAGATCTGCCAAGTTTGCTGTCCAGGTGCTAAGACAGGTTGTGCAGGTCAGCACAGGCACTGTGACATTGTAACGACCTTGAGGGAAAAATGTAGTCTGAATTAATGTTGTTTTACATTGCATTGCTAAATCACTGTTTGGTTCTTGTAGATATTGCACATGCCATTTATTCCTAAAAGGTTTATATGTTTCCCAAGGCCAACATGGATGGTGCTTGTCAGGCAACCACATATCACCTCTGGTACGTCCAATGGTAAGAAACAATCTAGGGACAATATTTATATACAACAATAAACAAGAATACATTTCAACTTTGATATAATACATTCAGCCGCAAAAATAAAATAAAACACACCCTGTTCATGAAGTGCATATTTGCCATCACTGTGGAGCAATATGGCTGTAGTCGGAGGAAGGGGCGTGTATAATCCCTCGATCATGGACTGTCTGATGTGCAGGGGGAACTTTGCATGTTTAGAGGCATCGCAGTCTTCGCAGTAAAGCTGTTTCGGCAGACAGTCTCTACATCGCAGAATAGCCCTTTTCACATTGCATGACTGACAGATCTTTTAAGAAGCATGCTCTGTAGCCAGCAGAGAATATAAAATCTCAGGCCTGGACTCCCTCCACCTATCCTGTGAGAGTTCCTTCCTCACACTCCAACTGTGTCATGCACCAGGCACAGCAGGATTTGCACACTCAGGGTCTTCTAAATCAGCTAGGAGGATGTTAATCTCTTGACGAAGTATTGCTTTTTTGAAAACACAAAATGGGAAAGGATTAAATGAAGAATATGATATAATTAATCTATTAAAACACACATAGTAGGTGAGTAGGTGACAGCAAATATATCTCTGCACAATCTATGGTGTGACAAGCCAAAAATCCCAGCTTTGATTCCACAGTAAATTCAATTACAGGGCAGACCAAAATATTGACTAAAGTTTAAATTGGAATATCAAACAATAGAACTTGATCCTATCGTTGAATAGAAATTCTGAATGTTCTTAAAACAGCAAAAACACACTGAGTGTACAAAACATTCTCTTTCCCTGACAAACTGACCAGGTGAAAGCTATGATCCCTTATTGATGTCACCTGTTAAATCCACTTCAGTGTAGATAAAGGGAAGGAGACAGATTAAAGGAGGATGTTTAAGCCTTGAGACAATTGAGACATGGATTGTGTATGTGTGCCATTCAGAGGTTGACTGGGCAAGACAAAATATTTACGTGCCTTTGAAGGGGGTATGGTAGTAGGTACCAGGTGCAACGGTTTGTGTCAAGAACTGCAACGCTGCTGGGTTTTTCATGATCAACATTTTCCTTTGTATATCAAGAATGGTCCACAACCCAAAGGACATCCAGACAAATTGACACAACTGTGGGAAGCATTTGAGTCAACATGGGCCAGCATCCCTGTGGAATGCTTTCAACACCTTCTGGAGTCCATACCGTGACGAATTGAAGCTGTTCTGAGGGCAAAAGGGAGTGCAACTCAATATTAGGAATATTTTGTAGACTCAGTGCATTTTGACTACAGAGTAAACTCTCCTCAAAGGCAAATGCTTCCAGCTTTCACAATTACAGACAGTGGTTGCAAAAGGAACATAAACATTCCAATAGTGGATTTGAATGAATTCAACTAAGACTAATTCCATAATGTGGAATGGCAGATTGCTTCATATTAAAGGAAATGTGCAGGAAAAATCTCTGCCAGGATGTTGTTACACTCCCCTACAGAAGTATTTGGACAGTGACGCTAAAATGTTGAATTTGTCTCAAAACTCCAGCATTTTGAATTGCATTGTCGAGAAGCTACCTGCAAGTAATCATTTCGTTGGATGGTGTTACCATCAGTATCCTGAACATACGACTAATAAAACTAAGTGCTTTCATTTCAAAACGATAAATCAGAAAAGTCTGAAAATACCCTGAAACAAAAGGTGGCATTCTGTACTGTACCCTCATATCAAACATTTGATCTCAAATCTGAAATTCTGGAGACTAGAACCACATTTAAAAATGTTGCATCACTGTCAAAATAAAGATGCAGTATAATTCAGTAACACCAAGATGACCCCAATTTTGAAAGTAAAACAATTTAAACATACCTATTTCTTCAATGTTTAAAACTGGAGTGGATTCCAATCCACTGGTCCTTGTCTCTAAAATAAGATATGCAAAAAGGGATTAGACTTAAAGGGGAATTCAGAAGTTGCTAAAGCCATTTTTGGACTTATATTAATGATATATACCCATTGATTCTAGAAGATTATAACTTGTTAATGCCTCATGAGTTTAATTCCAACTGTCGTAACCCAAACTATAAGCTTGTTTTAGTCAATGTTTGCAAACACAGTAAATGTTTAAAAAAACACTGTATAGCCTTAAAACATGGTTAAAACTATTATTTTAATAACATTGATGGTAAGTTATTGCATCCATAGCTCTGTCTATAAATTGAAAGTGGTTACATTTGGCCAACCCCATCACTCAGCTTTTAACCAAAACAGGGGAGGGGAGTGTGCTTTGTTATTGTTTCAACTACCGATTACAGCTTTAATAAAAATACAATAAATTAATTACAAGGCCACTGAATAACAAGGAATTGTATAGATTAATCTTCCTCCTCAGTGACTGGCACAAAATGTTGCACTAGTCTGGCTCTTGACATACTGGCCCTTGGAGCTGAAAAAAATTGTAATAAAAAGGATTTTAATTCAAAAGATTTTCTGGAGTTCTGACACTCCTTCCATTAAATATGTATTTTCATCAGAAACAGACAACAGTTAGAGACAGGGAAAGGTGGGATCAGACCTGCATGTAATGTATTAGGTGCTTTGGGTAGATGGTACTAGACCGGCCTATGGCACGGCAACAAACGTTTGATGTGCTATGATACAGTATGTTTGAAAGGAAAAGGTCAGATCAGGGACCAATAAAATGAAACACCTAGACGGGATGAAACTTACCAAGAGAAGTGGATGTAGTTGCCTTCCTGTTTTGAGGAACAATCTGTCCTCTCTCATCCCTTTGTCTCCATCTGAACCTAATCCCTGGAGGCTTGTTGGTCTTTTTCTTCTTATTTTCCTAAAAAGTGCATTTCAATTATCATGGCTGGCCCACTAATAAAAGCTTGTGCACATATGGAGCACAAGCAATAATTCTATTTTCACATAAGGTGAAGTGATTTGTCAGCTGAGGAAAGGCACCTGCAGTAGACCCACGTTCTGGCTCACTCACACAGCTAACATGTATAGAAGTTCACAAGGATGTTAACAAATGCACCCTTGTGCCTCATACTCAATGGGCAATATCATTGATGCCCGTGTTCAGGTCATATCACGGAGTCTACGTTTAAATTCACATTTGTGCCATGTGGGGTCTTCTTTGACAAACAAAAGGCAATGATAAATCATAACGCTGTGGTGCTGGGGTTGTGTTGAGAATATTTGTGCACGCCTGGGAGCTATGGGGGTTACATTACCGGTAATGTACGACTTGTTACATTACCCGCTCTGGGTTGAGCTCCTCAGCCAGCCTTTTTGCCTCGTTAATGGCCTCGTCCAGTTGGGCTTGTGGGTCCTTCTCTTGGTTGAGCTCCTCAGCAAGGCGTTCTGCCTTTTTAATAGCCTCATCCAGTTGGTCTTGGGGGTCCTCAGAGGCCATACCATCTCAAAAGAAACATAGAGACAACTTCCAATCCTAACACATTCCTTCACATAGTAACCTCTCATCTGAGAAAAGCTGCATGTCAGTGTTTTAATATGTCCTGCACGTAACTAAAGGTCTTCATCCTCCTCCACACGCAGACTGACTGATCTACAAATCAATTTGCATAACAAATACATATCTATTAATACTTGCAGATCAGTCAGTTTGTCACCATTTACCAACAACGCATTATTAGTCTGTCACTTTCTTTTTTATGTTGTTCTATGACATGTGTGCAACTCCAGTCCTTAAAGGCTACAGTGTCTACAGGTTTCGATCAACTTAGATCATTGACTAGTTAAGACAGACAATCAGGCGAGAGGAGGTCCTAACAGGATTTCATCAACTCCTTTACATCCCTCCTAGGGTCCCTCTCTCCTTCTTCCAAGGAGAAGTCACAAGATGAATACAGATTGAGTGGCAATGTATATTTCTTTGAAGATGCAAAGAGGAAAAGGGGAAATATATAGCCTAATGTATAGGTGGCAAAAATAATAAGTGAGAATGATATCCAAAAACATCCACACATTCTGTTGTGTATGCAACTTTCTTTATTCACCTTAGTTACCTAGCGTTCCTCACTGGTTTACACGTTTTTTAAACAAAACACTTTAACAAACACAAAACAAATGTGTACGCATGCTGTATTTCTGACAACAAGGGACGAACTGGCGACCTACCTGTTATCTGTCCGGGGTCTAGGCATCTGGCGTGGGCGAAAAATCTATAAACAACAAATGTCACATGACCGGATGATGTAACCATTCTTGTTCTTCTTGTAACTTTCCGGTAGGCTAGAATCTTTCCGGTGTTTTGCTGCTCGCCACAGGTCGACGCAGGTATTGCACTTGATTTAACGTTCACATAACCGTAGGTGCAGCCAAGTTGAAATACGAAAGATGTCTAGTGTTATATAAATAATCTAATATAAAGCGTTACTAGCAGACCAAAGCTCTTGGTAAACCGGATGCCCTCAGACAACTCTATTTCGCACTGTCGGTAATTTGAACAGAAGAAAGTTTCCAGTGAAAAAGTGCTTACACGCAGAGCCATGTATTTACACTCAGCCAGCTCATAGTACAATTCCACCCTAGTCTTATTACGGGTTAACGTTTTGGTATTGTAGCGATCCGAAAACTGTGTGTTATGTGTTAGGCTAGTAGGTGGTTGTGTTGTACTTACCAGTACCCAGTGTTCGCGGGGTCCGACATGCCAATCAACCTGCTATCTGCAGTTTGATCATGGGAATGCCTGGAATGTTCTGATGCCGGGCATCCTGGCGGAGTGGCGTGGAGGGGGGTTGGGCAAGGGGATGGAGCATCGGAAGTTAAGACTAGGTTTAGCCTTTGTTCTCTCTCTTACGTCTGGCCTTCACAAGAGAAGGGCACGGTTGCCTTGTGGGGTATCTTTCGTTTATTTGGCGTGGGCTACGGCCAAACAGTAGCCTGTGTAAAGTTGGGTTAATAAACCGTCAATTCGTAAACTCAACCCTCTGTCTGGACAATTGTTCCGTTATGATTTAGTCAGGTCATTACAATATTTTTGGTTGGCCAACAAAATGTAAGATGACAATGACTGCATACGTTTCCCAAAATGTTCGACGATTTATTTTTGTATTTTTTTGTATTGATGGACAATGTTAAGGCTGCTATTGTATTTTCAGTACATTCTGGTCAATAGATGGTTTACACGTTTGTTTTTTGTAAGAAATACATTGAACTACAACCGAATAAAACACCATTAGCCATCATGCATTGCTTACATTCATTCTTTACTGAAAAGTCTGTTCAGAAAAATCGAAAACAGTACATATAGGCACACAATCAATGTTTTAATAGGGATTAAATAAATAAAAATATATATTCATAACGTTAAATAAATAAATAAATAATGAAATACAGGCTATGCGGCTATGGTTGTTGCAAAGGCTTGTGTGTCACCTACTGGTTAAATTCGTGTATTTTCAAACGAATTGAACCACACAAAAATGCACAAAAACGCACGAAATCTTCTGAAATACAATTTGTACATATATGCGCAAATTGAATGTGAGGTTGGGTTGGAATGTAAACTATTTTGTAATGTGCCAAGTGGGTGCAGATGAGAAGAATATCGTATGCCAGATTAGGGGAAATGCTGCAACTGTGGAGGTGAACATGCGTCTGAATTCTTGGAGTGGCTAAGGAGTGTCCAGCGTGTCTCCTACATGGAGACGGTGGGAGGATTGGAAGAAATTAGTTGCGGGGAAGAAGCAATTGTAGTAGAGCCACCACGACCAGTAAAGGTTTCTCATCAACCGAGGGATAATGAAATGCTACATGTTAAAAAGGTGGATTTAGTATTATTTATTGCAATAGTCATAAACTGTACAGCACAAGCTGAGAACTCTGGAATCATTGGAATCATTGTGAATACCACTTAACGTTTTCTGGGTCTTTGTGATTTCACAGCCGAGGCCGTAAAATAAATGCTGTTGGTGAATGTACCCCCATCATAGGACCCTGAGCCTGTGTAGGGATGCATTTTGGAGTGGACTGTGATTGAAGAAGTGTGATGGATTTTCTTAGTTGACGTGTTTTATATTGTATGTCGTTGTTTTCCCCATTCCCAAAATGTTTTTTTTTGTTATTCCATACCCAGTCTAGCTGGTGTGGTAATGCACTATCAACATTGGATGCAAACTTCATCAAAGAAGAAGTGTAATCATACCTATAAAACGTAGTGGTCAAACAGGGAAATGGTTCCAATTGTTTTTCCACCATTCATTTTTCCCATAGGTTATTTTAGAAACACTTAAAATAAAGGCTGTTTCATGTAGGCTTTTGATAACCATGTAAATATCTCTAGGACAATGTGACTTGTATCAATATATTTGCCTGTATTTACCCCCCAAAAAAAAAATGAAATGCTAATTAGCTGATAATGTGAACTACAATTGCCATGAAAATCTGGATGAGACTGCCAAACCGAGGCAAATGGATTAACTTTCTAAAATCAATATAGTCGGCTCTAGTTACTCTCCGATTCAAAATGTCAAATTAGTATCACGGTAGACATGCAAAACTACAAATCCCTGTACGTCATCTCTAGCTGACATCTTTGCTAACAGGTATCGGGTCAATTTAAAACTTGCACATGACAGTTCACAGAATTGTTCATTTTATTGATTTATTTTAACCAATTTATTAATCACTACATTTATGTAAAATTATATAGTTCATCCAGAGAGGTTCAAAAGGTTGAAAACAACATAGCAAATCCAACACATCACAGAGTGAAACCCTCTACATTTTCAAGAATTGTGGCAGCATCATGTTATAGGAATGTTTGTCACTGGCAGGGACTGGGGAGTTTTGTCAAGACCAAAATAAGTATGAAATTGGCAACCCCCAGGAAAAACTTATTGTAAACCTAACTAAATATTTTGAAGCTCTAACACTGGGATACTTTTATTTTTCAGTGGGACAATTACATGCATTTTAAGACTAAAAACACACATAAAAGGCTTCCCAAGGGGTGTTGAGAGGTCCAGTCTCGATGCTGACATAAATCTGTTTGAAAAATCAGAGCTAAGACTTGATCTTTGCTGTCCATCAATGATCCCCAACAAAAATTGATTGAGCTTGAGCATATTTGGCAAAAACAATTGATATACACTATAATGCAAAAGTATGTGAACACCCCTTCAAATTAGTGGATTCGGCTGATTCAGCCACGCCCGTTGCCGACGTGTATAAAATTGAGCACACAGCCATGCAATCTCCATAGACAAACATTAGCAGCCTTACTGAAGAGCTCAGTGACTTTCAACGTGGCACCATCCTAGGACAACACCTTTCTCAACAAGTCAGTTCATCAAATGTCTGCCTTGCTAGAGCTGCCCCGGTCAGTGCTGTATTGGGAAGTGGAAATGTCTAGGAGCAACAACGACTCAGCCGTGAGGTGGTAGACCACACACGCTCACAGAACAAGCCCACCGAGCGCTGAAGCGTGTAGCTCGTAAAAATCGTCTGTCCTCGGTTGCAATACTCACTACTGAGTGTGGCTGACATTACTACCTCTGGAAGCAACGTCAGCACAAAAACTGTTCGTCGGGAGCTTCATGAAATGGGTTTCCATGGCTGAGCAGATGCACACAAACCTAAGATCACCATGCGCAATGCCAAGCATCAGCTGGTGTGATGTAAAGTTCGCCGCCATTAGACTCTAGAGCAGTGTAAAGGCGTTCTCTGGAATGATGATTCACGCTTCACCATCTGGAAGTCCGATGGACAAATCTTGGTCTAAAGTTTGGTGGAGGAGGAATAATGGTCTGGGCCTTTTTCTCATGATTCGGGCTGGTCCCCTTAGTTCCTAGGGAAATACAATTGCATTCTAGATGATTCTGTGCTTCCAACTTTGTGGCAACAGTTTGGGGAAGGCCCTTTCCGGGTCATAATGACAATGCCCCCGTACACAAGCACGGTCCATACATACATTGTTTGTCGAGATCGGTATGGAAGAACAGCCTCCAGCCCTGACCTCAACCCCATCGAACACCTTTGGGATGTATTGGAATGCCATCTGCGAGCCAGGCCTAATCGCCCAACATCAGTGCCCGACCTCACTATTGCTCGTGGCTGAATGGAAGCAAGTCCACGCAGCAATGTTTGTCACGAATCCCACCGAAGATGGTGCCTCTTCCTGTTTGGGCGGCGCTCGGCGATCGTCGTCTCCAACCTACTATCTGCCACCGATCCCCTTTTCTGTTTCATTTAGTGTTGTCTGATTAGTTGCACCTGTTTCTTGTTTAGGTTTTGGGCTATTTAAACCCTTTTGTACGGCTTGTTTTCTGTTATTTGATGTGTGTGATTTCTGTGGATGTTATTTTTTCCCAAACCGTTTCGTCCTGTCGTTTTGGACTGGGTCTTTTAGCGCCCGTGTGTGTGGCGTTGACCGACACTGTTGCTTTGGGAATAAACTATCCACGTATCTACTACCCTGCTCTCTGCGCCTGACTCCTCCACCCACTACTTCTAGAAGTAGATGACAATGTTCCTATGTCTAGTGGGAAGCCTTCCCAGAAGAGTGGGGCAAAGGGGAGAACTCCGTAATAATGCCCATGATTTTGGAATGAGACGTTCGACGAGCAGGTGTCCACATAATTTTGGTCATGTAGTTTTTTGCTCCAAGAGTTGTACAAAGTTGGTGAAATCTTATTCAACATGATACACAGCTGGTAATTGCTGCCAAAGGTGCTTCAAAAACGTATTATGTCTACAGTGTGAAGACACACAATCAAGATGCAATCAATATTTATTTCTATTAATTCTAGAAAATCTCCAGAAATGTCAATTTTCCACCCACTTTGAAAATGTGGAGTAGGTTGTGTTGTAGATTAGTAGGAAATAAATATATTTAAATCTTAACAGAAATTCAAATTGTAAGGCGGCAAACTGTGACAACTGTGAAAAGGGTGTGAAGACTTTCACTAATCACTGTATGTTTGATTTTGCGAAGAGTAATGCAATTGGATTATAAAGCAAATATGACAGGGAATCGAAACTTTAATGTCCTGAGGTGCGTTCAATTCCATTCACCTTTTGCTAGATTGAGTGACCGTTTGTACTAAATGACACGTTTATCCAAAATAGTGAGCACCGTTCTTCAAACAGCCTTTGAGGAACGTTTGCTCCCGTTTGGTGGGTGTGGCGAGGTCTGGCTGATCAATATTACTGTGACCATTTAAAAAAAGTTTTACTGGTCGTTCAGTACAGTACTGTTTTTCTTGAATTCAACATTGAACACCATTCTGTCGTATTGAACACAACAAATGCCAAATGTAATGTTTCAAACTTATTTTCATTTCCATTCTGTTTTCATGTAACCGATGTGAAATGGCTAGCTAGTTAGCGGTGGTGCGCACTAATAGCGTTTCAATCGGTAACGTCACTGGCTTTGAGGCCTTGAAGTAGTTGTTCCCCTTGCTCTGCAAGAGCTGTGGCTTTTGTGGAGCGATGGGTAACGATGCTTTGAGGGTGTCAGTTGTCGATGTGTGCAGAGGGTCCCTGGTTCGAGCGAGGGGACAGACTAAAGTTATACTGTTACATTGATGCTGTTGAACCGGATCACTGGTTGCTGCGGAAAAGGAGGAGGTTAAAAGGGGGGTGAGTGTAACCGATGTGAAATGGCTAGCTAGTTAGCGGTGGTGCGTGCTAATAGCATTTCAATTGGTGACATCACTCACTCTGAGGCCTTGAAGTAGTTGTTCCCCTTGCTCTGCAAGAGCAGTGGCTTTTGTGGCGCGATGGGTAACGATGCTTCGTGGGTGACTATTGTCTGTGTGCAGAGGGTCCCTGGTTTGAGCCCAGGTAGGGACGAGAAGAGGGACGGAAGCTATACTGTTACACTCAGATATGTCACACTGCAGTAGAGACTGGAGTAGAAGTCATTCATGTTGAGAGAGTACCAAAGGTTTCCAAAGAGAGAAGTAAGACATACATTTGTGATGGATACAGATGCACCAAAGGGAGCTTTATTATGAATGTGAAATATTTGCAGTGCTTTTCGGACCTTTTGAAACCAGAAAGGCAGTGTTGTTAACAATTCTCCATTTATTTTGCTTTTAGCACACTCGATGGCAGTCTTACTCCATTATACATGGTAATTTCCTTGGGCTACATAGTTGCTCAATCTCAAAAAAAAAACTCATCCTTCCTTCCTCCCTTTTTGAATGATTCACTGATCTGTTTGTTATTGGATTGGTGAAATCCAAGCTTCCAACCTATTGCTGTCACTTACCAAACCTTGTCAGCATAGTGATTATTTAGTGTGAGGGCAAGGTTGCAATACAGTATTGCTAGACTAAGGTCTAGCCCTTATTCGACTAAATTCTCAGTATAGGCACATTGTCCACGCAGGTTTTGTAGCCAAGCCAGCAGTATTTACATTAAACGCATTGTTTGCAGATATGTAAGGTGAAATCTCCACACCTACACTGTATCTACACCCTTCATATAGGCAAACATGGAAGGGTTAGAACCAAGGGGAAGGGATAGGGTCCGAAATGGAAGCTGGGTACAGGGAAAACAGGCATTATAGTACAAAAGATTAACAATTGGCCATTAGTGTTAGTGGACTGAAAGATAGATAGATTATTTGATATGTGTATTTTGTAGTTAGATGCGGCTGTCCAGTGTCTAGCTCTATAAGGCCAATACAAAGGGCTATCTATCTTCTGGTCCTTCGTCCATATATAGGAAATGTAATAATTTTAGTAACTGCAAACCATACAAAGCCAGTGATTTATGAATACAGTACCTGTTGATTATAATCACGTTAACCCTAGGAGCCTCTATAAACCACCCTTTCATCTACAAAAGGTAATGATCTGCCATGTTGTTGAACTTTGCCTACACTCCAATACAAAGAGAAAAATAAAAAACACACGAATGGTCGATAATTCTGAAAATTGGTCATGGCTCCATAATTCACACGACTCCATCTTGTCTATTTCAAATCTTCTCTCATTGATTGAGACAGGTGGGTGTCCTCCCCAAAATGCCGCATGCCATGATGACACTCGCCTGTCTCGATCAATGAGAAGATTTGATATTGACAAGATTGCGGTGTACACATTGTTGGATTACTTCATGGAGTAAAACATTTAATTCATTAAATAACAGAGCATTTTCTAAATTCAAACAAACCCCTTGCATGGAAGTTCAGAAAATATGCTTGTCATCCAAGTCGGGAATTGAGTAAGTATCGCCCAGTAAAGATTGGTCTCCATGCTACGCTTAACATTACCTACCTAATAACACCTATCAGGCAGCTGGAACAGTAATAATGGTCTGACTAGGCAATATTTTTAATAGCCAAATTACATGCAGATTCTGAACCAAACAGCTCCCCCTCAGGAGCAAATGTGACCTGTTTCATGAAGCTACCACTACTTCACAGGAGAGGCATTTGAACGTGTTATTTTACTTTTTTAATCAAAATGCGTTTTTTGTTAGAAGATCCTTCTGGAACATGTGAACTTTCATGTGCCTTAATAACGAACTTGTATGCCATCTGTAAATATGAATGCAATTGTTAAATTACGAGCCTAGTTGGTTTAGTCACAGAAAAAGTCAGGAACCTTTCCGCTAGCCATGATTGGCTGAGATAATGGACTGGACATGCCGAGAGATAAGTTCGGATTGGTCTGTCATGTAGCATGCCTCTATCTATAACATGCGCTGCTCAGAATGTGAAGATAATCCTTGCTATTGTAGCTTTTCTGAAAGATATAACGTTAGCCATGAAGAACTGCAGAAGTGTTGCTATTGCTCTCAACAACATTGATGCCCTGAATTTATCAGGCGCTATCGACAAAGATCAGTGTGAAGAAGTTGGACAACTTTCTGCACATGGTCAGTGTGAACCGGAGTGACTTGACACAATGGGCCAAACAAGCTGTAGCTACATACTGACAGAGCTGGAGAGGATCTGCAGAAAAGAATGGGAGAAACTCCCCAAATGCAGGTGTGCCAAGCTTGTACCGTCATCTCCAAGTAGACCCACGACTGTAATCATTGCCATAGGTACTTCAACAAGGTATTGAGTAAAGGGTCAGAATAGTTATTTAATTGTGATATCAGTTAGGTTTTTCTATACCTTTGCAAAAAATAATTAAAACCTGTTTTTGCTTTGTCATTATGGGGTATTGTGTAGAGATTAATGATGAAAAAAACAACAATTTAATCCATTTTAGAATAAGGTTGGAACGTAACAAAATGTGGAAAAAGTCTAGGGGTCTGAATAATTTCCGAATGCACTGTATGTATGGATCATAATGTATTTACTGTTTTATTCACATTTTCAAGTACTGGAGACAAATCACGTATTCAGATTCTTGCATAGATTGTGATGGACACATATGATGTGTGTAAAATACTTTTTTTGAAGGTTGTACTCATTATGATGAGCTAATACTAAGCTTTATCCGCCTATGTGTGGCACCATATTTGTTGAGTCATGTAAACTTTTGTCAGATCAAAGGTGTTGTAACAAGGGATAGTTCACTCAACTGACTCATGGTGCTTTGAAGACAACCGGTTGCCTCTACTCAGTCACTGGCATGTTGTTAGTAAAAATTGAAAGTGTAGTGATGCACTGAGATGCAGAGCTGTCTGCGGTTCTGAAACACATCAGTGCGCTGTTTAAGTGGCGCCTTTTCCTAGACCATGTTGCTATGTGAGGAGTGGCTTCCGCCTGGTGACTCTACCATAAAGGCCTGATTGGTGGAGTGCTGCAGAGATGGTTGTCCTTCTGGAAGGTTCTCCTATCTCCACAGAGGATCTCTGGAGCTCTGTCAGAGTGACCACCGGGTCCTTGGTCACCTCCCTGGCCAAGGCCCTTCTCTCCTGATTGCTCAGTTTGGCCAGGCGGCCAAACATCTCAAGGATGACCAGCGGAAACAGGATGCACATGAGCTCAATTTCGAGTCTCATAGGAAAAGTTCTGAATACTTACATGAATAAGGTATTTCAGTTTTTTATTATGTAATAATTTGCAAGAAATTCTAAAAACCTGTTTTCACTTTATTATTATGGGGTATTGTGAGTAGATTGATTAGGAATAACATTAATTTAATCAATTTTAGAATATGGCTATAAGGTAACAAAATGTGGAAAAATTCAAGGGGTCTGAAAACTTTTCGAATGCACTTTATATATGGATGATTTATAAAGCCAGGCATATTTAACAATTGATTATAGACCTAATTAAGTTAGGGTTTCCTCTCTCCTCACTTTTCTTAGACAAATAAGGCAAGGGCTCTTCTGTTGTCTTTTAACTCTGCTGCTGCCTCCGCCGCATTGTACTCAACACCAGTATTCTGGTTAACTTTGCTATTATGCACAAAGCAACATGGTCTAGGAAAAGGCGCCACTTAAACAGCGCACTGATGTGTTTCAGAACCGCAGACAGCGCTGCATCTCAGTGCATCACTACAGACCCTGGTTCGATTCCAGGCTGTATCTTTTAAAAATTTTTACTAACAACACGCCACTGACTGAGTAGAGGCAGAGTTTCTATGTATGCGGATGACTCAACACTATACATGTCAGCTACTACAGCGACTGAAATGACTGCAACACTCAACAAAGAGCTGCAGTTAGTTTCAGAGTGGGTGGCAAGGAATAAGTTAGCCCTAAATATTTCTAAAACTAAAAGCATTGTATTTGGAACAAAACACTCACTAAACCTGTGGTGGATGAATCAGAATGAGTTGGGTAACATAAGTAATTAAGATGTCATATCTGAATAATATTCTTATGTGGTATACTTTTTATTAGAATGTATTTCTAATAGACTCTAGTGTTGGCAGTTGCATTTCTTCCCTCAGCTGGGGCTCAGTCACTTGGGGCCCAGAGAGGAGAGAGGTCAGGCTTGTTTTTTACATGTCTCTGGTGCTATGCAGAATATCAGAAAGGGAAGAGGACAGGATGGAACATTGTCTTCATATGTGAATGTATCTGTTAAACCATGTGAAGGGATGTCGTGATTAAGGGGGAACCAATTACTTGTCTCCACAATGTCTGTGCGCAAGTCACTCCCTCCTTTGGCATTGGGGGAGGTGGATGGCAGTGCCTGGAACCATTGTATGTCCTCTCTGATGTTGCACTTATCCTGGGATAGTGTATGACCTAGAGGCTCACTCCCCTCAGTGAGCTTGTCCAGGAGTGGGGTCAAGAGGGGGTTTACTTGAGATGGGAGTATCTAGAGTTGACAATTAATTCATGCCATTGGATGAGATGGTGTTTTTGTGCTATGAAGTACCATGAACAGGATTAGAACCTCGTCTTAGCGACCAAACTGAATGATAATTTATAGCGAATGTTATCTGGCTAAGGGATACTCCTTTCTCAATTATAAAGTCCCTTTGTGAACATTCCTAATATCTGTGGTTCGTCATGTAGGTTGAGAGGGCTGGCACACACACAATAACATACACACTATACATACAGATGAATTCAGTAATGTAGATATGTGGTAGTGGTGGAGTAGGGGCCTGAGGGCACACAGTGTGTTGTGAAATCTGTGAATGTATTGTAATGTTTTGAAATTGTATAAACTGCCATAATTTAGCTGGACCCCAGGAAGATAAGGATCCATAATGGGGATCCATAATAAATACAAACACATGACTCTGGGACAGAGACACACGGAACTCCGACATAACCTGGGAAATATGAATAAAGGAAACCATAGGACTACATTGAAATACAGTCCCGTCAGAAAGTATTCATACCCCTTGACTTTTTCCACATTTTGTTGTTACAGCTTTGAGATTTTGTGTCACTTCACCTACACACAATACCCCATAACATCAAAGTGGAATTATGTTTTTAATTCAATTAATTCTAAATGAAAAGCTGAGAAAAGAAGAAACCCGTACACTGCTCTTGCTAGTATCACTGCTCTTTAATACGCTTTACATATTGCCCTCAAGGTATTCGTCAGAGCTTTTGTGAGTTTTTTAAACTTATTAGCACCCTTATGTAGACATAGCTCCACTCACATCCATTCAATGCATCGAATGGGGTTGGAGTTGAGGGAAAATGTTAAGTAATGCAAAAAAAAATGTGCTCACAAAAGCTCTGACGAAGGCCTTGAGGCCGATACGTAAAGCTTATTAAAGAGCAGAGATACTAGCAAAATCAGTGTGCAAGTTTCTTCTTTTTTCTCAGCTTTTCATTTAGAATTAATTGAATTAAAAACATAATTCCACTTTGACATTACGGGGTGCATCTTGTGCATCTGCAAAAAAGATAACTCAGATGTGCGAGTGCCTTGAATACCCCTTTGAGCATGGTGAAATTATTCATTACATTTTGGATTGTGTATCATTACACCCAGCCACTACAAAGCTACAGGCGTCCTTCCTAACTCAGTTGCTGGAGAGGAAGGAAATCGCTCAGGGATTGCACCATCAGCCCAACGGTGACTTTAAAACAGAGTTTAATGGCTGTGATAGGAGAAAATGAAGGATGAATCAACAACATTGTAGTTACTCCATAATACTAACCTAATTGACAGAGTGACAAGAAGGAAGCCTGTACAGAATAAAAAATATTCCTGTTTGCAAAAAGGCAGGTAATACTTGTCATGGCAGAATCAGAATTAGTTGGGTAACATTTATAAATAAGATGTTTTATTCATTTTATAGCATGCTTATGTGGGCAAAGTTATGTGGGCCCAGAGAGGGGAGAGGTCTGGTTAGTCTTATCTGTGAATGTGTCATGTGTAAAAGTATCTTTTAAACCATGTGACGGGATGATTGAGGGGAAACCAATTATCTCTTGGCTCCACAATGTCTGTGTGCCAGTCACTGTCTCTGTGATCTTGTCCAGGAGGGGGTGTATTTGATATATGCCATTGGGTGAGGTAATGGTGTTGATCCTGAGTGGTAACAAGAGCGAGATAAGAACATAGTTTAGGAGACCAAAGCTGAACGATAATTTATAGCCAATGCTGTCTGGCTATGTGTGTCTTTGGTATAAAGGATCTCAGTTGCAATGTGTAAGCACTCTCAGAGAATTCATTTATAGACACTGAATTGATCTGAGAGTCACAGGGTTGTGATGGAGCTCATAATAATTAAAGATGGACTTTATGATAACTCTGACTTGTGCGGGGTTTTGCTCTCATGATTTGGAAAATACAGGAAATTTCCACTACATACTGCAAACAAATTGGAAAAGCAATTCACCTTTTGTCCTGAATACAAAGTGTTGTGGTGTTGGGTTCTGAGAATATCAAATATAGTTATTCATGTCACTGAGGGAGAGAGGGTAATGTATAACATTTACATTATGATATGTTATTGTTAGCCATCAGGGATCCTATGGGAGGGATCCACTGGGAGGAGAAGAGACAGTCTGGTACGAGTCACCATTACCTTTATTTAACTAGGCAAGTCAGTTAAGAACAAATTCTTATTTTCAATGACGGCTGTCATGTTCTGACCTTTATTTCCTTTGTTTTGTATTCATTATTTAGTATGGTCAGGGCGTGAGTTGGGGTGGGCAGTCTATGTTTGATTTTCTATGATTTGGCGATTTCTATGTTTCGGCCTAGTATGGTTCTCAATCAGAGGCAGGTGTCATTAGTTGTCTCTGATTGAGAATCATACTTAGGTAGCCTGGGTTGCACTGTTTGTTTGTGGGTGATTGTCTATGTTGATTGCTTGTTTCAGTACAGTTCTCATTAGCTTCACGGTTGTTATTTCGGTTATTGTTTTTGTATAGTGTTTCAGTGTTCAGTGTTTTCTTTATTAAAATTAATGATGAATACATACCACGCCGCATTTTGGTCCTCCGATCCTTCTCGCCTCTCCTCTTCAGATGAAGAGGAGGACGACCGTGACAATGGCCTTGTTCAGGGGCAGAACGACAGATTTGTACCTTGTCAGCTCAGATTCGATCCTGCAACCTTTCGGTTACTAGTCCAACGCTCTAACCACTAGGCTACGCTGCCGCCCATGACAGCTGTGAGTTGGGGAGGAGTGAGCACTTTGGTGCAGAGGTCAGGTCAGATGAAGTGAGGAAGAACAGATATCACTAAGGTTCTGTCTAGCAACAGAGATGCATTGGCTGTTCCGATGTGTAGGATGAGACTCAGCCTAGGAGAAAGGGTTTAATATCAGTGCTTGTGTGAACAATGTTTTTGTCTAATGCAGCTGTATTGATCCTCTGGGAAGAATAAACTTGGTTTAAGCTTTCATAATGTCTGTCAAGTTTTTACTCTGAGAATTAGATCCTAACAGGGGTAAATCCAATACAACACTTTACTGAGTACCACTCTCCATATTTCCAAGCATAGTGGTGGCTACATCATGTTATGGGTATGCTTGTAATTGTTAAGGACTTGTGGGTCTGTCAGGATAAAAAATTTACTGACTGGGGCTAAGCAAAATCTGGTTCAGCAAAAGCAAAACCTGGTTCAGTCTGCATTTTATATTTTTGTTCAGTATATTTGTTTATGAATTCAAGTCAGTCAGTCCGTCCATGATATAGCCTAGCTGATATAGTCTGTTTACTCATTTGCCCTGATGCTTAATTAGCCTACTTGCCTGACTAATTTCCCAATACCACCATGTATTCTTGTAGGCTGACTGTATGTATTAGCCTAGTTTACATTTGGTTTGCTATGTATTGCTAATTGTTCTTGTGGTAGTGTGATATGATAGTGTGATACATTCATACTGTTGGTTTCAGACGTCTAAAAAGCCCCATAAGTCCCATAAGGGAGTGGATGTTCCACTTGCTGGCATTTGCCACCACAGGGGTTTGGCTTGTCAATGCAGGCAACTGGCCAGCTCCGAGGCAGAAGAGATGGTATGAGCTCGTTCAGAAGGTATGTATTATGACGAGATAATGGCAAAACATGCATAGGCCTATGACATGTGAAGGTTGTGTTCATCTAGAAAACAGACTGTATTACTAGAAATAGCTGTCATTAAATGTAGGCCTTTACTGCTAAGGAACAGCAACTTTATTATAATATTTGGTCATCAAATTGTCATTGTATATTGTAACAAAGGGAGCATACAAAGTGACATCTGTGCCCAGTGGGTTATTATCCCTACCGCATTAGAAGTTTAAAACGGTGATAGAAAGTGCAGGCTATTGCATAATATATGTTCATTTGGATAGGGGGGATTTAATTAAAGCCTATCAGTCTAATCGCGAGTAGGGCCTATAGCCTACAATAGAACCTCACGCATTCAAGTGTTTGAACCTGTAACATGGCTGCAGGAACTTCTAACGTGGCTGCATGGGATTCATTGGATATGAAGTTGGGTGATTTCGTTGCATCCAATGGCAGTATACGCGGTAAGGTAATGTAAGGAACCGCTTGTAGATTTGACCACCTCTGACACGCAAAAACAATCTTTATTGATGGTGTCGACCAATACTAATCTGATTGAATCGAGCACTAGAATGTTCATAATTATATCAGGTAATATGCAGTACACAAGAAACTGCAACAGATAACTGATCATTTAAGATACTAATTGCATAAACAAGGTAACGGAAGTATAATACAGTAATAAACCAATCTCATTAGAACAACGTTATACTACCATAATCATTTCATTAACTCAGGTGATTTTCAATTAATCAATGTGAAAAATGACACTTTGAGACTATAAGGGTTGTTTAGAAAAGTTATTTCTGGCTGAGGCAGGATTCGAACTGGGGACCTGTTCCCATTCCTCAAACACAGGAAAAAACAAAATGTTAATTGTTTTTCAGCTAATCATAATAAATAACGAAGAACCATAAATGTTTCCTGTTTCCTTATTCTTTCTATATTTTTCCCTCCCTTTTCTTCTCCCCCAATCTTCCCCTTTTTTATCCCAATTTACATACTATAGTTCCCCAGCTTTGGCATCTCCTAAGCCATGGATTGTGGGTTTGAGTCCCATCTGTGGTGGCTGAAATCAGTGCAAGTGTGCTGGGCCCATAACCCAGAGGTCGATGGATCGAAATCCAACCTCTTCTATCCAGTTGTCTTTAAGATATGAGGTGAAAACAGGGACGAAAAAAATACACTTTTCATGGGCAGGTCTCAGCCCCTTCAATGCTGAATTTCCCACAAGTTTCCCTGCTTCTGTCAGTTCATATAGTCTGACCCTATTTAGCAGAGGTCGAATGGCCTCCTAAGCCATGGATTGTGGGTTTGAGTCATAGACATTAAAACCAGTAGATAATGGTAGCACTGACGTCATCCACATATTCCTATGGAAAACGTCTGATGGTGACGGAAGTATTTGAATTTGAAGCACTCCATATTGTAGAAAGGCAACAACAACAACAACAAAAAAATCAATAAATCGTTAAGGGCCATGGTGAAAGTGGCAGTAAATACAAAAGGATCATGGTCAATGTAGTTCTTTTCATCCTGCCTGAGAGTCAACTATGGAGCCTCCTCTTAGCCTGCTGGCCCGTGATTGGTCTGTCAGCACGTGGTCCTGTGTGACGACAAATGAGACAAGGACATCCCTACCGACCAAGCCCTCCCTAACCCGGACGACGCTAGGACAATTGTGCGTCGCCCCATGGACCTCCCGGTCGCGGCCGGTTACGACAGAGCCTGGGCGCAAACCCAGAGTCTCTGATGGCACAGCTGGTGCTGCAGTACAGCGCCCTTAACCACTGCGCCACCCGGGAGGCCATTGAAGAATGTTGACATTATGTGACAACCTTCACTGCTATATGCCTCCTTCCTCAGGAGAAAACAGAAGCAGAGAGGTGGAAGTGGAAGCGTGCTGGGCCCACTACCCAGAGGTTGATGGATCGAAGCTATCCAGTTGTCCTTTAGCTAATGAAGTAACAAACAGGGATGAAAAAATACACATTTTTGGGGCAGGTCTCAGCCCCTTCTTCAGCTTCTGTCAGTCTGACCCTACATCACACAGCCCCAGTGGCCTAATGATTAATGCACTGGCCTCCTAAGCCATGGATTGTGGGTTTGAGTCCCATCTGGAGTGGCTGAAAGCAGTGGCGGAAAAGTGCTGGACCCATAACCCAGAAGTCGATGGATCGAAACCATCCTGGAAGCGTATCGTCATTACGCACCCACCATCCCTACTATATGCCTCCTTCCTCAGCAGGTATGGGAAGCAGAGTGGCACAGCGGAAGTGTGCTGTACCCAGAGGCTGATGGATCTAAACCATCCACTGCTTTGAAAGTTGTGATTCAACATCCATTGAATCATTTCGACATTACGCACCCACCATCCCTGCTATATATGCCTCCTTCCTGGAAGGAAGACATGAGACGTGAACCATAGTGGATGTGCTCATAACCCAGAGGTTGATGGATCGAAATCTTCCTCTGCTATCTAGTTGGATTTTAGCTATGAAGTGCAAACAGGAATGAAAAAAAAAGTATTGTTTCATTGGCAGGTCTCTGCCGCTTCAATGCTGAATTCTCACAAGTATTCCTTGTTCTGTCAGTTCATATAATATATCCCTATTTCAAACAGCCCCAGTAGCTTAATGGATTGTGGGTTCAAGTCCCAGCGTGCTGGCCCATAACCCATAGGTTGATAGTTAAAATCCTTCCTCTGCTTAGAAAGCTTTGCTTCAGCTAGTCCATATAAACATCAATTGAAGCAATTCCACATTATGCACCAACCTTCATTGTATATTTATGTAATCACCACAGGAGAAGCCTAGGTATCACACCCACTTGGGAGAGGCTTGTGTCGTGGAGGCGGTATAAAAGAGAGGAGGCTTTCAACCAGATAGGTGTGTGTTTGAGAAGCTTTCAGCAATGGCATCAGAGCGATTGATATCCGTTTGCTTTCTCCGCTATATCAAAACATTACCAGAGTATTTGGAATGATTATAAGAAAAAAAACACCCGCAAACCAAACAAATAGAAGCGCACGAGACACATGGTGGGAAGTCATGCAGGTTCACCAACATATACAGTTGAAGTCGGAAGTTTACATACACCTTAGCCAAATACATTTGAACTCCGTTTTTCACAATTCCTGACGTTTAATCTTAGTAAAAATTCCCTGTCTTAGGTCAGTTAGGATCACCATTTTATTTGAAGAATGTGAAATGTCAGAATAAGAGAGATAATGATTTATTTCAGCTTTTATTTCTTTCATCACATTCCCAGTGGGTCAGAAGTTTAAATACACTCAATTAGTCTTTGGTAGCATTGCCTTTAAATTGTTCTGGGTAGCCTTCCACAAGCTTCCCACAATAAGTTGGGTGAATTTTGTCCCATTCCTCCTGACAGAGCTGGTGTAACTGAGTCAGGTTTGTAGGCCTCCTTGCTCGCACACACATTTTCAGTTCGGCCCACAAATTTTCTATAGGATTGAGGTCAGGGCTTTGTGATGGCCACTCTAATACCTTGACTTTGTTGTCCTAAGCCATTTTGCCACAACTTTGTAAGTACACTTGGGGTCATTATTCATTTGGAAAACCCATTTGCGACCAAGCTTGAACTTCCTGACTGATGTCTTGAGATGTCGCTTCAATATATCCACATAATTATCCAGCCCCATGATGCCATCTATTTTGTTGAATTGTCACCAGTCTCTCCTGCAGCAAAGCACCCCCACAACATGATGCTGCCACCCCCGTGCTTCACGGTTGGGATGGCGTTCTTTGGCTTGCAAACCTCCTCCTTTTTCCTCCAAACATAACGATAGTCATTATGGCCAAACAGTTCTATTTTTGTTTCGTCAGACCAGAGGACATTTCTCCAAAAAGTAAAATCTTTGTCCTCATGTTCAGTTGCAAACCATAGTCTGGCTTTTTCATGGCGGTTTTGGAGCAGTGGCTTCTTCCTTGCTGAGCTGCCTTTCAGGTTATGTCGATATAGGACTCGTTTTACTGTGGATATAGATACTTTTGTACCTGTTTCCACCAGCATCATCACAAGGTCGTTTGCAGTTGTTCTGGGATTGATTTGCACTTTACGCACCAAAGTACGTTCATCTCTAAGAGACAGACTGCGTCTCCTTCCTGAGCAGTATGATGGCTGCGTGGTCCCATGGTGTTTATACTTGCGTACTATTGTTTGTACAGATAAATGTGGTACCTTCAGGCGCTTGAAAATTGCTCCCAAGGATGAACCAGACTTGTGGAGGTCTACCATTTTTTGCTAAGGTCTTGGCTGATTTCTTTTGATTTTCCCATGATGTCAAGCAAAGAGGCACTGAGTTTGAAGGTAGGCCTTGAAATACATCCACAGGTACACCTCCAATTGACTCAAATTATGGCAATTAGCCTATCAGAAGCTTCTAAAGCCATGACATCAGTTTTGGGAATTTTCCAAGCTGTTTAAAGGCACAGTCAACTTAGTGTATATGTAAACCTCTGACCCACTGGAATTGTGTTACAGTGAGTTATAAGTGAAATAATCTGTCTGTAAACAATATTGGAAAGATTAATTGTGTCATGCACAAAGTAGATGTCCTAACCGACCGTCAAAACTCCAACTCCAACTAAGTGCATGTAAACTTCCGATTTCAACTGTACAGCGTGGTCAGAAATGATTGATACCCTTGATATAGATGAGCAAAAAGGACACACACAAAAAAAATCAAATGCTGAAAAAAAGGGAAACTTTTTTATACTAATACAATTGCTGAGAAAGGGATTTTCTTAAACAAGTGATCATTTTTTTAAATCTCAAAAAGGTAGGGGTCACAATTATGTTTTCAATACCTCACCTTGCGAGGATAACAGCACTTTGCCTTTAAGATATTTTATGAGTTGGGGTACACATTGGGCGGAATCTTAGATCATTCCTCCACAGAATCCTTCCAGATCCTTGATATTCTTTGCGCTTATGGACTGCCCTGTTCCAATTCAAACCACAGGATTTCAATGAGGTGTTGAAGGTTCCGAACTGTCTGCTACTAGCACAGTCAGTGTAGTCAGCTCAGGTATCCCCATTCAGACAGTGTCTGTGCCTTGATCAAGGTTGGGCAAAACTTAACATGGCGGTGTTCGCCTCAGCAATCTCATTGGACTATAAAGACCTCCTCCATTCCTGTCATTATTGAAAGAGATTGTGATCTCATATCTCCAAGGTCAATGAGCCAATCACTGATCATGAACTCGATGTGATTGGACTGACTGAAACATGGATCATGAATCAAGCCTGATTAATTTACTGTGTTAAATGAGGGATCTCCTCCTGGTTACACTAGTGACCATATCCCCCACACATCCTGCAAATGTTGCTAACCTTTTTGAAAGTACTTTTTTTATTTTTTATAAAAACTTTGTATTTTAAGCTTCTAGTCATGAAATCTTTGCAGCCTACTCAATCACTTTTTATAGCTACTGTTTACAGGCCTGCTGGGCCGTATACAGCGTTCCCTAAATTCCTATCGAACCTTGTAGTCATGGCAGATAATATTCTGGTGACTTCAGTATTCACATGGAGAAGTCTATAAATTATCAGCCCATATAGAATCTCCCATTCCTCAAAAAAAAAAAAAAAAATCTGTTGTTGACTTCCTGAAGACAAATAATATGAAACGCTTCAGTATGGTTTTAGACCCCATCATAGCACTGAGACTGCACCCGTGAAGGTGGTAAATTACCTTTTAATGGCATCAGACCAAGGCTCTGCAACTGTTCTTGTGCTCATAGACCTTAGTGCTGCATTTGGCACCATCAATCACCACATTCTTTTGGAGAGATTGAAACCCAATTTAGTTTACACAGAAAAGATTTTGCCTTGTTTAGATCTTATCTGTCAGAAAGATATCAGTTCGTCTCTCTGGATAGTTTGTCCTCTGACAAATCAACTGTACGTTTCAGTGTTCCTCAAGGTTCCGTTTTAGGACCACTATTGTTTTCACTATATATTCTACCTCTTGGTGATGTCATTCGGAAACACAATGTCAACTTTCTCTGCTATGCAGACGACATACAGCTGCACATTTTGATGAAACACGGTGAAGTCCCAAAATTGCCTACTCTGGAAGTCTGTGTTTCAGACATAAGGAGATGGATCGGGGCAAATTATTTACTTTTAAACTCTGACAAAACAGAGATGCTAGTTCTAGGTCCCAAGAACCAAAGTGATCTGCTGTTGGATCAGACAAATAATCTTGATGGTTGTACAGTCGACTGACATATAAAACTGTGAAGGACCTCGGCGTTACTCTTGACCCTGATCTCTTTTAACAAAAATATCAAGAACTGCTTTTTTACATCTTTGTAACATTGCAAAAAACTGAAACTTTTTGTCCCAAAAAATTATGCGGAAAAGCTAATCCATGCTTTTGTCACTTCTAGATTAGACTACTGCAAGCTCTACTCTCCGGCTACCCGGAAAAATCACAAAATAAACTTCAGCTGCTAGAATCATGACTAGAACCAAAACATTTGATCATATTACTCCAGTACTAGCCTCTACACTGGCTTCCTGTTAAGGCTAGGGCTGATTTCAAGGTTTTACTGCTAACCTACAAAGCATTACATGGCCTTGCTCCTACCTACCTCTCCGATTTCGTCCTGCCGTACATGCCTTCACATACGCTACGGTCACAAGATGCAGGCCTAATTTTCCCTAGAATTTCTAAGTAGCTGGAGTTAGGGCCTTCTCCTACAGAGCTCCATTTGTATGGAATGGTCTGCCTATTCATGTGAGAGACACAGACTCTGTTTCAACCTTTAAGTCTTTACTGAAGACTCATCTCTTCAGTAGGTCCTATGGTTGAATGTAGTCTGGCCCAGGGGTGAGAAGGTGAACGGCAAGGCACTGGAGCAACGAACTGCCCTTGTTGTCTCTGCCTGGCCAGCTCCCCTCTCCACTGGGATTCTCTACCTCTGAGTTAATAATTCTCTATTACCGGAAATGAGACACTAGCTTACTAGTGCTCTTCAATGCCTTCCCTAGGAGGGGTGTGTCACTTGAGTGGGTTGAGTCACAGAAGTAATCTTCCTGTCCAGTTTTGCGCCCCCCTCGGGCTCATGCGGTGGAGGAGTTCTTGGTGGGCTATACTCAGCCTTGTCTTAGGGTAGTAAGTTGGTGGTCTGTGGATATCCCTCTAGTGGTGTGGGCACTGTGCTTTGGCAAAGTGGGTGGGGATATATCCTGCCTGGTTGGTCCTGTCCGGGGGTATCGTAGGATGGATCCAAAGTCACCCCCTCCCGTCTGAGCCTCCAGTAACTATGCTGCAATAGACTATGTGCCGCGGGTCTAGGGTCGGTCTGTTATATCTGGTGTAATTCTCCTGTGCAACCACTGTATTTATTATTTGACCCTGCTGGTCATCTATGAAAGTTTGAACATCTTGAGGAACAATCAAGCCTTAATGGATATGTACTCTTATACAGTGCCATGCAAAAGTATTCAACCACTTGGCTTTTTTCCTATTTTGTTTCATTACAACCTGTAATTTAAATGGATTTTATTTAGATTTCACGTAAATAGACATACACAAAAAAAAAAAATGAAAAGTGGTGCATGCATATGTATTCAACCCCATTGCTATTAAGCCCCTAAATAAGATCTGGTGCAACCAATTACCTTCAGAATATACATATAATTAGTAAATTTGGATAGAAAACACTGATGTTTCTAAAACTGTTTGAATGATGTCTGTGAGTATAACAGAACTCATATGGCAGGCAAAAACCTGAGAAAAAATCCAACCAGGAAGTGGGAAATCTGAGGTTTGTAGTTTTTCAACTCAGCCCCCATTGAAGATACAGGGTGATATTAGTTAGTGGGGCAAAAAAAGTATTTAGTCAGCCACCAATTGTGCAAGTTCTCCCACTTAAAAAGATGAGAGAGGCCTGTAATTTTCATCATAGGTACACTTCAACTATGACAGACAAAATCAGAAAAGAAATCCAGAAAATCACATTGTAGGATTTTTAATGAATTTATTTGCAAATTATGGTGGAAAATAAGTATTTGGTCACCTACAAACAAGCAAGATTTCTGGCTCTCACAGACCTGTAACTTCTTCTTTAAGAAGATTAATGGCACCTGTTTGAACTTGTTATCAGTATAAAAGACACCTGTCCATAACCTCAAACAGTCACACTCCAAACTCCACTATGGCCAAGACCAAAGAGCTGTCAAAGGACACCAGAAACAAAATTGAGTAATGTTGACTACCCAATATGGCGGGTATCTTTTCAGCTGCTTTGTTGTCTAAAGGCTGTACTCAGATTATTGCATGGTTTGCTTTCTCCATAATTTTTTTTTGAAATCTGACACAGCAGTTGCATTAAGGAGAGGTTTATCTAAAGTTCCATGTATAATAGTAGTATCTTTATCAATGTTTATTATGAGTATTTCTGTAAATTAATGTGGCTCTCTGCACAACTGAACTACTGAACGTAACGTGCCAATGTAAATAGGAACTTTATCAAACAAAACATACATGTATTGTGTAACATGAAGTCTTATGATTGTCATCTGATGAAGATCATCAAAGGTTAGTGATTAATTTGATCTCTATTTCTGCTTTTTGTGACTCCTCTCTTTGGCTGGAAAAAATGGCTGTGTTTTTCTGTGGCTTGGTGGTGACCTAACATAATTGTTTGTGGTGCTTTCACTGTAAATCGTTTTTGAAATCAGACACTGTGGCTGGATTAACGAGAATTCTATCTTTAAAATGGTGTAAAATACTTGTATGCTTGAGGAATTTTAATTATGAGATTTTTGTTGTTTTAAATTTGGCGCCCTGCACTTTCACTGGCTGTTGCAGGGGGGTCCGCTAGTCCTAGACAGGTTAAGTCTCCCTGTGTGCAATCTAAGTGTCACATGATCTCAGTCTATATATATATATATATATCTGTTCTGAAAGGCTCCAGAGTCTGCAACACCATAAGCAAAGGGCACCATCAAGCAAGCAGCACCATGAAGACCAAAGAGCTCCACTACCAGACCCACACACATCAGCAGAAGAGACTGCCTAGAGTGTAGCCTGTTTACCAGATAGCCAGTGGAGAGAAAAAAATAATACACCCCATATAAAACCCACATCACAGCACAGGGGTAACCCCAACAAGAATACCTCATTCAATAATAATAATACTAATAATGGCAGAGCAATTTAACAGCAACTTCATTACAAGAAAGAACCCAGTCATCAACAGAGGATTTGCAATAATATGTATTATCGTCCAGTGGAACAGTGCAGAGGTTATGAATGTGGGGGGTGTTCATAGACACAACAAAGGCCTTAAAAATGTCCACAATCTTCTCTGCCACATGTCATTAGTACACCTCAATACAGTTCACATAACAATGCATAACTTGCAAGCAACCTCCCTTTTAACTAAAATGTCCACCCAAATACTTCTGGCAGGGCAATAATAGTCCAGCTCTAATGAACTTCAATGGGAAGTGCATTGGAAAAATAGAGTCTGTTGCAGGGTAAAGCACTGGAACGATAGAGGGAAGAGAAAAAGAGAACAAGAGGGATCTTAGCTGTAGTCTTCAGGCGTGCAGGTGTACTGTCTGACTGTCCGATGGTTTGTTAGATTGTATGTTAAAGCTTGAAAACAATGTTGCTACTAATCCATGCAATCCATAACGGGGGCAGTCCCAAACGAAAACAACCACGACCTAGAGCGATTACACCGATGATTGAGTTAAATACTTTATAAACTGCACACGCTGAAAACAAACAAAACTTCTGCAGCACAGCCCACACAATCAAACTGTCGCGCCACTCAAGAGCTCCTCCCCAAAGAGCTAAATGAGCTCTCTTCATTTCCTCCTTCCTTACTGCTCATGCGCTCTTAAAGTGGCAGTGCACGGTGAAGGCTCCGTGCAGATTTTGCCACAATGTAATGTCATTAAAACAAGTCAAAATGAGGCTCAGTAGTGTGTGTGGCCTCCACGTGCCTGTATGACCTCCCTACAATGCCTGGGCATGCTCCTGATGAAGTGGCGGATGGTCTCCTGAGGGATCTCCTCCCAGACCTGGACTAAAGCATCCGCCAACTCCTGGATAGTCTGTGGTGCAACGTGGCGTTGGTGGATGGAACGAGACATGATGTCCCAGATGTGCTCAATTGGATTCAGGTCTGGGGAACGGGCGGGCCAGTCCATAGCATCAATGCCTTCCTCTTGCAGGAACTGCTGATACACTCCAGCCACATGAGGTCTAGCATTGTCTTGCATTAGGATGAACCCAGGGCCAACCGCACCAGCATATGGTCTCACAAGGGGTGAGGATCTCAACTCGGTACCTAATGGCAGTCAGGCTACCTCTGGCGAGCACATGGAGGGTTGCGCGGCCCCCCAAAGAAATGCCACCACACACCATGACTGACCCACCGCCAAACCGGTCATGCTGAAGAATGTTGCAGGCAGCAGAACATTCTCCACGGCGTCTCCAGACTCTGTCACGTCTGTCACGTGCTCAGTGTGAACCTGCTTTCATCTGTGAAGAGCACAGGGCGCCAGTGGCGATTTTGCCAATCTTGGTGTTCTCAAATGCCAAACGTCCTGCACGGTGTTGGGCTGTAAGCACAACCCCCACCTGTGGACGTCGGGCCCTCATACCGCCCTCATGGAGTCTGTTTCTGACCGTTTGAGCAGACACATGCACATTTGTGGCCTGCTGGAGGTCATTTTGCAGGGCTCTGGCAGTGCTCCTCCTGCTCCTCCTTGCACAAAGGCGGAGGTAGCGGTCCTGCTGCTGGGTTGTTGCCCTCCTACGGCCTCCTCCACGTCTCCTGACGTACTGGCCTGTCTCCTGGTAGCGCTTCCATGCTCTGGACACTACACTGACAGACACAGCTAACCTTCTTGCCACAGCTCACATTGATGTGCCATCCTGGATGAGCTGCACTACCTGAGCCACTTGTGTGGGTTGTAGACTCCGTCTCATGCTACCACTAGAGTGAAAGCACCGCCAGCATTCAAAAGTGACCAAAACATCAGCCAGGAAGCATAGGAACTGTGAAGTGGTCTGTGGTCACCACCTGCAAAACCACTCCTTTATTGGGGGTGTCTTGCTAATTGCCTATAATTTCCACCAGTCTATTCCATTTGCACAACAGCATGTGAAATTTATTGTCAATCAGTGTTGCTTCCTAAGTGGACAGTTTGATTTCACAGAAGTGTGGTTGACTTGGAGTTACATTGTGTTGTTTAAGTGTTTCCTTTATTTTTTTGAGCAGTGTATATCCGGACAGAATGTAAACGTTATACAGTCCCCCCTCTCTCCCTCAGTGACATGAATAAGTATATTTCATACAACAGTAGGTATGAGGTTATTTGCTGCTCATGCATTCTCATTTTGATGCCAAACCCACCACTGGTATGCGTGGCCAAAGAGCTCTATTTTCATGTCATCCAACAAATGTAAAAACCTGAAGTTAGCTAAATGGCATTGGCACTTGGACTGGAACTGGTGCTTTGGTCAGTCGACAAGAAAATAGAGCTCTTTGGCCATGCACACCAGTGGCCGGTTTGGCATTGAAATGAGAATGTATAAGCAGAAAATAACCCAAAAACTACTGAAAAATATGGTGGTGGTGTTGATGTTAGGGAGCTATTTGCTTCCACGGGGCCCTTGTTATGGTCAACAGTGTCATGGACAGGAGGCTAAAACATGGCCTTAACTGGATTTTCCAGCACGACAATAACCTGCAACGAGAATCTAGCGAGGAGTAATTTTCCTGCTGTATCTGTAGAAGTGACTTCATACTGTATTACCTGTTCAACCCAGGTAAGACCTTGCTCATTTACTAAAGGCAGAAACCCAACCTAAGATGTTTAATATATTCTGAATATGATAAACACCTTGTGTGACTATGTATTCAAATAATGTACTTGTGACTTAAAGTATTAGAGCTAAGTTTTGTTTTCTTGAAACAATTTGGAATATTGTTAACACTTGTTCTTATTCATTAGACTATTCTGAAATTATCATATTTTGCATTACTGTAGCTAATACAGTGCATTCGGAAAGTATTCAGACCCCTTGACTTTTTCCACATTGTAACGTTGCAGCCTTAAAAATAAAAAAAATCCTCAATCTACACACATTACCCCATAATCAAAGCGAAAACAGGCTACGAAATATTTGCAAATGCCCCCCAAAATACCTTATTTACAGACCCTTTGCAATGAGACTTGAAATTGAGCTGAGGAGCATCCTGTTTCCAATGATCTTCCTTGAGATGTTTCTACAACTTCATTGGAGTCCACCTGTGGTAAAGAGCAGGCCGCCTGGCCAAACTGAGCAATCGGGGGAGAAGGGCCTTGGTCAGGGAGTGACCGAGAACCTGATGGTCACTCTGACAGAGCTCCAGAGTTCCTCTGTGGAGATGTGAGAACCTTCCAGAATGACAACCATCTCTGTAGCACTTCACCAATCAGGGATTTATGGTAGAGTGGCCAGATGGAAGCCACTCCTCAGTAAAAGGCACACGGCAGCCCGCTTGGACTCTGCCAAAAGGCACCTAAAGGACTCTCAGACCATGAGAAACAAGATTCTCTGGTCTGATGAAACCAAGATTGAACTCTTTGGCCTGAATGCCAAGCGTCACGTCTGGAACAAACCTGGCACCATCCCTACGGTGAAGCATGGTGATGTCAGCATCATGCTGTGGGGACGTTTTACAGCAGCAGGAACTGGGAGACGAGTCAGGATTGAGGGAAAGATTAACAGAGCAATCCTTGATGAAAACATGCTCCAGAGCGCTCAGGACCTCAGATTGGTGCAAAGGTTCACCTTCCAACAGGACAACAACCCTAAGCACACAACCAAGACAACTCAGGAGTGTCTACGGTACAAGTCTCTGAACGTCCTTGAGTGGCACAGCCAGAGCCTGGACTTGAACCCGATTGAACATCTCTGGAGAGACCTGAAAATAGCTGTGAAGCAACAATCTCCATTCAATATGACATAGCTTGAGATTATCTGCAGAGAAGAATGGGGAAAAACTCCCCAAATACAGGTGTGCCAAGCTTGTAGAGTCATACCCAAGAAGACTCGGCACTGTAATCGCTGCCAAAGCTTCAACAAAGTACTGCGTAAAGGGTCTGAAAACGTATGTAAATGTGATAAGAATTTAATTTTTTAAATAAATGCACAACATTTCTAAAAACCTGTTTTGCTTTGTCGTTATGGGGTATTGTGTGTAGATTGATGCAGATAAACAATTTAATCAATTGTAGAATAAGACTAACTAAAAAGTCAAGGGGTCTGAATCCTTTACGAATGCACTGTATGTTTTATGTTGCATCTGTTACCGTAGTACAAAATCTCACTTTGCAATTGTGGTTAAGAAAACACTTCAAAATGTGACACACTTTAATAAGTAGTATTTACATTATGTACACCAAAGCACAATAAGACCTTAATAACCCCTACTATGTCCAATTTCATTGTTGATTAGTACACATTTACATTTGTTACTAATAAGACCATATGATAGTTGAATAAAATTAAAATAAAAAACACATTATAAACAATTTGAACAATGAGTGCCATGTTTCATACTAGTATGACTAAGACCGGGGTACAAAGGTACATGTGAATAAGTTCACTGGTGCATCACGGTCCAATACTTTGATCAATACAGTTGACCATGAAAGCAATGGTTGGGGTCCACGCCAGTCAGTTATCGATATCAAACAAAAACTTTACAGTTCATAGGTGTCCCAGTCCATATGACACGTAGGCTAATTCTAGGGTGGCTCTTATGGGTTAAAACCATAATGTTTCTTCTTCTATCTTTGTAAAGACAACCTAACATTCACTTTTCGTCTTCAGCTTTCAGTGGAGGTGGATGCTAGACTTCCAAACATTCTCCAATCCTGAACTCACTCACTTTCTCAGTTCTTTCTCAGTCATGTCCCATCACATTGAAATTGGGTCTTTAAAACTCGGATACTCTTCCACACTTCTAGGACCAATGATTCCCAATCCATGGCCTGTATCCATAAAGCGTCAGAGTAGAAAATTGGTCTTAAGCACCGAAAATAGACATTTTACTCCTACTCTTATGGGGTCGTTCCATATAATCTCAATCAATTTCTGACTGCATCCCTTTTGATTGGAATGAAACCCTCCATACAAGCTTGCCCATTGTAGAAGTGGTCAGAAAGTGATTTTTGGGACCTGAATGACAAAACATTCTGGACATAAGAGTTTCTCAAAGTTGACCCATTTTGCATACCCGACCATGAAAACATCTATGTCATCACTGAAAAAGATAAATGGTTGAATTTGAAAGCTTATAAAAAGGGTTGTCAAACTAATTATTTGTATTATCATATTTTGAGAAATTATGTTTTTACCTTTATGTTAAAAGGTTGTTAAAAGGTAAAAAATACCTTTTCTATTAAGGTATTTTTCCAGAAATTATTAGTTTGACACTTTCTGATCACTAATACCATGGGAAAGCATGTATGGAAGGCTGTATACATCTTTCAGGTAATAACTTGATAAATGCAATTTCAATTGTGTACCAGCTAAATGGCAGTGAACTGAAGGGATAGGTCCATTCTATGAATCCTGGTTATGATTGAAATTACACCACCCTGTATTCATGAGAATGATGTGTCCCAACCGATTTAGTGCACAACACAAACACTCAGACTATGTAACATAGGAGGGTGTAAGCTACAACATGTGAAAATGAAAAAAAGAGTTTACACATTTTTTGATAATTGACATTAAAAGAGAAGTTGACCCAAAATACAGAAAATCCCAAATGATTCCATACATTCAAACTTGTTCAGTGGAGTTTGCCCTCTCCCCAGCTCTCTCGGCGGCGGAGTGAATACAGCGTTACATATTAGTTATACAAAGTAAACAACAATCTACAAATATGTATGACAATGAAATAATCGCTAGTGATGAATAAAACAACTGGAGGAGTGGGGGTGGGTCGATGGTGTCGTCTAACAGTATTTATTTGAGCCCGAGTATTCGGACAAAGAATTAAGGCAAATTGAACTTCAGATGGCCACTGCCGCTCTAGCCACTGAAGCCGTAGCAGTAGCTGGACCACAGCCACAACCCATCCACAGAATCAACACAGACATGGTGGTGCAGTTGTGGCAATTGCACGGCAATGCCATGAATGAGAAATGTTTGTGCTGCAGAGAAAAATAATATGTCTACAATTTGTACAGTAATGGAGTAATGTAATGAGGAACAGTTAGTTTGCTTTTGCGACCGGACTTCTAAACTTGAAAATACAAAATATTCCCCAACCAGAAACCGTGGATTGATGGCAGCATTCGTGCGAAACTGAAAGCACACATCACAGACAAACTGAATTGGTCCACCCACACGGACAGCGTGGTGAAGGCACAGTAGTGCCTCTTCAACCTTAGGAGGCTGAAGAAATTCAGCTTGTCACCAAAAGCACACAAACTTTTACAGATGCACAATCAAGAGCATCCTGTTGGGCTGTATCACCGCCTGGTACGGCAATTGCTCCGCCCACAACCGTAAGGCTCTCCAGAGGGTAGTGAGGTCTGCACAATGCATCACCGGGGGAAAACTACCTGCCCTCCAGGACACCTACACCACCCGATGTCACAGGAAGGCCATAAAGATCATCAAGGACAACAACCACCCGAGCCACTGCCTGTTCACCCCGCTATCATCCAGAAGGCGAGGTCAGTACAGGTGCATCAAAGCAGGGACCAAGAGACTGAAAAACAGCTTCTATCTCAAGGCCATCAGACTGTTAAACAGCCACCACTAACATTGAGTGGCTGCTGCCAACACACTGACTCAAATCCAGCCACTTTAATCATGGGAATTGATGTAAAATATATCACTAGCCACTTTAAACAATGCCACTTAATATAATGTCTACATACCCTACATTACTCATCTCATATGTATATACTGTACTCGATACCATCTACTGCATCTTGCCTATGCCGTTCTGTACCATCACTAATTCATATATATTTATGTACATATTCTTCATCCCTTTACACTTGTGTGTATAAGGTAATTGTTAGGTTAGATTACTTGTTGGTTATTACTGCATTGTCGGAACTAGAAGCACAAGCATTTCGCTACACTCGCATTAACATCTGCAAACCATAACATTTTATTTGATATTCTTATTCATATCACAGAGGGAGGAGAGGGGAATGTAGAACGTTTACATTCTGACAGAATATGTTATTGTTGGACATCAGGGATCCTATGGGGAGGAGTGAGGAACTTGGGGCCGAGGTCAGGTCAGATGAAGTGAGGAAGAACAGATATCAATAAGTTTCTGTCTAGCAACAGAGTTGTATTGGCTGTTCAGATGTGTAGGAGACTCAGCATAGGAGAAAGAGTTAAATAACAGTACTTGCGTGAATAGGTTGTCTTACGCAGCTGTTGACCAAGTGGGTGAATAAACTTGGTTTGAGCATTACTAAGCACCCGTGAGTTTTACTGGGTTCATTTAGAACCTAACAGACCACAGGGATTTTGCTGCCCACATACACTCTGGTGTCCTGGAAACGTTTTTCTGTATTCCAGAAAACAAACTGGAAAGTTTCTCAATTTTGGGTAAGCTTCTCCTTTAACGATAAAAAACATAAAAATATACAGTGCTTTTGAAAAGTATTCAGACCCCTGGACTTTTTCCCAAAATTTTTACATTACAGCCCTAATAACAAAATGTATTAAATAAAATAAATTCCTCAATGTGTACACAATACCCCATAAGGACGGCCAGAAGGAAGCCACTCATCATTAAAATGCACATGACAGCCCGCTTAGAGTTTGCCAAAAGGCACCTAAAGACTCTCAAATCATGAGAAACAAGATTCTCTGTTCTGATGAAACCAAGATCGAACTCTTTGGCCTGAATGCCAAGCGTCATGTCTGGAGGAAACCTGGCACCATCCCTACGGTAAATCATGGTGGTGGCAGTATCATCCTGATGGGATGTTTTTCAGTGCCAGGGACTTGGAGACTAGTCAGGATAGAGGGAAAGGTAAGCAGAGAAAAGTACAGAGAGATCGCTCTGGAGGAGGTTTTCATCAACGCTCAAGACCACCTTCAAACAGGACAACAACCCTAAGCACACAGCCAAGACAACTAGTAGTGGCTTTGGGACAAGTCTCTGAATGTCCTTGAGTGGCCCCGACGCTCCCCATTCAACATGACAGGCCTGTAGAGTAATACCCAAGAAGACAACGCTGTAATCGCTGCCAAAAGTGCTTCAACAAAGTACTGCGTAAAGGGTCTGAAAACCTATGTAAATGTGATAAGCATACATACATACATACATACACACACACACACACACACACACACACACACACACAGTGGGGCAAACAAGTATTTAGTCATCCACCAATTGTGCAAGCTCTCACTTAAAAAGATGAGGCCTGTAATTTTCATCATAGGTACACTTGAACTATGACAGACAAAATGAGAAGAAAAAAAATCCAGAAAAATCACATTGTAGGATTTTTAATGAATTTATTTGCAAATTCTGGTAGAAAATAAGTATTTGGTCACCTACAAACAAGCAAGATTTCTGGCTCTCACAGACCTGTAACTTCTTTAAGAGGCTCCTCTGTCCTCCACTCGTTACCTGTATTAATGGCACCTGTTTGAACTTGTTATCAGTATAAAAGACACCTGTCCACAACCTCAAACAGTCACACTCCAAACTCCACTATGGCCAAGACCAAAGACCTGTCAAAGGACACCAGAAACAAAATTGTAGACCTGCACCAGGCTGGGAAGACTAAATCTGCAATAGGTAAGCAGCTTGGTTTGAAGAAATCAACTGTGGGAGCAATTATTAGGAAATGGAAGACATACAAGACCACTGATAATCTCCCTCGATCTGGGGCTCCACTCAAGATCTCACCCCATGGGGTCAAAATGATCACAACAATGGTGAGCAAAAATCTCAGAACCACACGGGGGGACCTAGTGAATGACCTGCAGAGAGCTGGGACCAAAGCAACAAAGCCTACCATCAGTAACACACTACGCCGCCAGGGACTCAAATCCTGCAGTGCCAGACGTGTCCCCCTGCTTAAGCCAGTACATGTCCAGGCCCGTCTGAAGTTTGCTTGAGAGCATTTGGATGATCCAGAAGAAGATTGGGAGAATGTCATATGATCAGATGAAACCAAAATATAACTTTTTGGTAAAAACTCAACTCATCATGTTTGGAGGACAAAGAATGCTGAGTTGCATCCAAAGAACACCACACCTACTGTAAAGCATGGGGGTGGAAACATCATGCTTTGGGGCTGTTTTTCTGCAAAGTGACCAGGACGACTGATCCGTGTAAAGGAAAGAATGAATGGGGCCATGTATCATGAGATTTTGAGTGAAATCCTCCTTCCATCAGCAAGGGCATTGAAGATGAAACGTGGCTGGGTATTTCAGCATGACAATGATCCCAAACACACCGCCCGGGCAACGAAGGAGTGGCTTCGTAAGAAGCATTTCAAGGTCCTGGAGTGGCCTAGCCAGTCTCCAGATCTCAACCCCATAGAAAATCTTTGGAGGGATTTGAAAGTCTGTGTAGCCCAGCAACAGCCCCAAAACATCACTGCTCAAGAGGAGATCTGCATGGAGGAATGGGCCAAAATACCAGCAAGTGTGTGTGAAAACCTTGCGAAGACTTACAGAAAACGTTTGACCTCTGTCATTGCCAACAAAGGGTATATAACAAATTATTGAGATAAACTTTTGTTATTGACCAAATACTTATTTTCCACCATAATTTGCAAATAAATTAATTCAAAATCCTACAATGTGATATTCTGGATTTTTTCCCCTCATTTTGTCTGTCATATTTGAAGTGTACCTATGATGAAAATTACAGGCCTCATCTTTTTAAGTGGGAGAACTTGCACAATTGATTGCTGACTAAATACTTTTTTGCCCCACTGTATATATTTTTTTATAAATGTGCAAAATTTCTAAAAACCTCTTTTGCTTCGTCATTATGGGGTATTGTGTGTAGATTGATGAGGGGGAAAAAAACTATTTAATACATTTTAGAATAAGGCTGTAACTTAACAAAATGTGTAAAAAGTCGAGAGGTCTGAATACTTTCCCAAATGCACTGTATATATACAGTACCAGTCAAAAGTTGGGACACACCTACTCATTAAGAGAATACCAAGAGTGTGCAAAGCTTTCATCAAGGCAAAGGGTGACTACTTTGAAGAATATCAAATATATTTTGATTTGATTAACACTTTAATGGTTACTACATGATTCCATAGTGTTGATGTCTTCACTATTATTCTACAATGTAGAAAATAGTAAAAAATAAATAGAAACCCTTGAATGAGTAGGTGTCCAAACTTTTGACTGGTACTGTGTGTGTACATATGTATATTGGAAAAAAGTATCAAATAGTTTGGCAACCCTTTCAAATGACATCAAACTCAGAACAGTTATATTTTTCAGTCATAAAGACATGGATGTCTTACGGTAGGGTGGGAAATGCAAAATGGGTCAACTTTGCGCAACTATCTCCTGAATGTTTTGGCATTCAGGTCCAAAAAGTCACTTTCAGACAACTTCTACCATGGACAAACATGTTTGGAAGGTTTCGTTCAATTCTAAAGGGGTGCAGAAAGTGAATTCATATGGAATTCAACGACCGTATGGGAAAAAATAAAAGCTTTGCATGAAGCCTCTTTAGTGATGAGTCGCACCTAAAATCGACATGGGGGGGGTCATAATACGCTACAGACGTTTGTGAAAAGAACGACTTTCGGGATGTCTCACGGCAAGACAAACACCGCTTTAGCTCTGCCACCTTTCACTGTGGAAGGGCGACAAACTGCTCATTACCGTAAAAAAAAAACGGAATTTGATGGGTATTTCTTTATTATGCTAATTAGATTTGAACAACCATCAGAATTGGTAAAAAAATATATATATTTCGCATGCCAACATATTAGGCAAGAATTAAGAGAAGGCTGACCGTGTCAGGCAAAAATTATGTCAAACACTACACTATTGCAACATACAGTCACGTCTGAAGCGTGCTATAGAGTTCACAGCTGGCAATGCCTCATAACGATTAATCATTTGCAACAACGTCAAAAAGCGCCATCACTATCTTTCCTTTGCAGTACCTCAAACTGTCGTGATAACAAGATAAGACATTGAGTTTGTCGGAGCAGTGACTTAACATCCTAAAACCTACTCTGAGCTAGGAGTTTTCTAACAAAAGCTTTTAACAGGATTCCTTGGGCCTTTTCTGAGACACTTTGTGGATATGGCCCCAGGTTACAGGAGACATTTCAACTAATCTCAATTAATTATCGTTTTGACTCTTGAAGTCAACATTACAGATATGGACTAATATTGAACTCCTAGTCCCAGGTACGAGTCTTTAAAATTAAGTCGGAGGTCAGGTTAATTCAGTAGAAAACCAGTAGACTGCGCTTACTTCGCCAGGACCAGAATCAGGTCACTCCAGATCGTGAGAGGTCGAGAACCGACTGCTACATCTCTCACTTCCTTTCTCTCTCTCTCTCTCTCTCTCTCTCTCTCTCCCCATCCCTATCTAACAGAGTGCCCCTTGTCCTGCACTCTCCTTCCGGCCTTGTTTCTTCAGTAGCTGGATGCGGTTGTGGCAGTAAAACTTGATGGCCCTCCAGTCGCGCTGGTTGCTGACCAGCAGAGGGCAGAGGTGCAAGCAGCGCTCGCAGTCTGCCTTGGCTGGCACCCGCAATTCCATGATGTTCCTCTTCAGGTGCGTCTCCACGGCGACTCGCTCCGCCTCCGACCAGGGCCGCTTCAGCACCCCACGCTTCCCTGGGAACACAGGACAGTCTCATATGTATCAATTACCCAAATCCAAATCCATCCCCACAGAGCACCGGACCCCTAATCTATACAGTGCCTTCAAGTATACACACCCCTTTACTTTTCCCACATTTTGTTGTGTTACAGCCTGAATTTAAAATTGATTACAGCTGGATTTTTTGTTCACTGGCCTAAAGACAACACCACATAATGTCAAAACAGATTTAATTATTATACATTTAAAAAAATTTAAGTTTCCAAATTAATTACAAATGAAAAGCTGAAACCGCTTTGTTATGGTAAGCCGAAATAAGTTCAGGAGTACAAATGTGTGTCTACATAATAAGTTGCATGGACTCACTGTGTGCAGTAAAAAAATTGGATCTTATTGAACGCAAACACATTTAGCAGATGTTATTGCAGGTGTAGTGATATGCTTGTGTTCCCATCTCCAACAGTGCAGGAATATCTAACAATACACACAAAAAAATTATAAAATCTATTCTAATAATAAATTCTATATACAGTTGAAGTCTGAAGTTTACATACACCTTAGCCAAATACTTTTAAACTCACAATTCCTGACATTAACCCTTGTAAAACGGACTTTAAGACACTAACAGCTTACAGACGGTAGGCAATTAAGGTCACAGTTATGAAAACTTAGGACACTAAAGAGGCCTTTCTACTGACTCTGAAAAACACCAAAAGAAAGATGCCAAGGGTTCCTGCTCATCTGCGTGAACGTGTCTTAGGCATGCTGCAAGGAGGCATGAGGACTGCAGATGTGGCCAGGGCAATAAATTGCAATGTTCGTACTGTGAGACGCCTAAGACAGAGCTACAGGGAGACAGGACGGACAGCTGATCGTCCTCGCAGTGGCAGACCATGTGTAACAACACCTGCACAGGATTGGTATATCCGAACATCACACCTGCGGTACAGGAAGGCGACAACAACTGCCCGCAATAGGCTGAGAGACGCTGGACTGAGCGCCTGTTGTAATGCAGGTCCTCACCAAACATCACCGGCAACAACGTCGCCTATGGGCACAAACCCACCAAACGCTGGACCAGACAGGACTGGCAAAAAGTGCTCTTCACTGACGAGTCGCGGTTTTGTCTCACCAGGGGTGATGGTCGGATTTGCGTTTATCGTCGAAGGATTAAGTGTTACACCAAGGCCTGTACTCTGGAGTAGGATCGATTTGGAAGTGGAGGGTCCGTCATGGTCTGGGGCGGTGTGTCACAGCATCATCAGACTGAGCTTGTTGTCATTGCTGGCAATCTCAATGCTGTGTGTTGAAGGAAAGACATCCTCCTCCCTCATGTGGTACCCTTCCTGCAGGCTCATCCTAACATGACCCTCCAGCATGACAATGCCACCAGCCTTACTGCTTGTTCTGTGCGTGATTTCCTGCAAGACAGGAATGTTAGTGTTCTGCCATGGCCAGAAAAGAGCCCGGATCGCAATCCCATTGAGCACGTCTGGGACCTGTTGGATCGGAGCATGAGGGCTAGGGCCATTCACCCCCAGAAATGTCAGGGAGCTTGCAGGTGTTTTGGTGGAAGAGTGGGGCAAAATCTGATGCAGTCCATGAGGAGGAGATGCAGTGCAGTATTTAATGCAGCTGGTGGCCACACCAGATACTGACTGTTATTTTTTATTTTGACACCCCTTTGCTCAAGGACCACATTATTCTATTTCTGTTAGTCACGTCTATGGATCTTGTTCAGTTTATGTCTGTTGTTAAATCGTATCTTCATACAAATATATACACATGTTAAGTTTTCTGAAAATAAACAGTTGACAATGAGGTTACTTTTTTTGCTGAAATATATATAAATATATACACACACATCTATCTTTGGGAAAGTATTCTGACCCCTTCAATTTTTACGTTAGACTTATTCTAAAATGTAATTGTTCGTTTTTGTCCCCTCAATCTACACACAATACACCATAATGACAATGCAAAAATGTTTTGCTAACCTTTTTGGGATAGGGGGCAGCATTTTCACTTTTGGATGAATAGTGTGCCCAGAGTGAACTGCCTCCTACTCTGAAGCTAATATATGCATAATATATGCATATTATTATTGGATAGAAAACAGTCTGAAGTTTCTAAAACTGTTTGAAATGATGTCTGTGAGTATAACAGAACTCATATGACAGGGGAAAACCTGAGAAAAATCCAAACAGGAAGTGGGACATCTGACGTTTGTAGTTTTTCAAAGCTTGGCTGACCGAATACACATTGAGATATGGATGAGGATGCACTTCCTAGGGCTTCCACTAGATGTCAACCGTCTTTAGAAACTGGTTTGAGGATTCTACTATAAAGGAGGGGCTCATACGACCTCTGAGTCAGTGGTCTGGCAGAGAGCCTTGGTCTCATGACACACGCTCCCACAATATCAATGTTGCCAGCTAACGTATAAGAGGGAATAGTAGGCCTAGTTGGACAAGGCACATGATGAAAGTTAGGTTAGGTTGCCTAAACATTAATTTTTTAATACACTAGTATGTGACTAAAATGGCTGTGACTAAAACAAGACAAAAAATGTCCAGAGTTTTAGTCGACTGAAAACAAAAACTAACGAAGGATGAAATTACTAAAATGTGACTAAGATTTCTAGATTTGAAAAGATCGATAGGTGTTAGGAAGTAAACGAGTTGCTTGTCGAGTCCCTTGTTGATCAAACTTGTCTGACGCTAGCACCCACTTTCTCACAAAAATAAGCTATTGTTCAAAACAATTCACCAAAATATGCATTAATACACAGAGCATTGGGTAGGCCAAAAATACAATGATACATACCGGACTTGGGCTGGATGCTTCTCCTTTTGTGGGCACCAGGGAGCGGAGGGTTGACAGAGGGAGGGGGTCCTTTTTTCTTGCGGGGGGGTCGACCTGGTCGCTTCTTCACCACCTCCACCTTCTCTGCCTCCCCGTCCGAGTCACCTGAGAAGGAGTCTGCAGAGTTACCCGACATCACTGTTGGATAGGGATAGAAGAGGGAGAGGGCACATATGTCAACAGGAAAATAACATACAACATGCTTTGTTCATTCACCAACACCTTCCTTACAAACTCAGCAAAAAAAGAAACGTCCTCTCACTGTCAACTACGTTCATTTTCAGCAAACTTAACGTGTAAATATTTGTATAAACATAACAAGAGTCAACAACTGAGACAAACTGAACAGGTTCCACAGACATGTGACTAACAGAAATTGAGTAATGTGTCCCTGAAAAAAGGGGGGGGGGGTCAAAATCAAAAGTAACAATCAGTATCTGGTGTAGCCACCAGATGCATTAAGTACTGCAGTGCATCTCTTCCTCATGGACTGCACCAGATTTGCCAGTTCTTGCTGTGAGATGTCACCCCTACTCTTCCACCAAGACACCTGCAAGTTCCCGGACATTTCTGGGGGGAATGGCCCTAGCCTTCAACCTCCGATCCAACAGGTCCCAGACGTGCTCAATGGGATTGAGATCCGGGCTCTTCGCTGGCCATGGCAGAACACTGACATTCCTGTCTTGCAGGAAATCACGCATTGAACGAGTAGTGTGGCTGGTGGTATAGTCATGCTAGAGGATCATATCAGGATGAGCCTGCAGGAAGGGTACACATGAGGGAGGAGGATGTCTTTCCTGTAACACAGTGTTGAGATTGCCTGCAATGACAACAAGCTCAGTCCGATGATGCTGTGCAACACCGCCCCAGACTATGACGGACCCTCCACCTCCAAATCGATCCTGCTCCAGAGTACAGCCCTCAGTGTAACGCTCATTGCTTCGACGATAAACACGAATCCGATCATCACCCCTGGTGAGACAAAACCGCGACTCGTCAGTGAAGAGCACTTTTTGCCAGTCCTGTCTGGTCCAGGGACAGTGGGTTTGTGCCCATAAGCCACATTGTCGCCGGTGATGTCTGGTGAGGACCTGCCTTACAACAGGCCCACAAGCCCTCAGTCCAGTCTCTCTCAGCCTATTGCGGACAGTCTGAGCACTGATGGAGGGATTGTGCTTTCCTGGTGTAACTCGGGCAGTTGTTGTTGCCATCCTGTGCCTGTCCCGCAGGTGTGATGTTCGGATGTACCGATCCTGTGCAGGTGTTGTTACACGTGGTCTGCCAATGCGAGGACGATCAGCTGTCCGTCCTGTCTCCCTGTAGCGCCGTCTTAGGCGTCTCACAGTACGGACATTGCAATTTATTGCCCTGGCCACATCAGCAGTGCTTCCTTGCAGCATGCCTAAGGGCACGTTCACGTAAATGAACAGGGACCCTGAGCATCTTTCTTTTGGTGTTTTTCAGAGTCAGTAGAATGGCCTCTTTAGTGTCCTAAGTTTTCATAACTGTGACCTTAATTGCCTACGGTCTGTAAGCTGTTAGTATCTTAACGACCGTTCCACAGGTGAATGTTCATTAATTGTTTATGTGTCATTGAACAAGCATGGGAAACACAATGAAGATCTGTGAGGTTATTTGTATTTTTACGAATTATCTTTGAAAGACAGGGCCCGTTTTTTTTTTTGCAGAGTTTACAATGTAAAGGACTTGGAGACTTGGAGCAACGATTTCCTCTGCAATTTACACTTGAGGTCGACCGACTAATCTGAATGGCCGTTTTCAAGTTTTCATAACAATCGGAAATCGGAATTTTTGGACACCGATTTGGCCGATTAAAAAAATATGTTTTTTTACACCTTTATTTAACTAGGCAAGTTAGTTAAGAACACATTCTTATTTTCAATGACGGCCTAGGAACGGTGGGTTAACTTCCTTGTTCATGGGCAGAACGACAGATTTTTACCTTGTCAGCTCGGGGATTCAATCTTGTAACCTTACAGTTAACTAGTCCAACGTTCTAACCACCTGCCTCTCATTGCACTCCACAAGGAGTCTGCCTGTTACGCGAATGCAGAAAGAAGCCAAGGTAAGTTGCTAGCTAGCATTAAACTTATCTTATAAAAAACAATCAATGAATCATAATCACTAATTAACTACACATGGTTGATGATATTACTAGTTTATCTAGCGTGTCCTGCGCGTTGCATATAATCGATATCGCTGCTCCTCCGTGTACCTAACCATAAACATCAATGCCTTTCTTAAAATCAATACACAAGCATATATTTTTAAACCTGCATATTTAGTTAATATTGCCTGCTAACATGAATTTATTTTAACTAGGTAAATTGTGTCACTTCTCTTGCAACAGAGTCAGGGTATATGCAGCAGTTTGGGCCACCTGGCTTGTTGCGAACTGTGTGAAGACTATTTCTTCCTAACAAAGACAGCCAACCTAACAAAGACAGCCAACGCCAAACAGGGGATGATTTAACAAAATTTGCGAACAAAAGCACAATCGTTGCACGACTGTACCTAACCATAAACACTAATGCCTTTCTTAAAATCAATACACAGAAGTATATATTTTAAACCTGCATATTTAGCTGAAAGAAATCCAGGTTATCAGGCAATATTAACCAGGTGAAATTGTGTCACTTGTCTTGCGTTCATTGTACGCAGAGTCAGGATATATGCAACAGTTTGGGCCGCCTGGCTCGTTGCGAACTAATTTGCAAGAGTTTTACGTAATTATGATATAACATTGAAGGTTGTGCAATGTAACAGCAATATTTAGACTTGGGGATGCCACCCGTTAGATAAAATACGGAACGGTTCCGAAATTCACTGAAATAATAAACGTTTTGTTTTCAAAATGATAGTTTCCGGATTCGACCATATTAATGACCAAAGGCTCGTATTTCTGTGTGTTATTATGTTATAATTAGGTCTATGATTTGATAGAGCAGTCTGAGCGATGGTAGGCAGCAGCAGGCTCGTATGCATTCATTCAAACAGCACTTTCGTGCGTTTTGCCAGCAGTTCTTCGCTGTGCTTCAAGCATTGAGCTGTTTATGACTTCGAGCCTATCATCTCCCGAGATTAGGTTGCTGTAACCGATGTGAAATGGCTAGCTAGTTAGCGGGGTGCGCACTAAGAGTTTCAAACGTCACTCGCTCTGAGACTTGAGTAGTTGTTCCCCTTGCTCTGCAAGGGCTGTGGCATTTGTGGAGCGATGGGTAACGATGCTTCGAGGGTGGCTGTTGTCGATGTGTTCCTGGTTCGAGCCCAGGTAGGGGCGAGGAGAGGGACGGAAGCTATACTGTTACACTGGCAATACTAAAGTGCCTATAAGAACATCCAATAGTCAAAAGGTATATGAAATACAAATGGTATAGAGAGAAATAGTCCTATAATAACTACAACCTAAACTTCTTACCTTCTTACCTGGGAATATTGAATTGACTCATGTTAAAAGGAACCACCAGCTTTCATATGTTCTCATGTTCTGAGCAAGGAACTTAAACATTAGCTTTTTTACATGGCACATATTGCACTTTTACTTTCTTCTCCAACACTTTGTTTTTGCATTATTTAAACCAAATTGAACATGTTTCATTATTTATTTGAGGCTAAATGTATTTTTATTGATGTATTAAGTTAAAATAAGTGTTCATTCAGTATTGTTGTAATTGTCATTATTACAAATAAAAAAACAATAATAATCGGTATCGGCTTTTTTTGGTCCTCCAATAATCGGTATCTGTGTTGAAAAATCACAATCGGTCGACCTCTAATTTAAACACTTGTAATGAGCAAACAATAACATAACACATAGTCCGGAGCAATGTCTGATAAGGACAGATTGTTGTACTGCAGGCAAAGGAATCGCAAGGTGCAGTATTCAGAGCTCCCATCTATTTAAAATGTTATTAGTTTGCTCACAGCTGTGACATAGCGAGAGAAGAATCGCCCTAATGTCACCTCCCCCAGTGTAAAGCCTCTGTTATTACTGCTTTATTAACAACTTACAACAATTAAACATACCCCTAGTGAGCATGACAAGCATACTCATATTAAACAAAGCTATCAATTACTCTACTGCTGATCCATCTCAGAACCTCCTTGTTTCCTCCTCTCCTCCATCATCACAATGAGAGAAAATTGGGGAGATTAATAGTTCACACCTAAATGCAATTCAACTTTTCTCTTGTATTCCCTTCTGAAGGTCACTGATGCAAACCCTTCATGAACAGAAACTTTATTTTTTTAGGGATGGATGGCGTTCTGTCATGAATTAGCAGTAAGTGCTAGTTTCGTCATACCAGGGCCGAGTTCCTGGAAGTGTCTCCTTACCATCCAGCTCCAGACAAATGTGCTGCAGGCTCATCCCCTTGAACAGCACGCCCTGCCGCTCCCCATAAAGCACCACCCTGCCCACATGTCCCATCAACGCAGGGTCTCGGCCTATCGTGGTGCAGCTCTGGGTTACGTGGTACTCCCGCTGCAGGAAGTCTTCCAGGCGCTTGCCAGCCGCCCCGCTCGGCAGGCCCTGCCCCTCACCTTCCTCCAAGAGCAGTAACTGGGTAAGGATGGCCACCTGCCGGCGCACTCGCGTTTGGGTCAGCACTCCGGGATTCTTGGCGCCGCTGGCACGTGCCAGGTTGCGCAGCAGGTCGGTGCCCCGGAGCGGGGTGGCGGGCGAGTGGAAGGGCCGGGAGAAGACGTAGGGGCTGTGGGGGTCCACGCCCACATTGGCAGAGGTCTGAAGGAGCAGCTCCATGCAGGGCTCGCAGTGCGGGGGCAGGATGAGGGGTTGGATACGCCCCCGCTTACCCAGCACACCTGCCCGGGGGAGGTGGCAAAGCACCTGGTGCTCGAAGGGGGAGAGGATGGCCTCTAGGCCAGTGGGGGGGTCGTTGGCCAAGTTAGCCTGGGTTGGGCTCGGTGTGGTGGTGCGGTTGTGGTAGTCCTGGGTGGTGAGCTTGGCCACTTCGCACTCACGGTGCCGGTTGTAGAGGATAAGTAGCGCCAGGCTGGAGTGGCAAAGTAGGCGCCAGGCCTCGGCCGAACTGGGGGAGCGTGATAGGGACAAGAAGGAAGAGTGTTGCTGCCGGCGGAGGAAGAGCACCAGGCAGGAGAGGGAGGATAGGAGAGGGGGCATGTGATGTCTGTGAGAGCTAGAAAAAGGAGAGAGGCAGAGAGAGGGAGCGTGAGAAAGTAAAAATAATAACATGTCAAAAAGTTATATTTTTACTTTATCTTTATCACAACAATAATGATAGAATTGCAGAATATGCTGTCATTTCTCAAGCAGTTTTGATACAGAACATCATATTTCACATTTCAGTTAGGCCCGACTTTCTTTCCAATGCAGCAGAACCATATTATCCATCACATACCTAGCCATCTCGACACTCTTATTCCCAGGACTATCCCCTTCCCCAGCTCCACACAGCTCCAGCTCCTCACCCGGCTCTTCTTCCTCCGGCTCGAGGGTAGAACGTGGAGGTATCTCTTCCTCCTTGCTCCTGAAGCACTCCTCTGTTTTCTGCTGCTCCTCCTTTGCTCTCTTCGGCCTGCGGCCCCTCCTGGCTGGTGTGGGCAGGCTTTTAACCGGTGCCACTGCAGGGGCGAAACATTGCTTTGGCGTCTGCACCGATAAGTTGGAGCCTTTCTTGGCCACAGCCGACTGAGCAGACAATGAGAGCGAAAAGGAGACCGCCCCCGAGGAACTTCGAGTGGCCGGCGCATCCCTCTCTCTCTCACTGGAGAAAGGAGGGGGAGGGGCGGGAGCGGAGGATGATGAGGGCTGGGGGGAGGCGAAGGTATGGCCATGAGAGGTGGTGGTGGTGGAGGAGTGAGGATGGGAGGAGGTAGAGGAGGAGTGTGTGTGGTGTGTGGCTAGATCCATGGCCGCCCTGACCTTTGGCTGGTTGGCATGGTGTTTCTCCAGGTGGCGCGCCAGCGAACGGTAGTGGCGGCCGCAGTAGGAACAGTGCTGCCGTCGGCTGACAGTAGCCCCGCTGGAGCTGCCAATGTTTATGTTGATGTTGTTGTTGATATTGGTGGTGGGGGGCGCCAGGGTAGTGGCGGCCTGAGACTGGGTCTGGGCCGGGGAGGCAGCCAATCGGGAGGATAACAACGAGCAGGGGTGGCCGGGTCCCACCCTGGGATTAGCGGCGCTGTTCTTCTTGGTGGTGACCGTGACAGCTATCTTGCGCTTCTTTCGGCGACTGAGCATACGGCCCCTTAGCTCCTCCATCTCTTCTTCATCATCATCGTCGTCGTCGTCATCTTCTTCTCGGTCTGAGTCGCTGGGCTCAGAGTGGGTGAGCGGGGAGGAGGAAGGGGAGAGGGACCAGGAGGGGGTGAGGTAGTCAGAGAGAGACAGAGGGTGGGGGCCGGGCTCTTCCTCCTGTTCGGAGACAAACCCCAAAACAAGACAAAAGAGACTTTGTAAATACCCTCTGTAACCAATAGATTAAATGAGCTTGAGGTAGGGTCATGACCGTTTTGATTACCTTCTTAATGTTATTGTCTGGGTTAAAGCTGCAGTCAAACCCTCGCGAAGACACAGAGCTATGGAATCCCTAGAATATTCATAACACAACCAAAAGGCTTCAATATGGATTCAGAGTATTATTATCTGAGTGCCACAACAATTACACTGGGCATTGCAATGTTTTTTCTTAGAACAAGGAGACAACATGAATGCAACTAATGCCTACAGATGAACAACGTCAATTTTGATGTGTATACGGTTGCTGTTAGTCAGAAGTCATGACCTCTAACAACAATAGTTCCAAGTATATTTAAGAATGGCTGAAATGGGTTTGTGATGAGTTAAGCTGGTGATGTTATCAGCAAGTCAATCACCATGGCGTTCTCTCCCCAGTCCGTCAGGCTGTAGTCCACCGTGATCTCCTCCCCTTTGGCGATGTCATGGATCGCTATAACGACCAGTCGCACCTGGCTTCCACAGTGCACCTCTCGGATTCTGCAGTTGGGAGGGGGGTGGAAGAGCACTGGCCCCCGGACACCACTCGCCCCCTCCTCACCCAGCTCCGACACGCTGTACAGAGAAACACAGTACCGTTACATACCATCCACTCACCATTGGATTGGTCGTCACCAAGCCTGGTCCTGGAGAGATACACTGTGTGCCGCCTTTTGTTCTACTCCAGTACTGACACACCGGATTTCACTGATCAAGGTCTTGGTGAGGTGTGGGCCATTCTACAGTAAAGGATTTGCGCTTTGACTCAGTTTTTTTACTTAACAAATGTATGCCAAACAAAAAATATGAATATTTTGAACAAACCATACAATGACATGCAAAAGGACTAATTGTGACAATTTCCACTGAACATTTTTCAAAAACAAATTAAGTGGAAGAATTGTGCAGATGCAAACTTTGATAATGGAATTAATGTAAAATCTCCCTCAGGTTTATGCGACCACATTTCCAAAAACTTCTAAATATCTGTTCCGAATTAAAATTCAAACATGTAAGCTATTTTTTTTATCCCCATTAGCTGCTGCCAAGGCAGCACACCAATACATACCCACAGCACAAAATGTACAGTACCACCGTACCGTGTGTGTGGGCTAGTGTGTGTGTATCCTGTGCTGTACTTAGTACTGTATTGTACTGCTATTCGAACATCTCATTCCAAAAACATGGGCATTAATATGGAGTCGGTCCCCCTTTGATTCTATAACATCCTCCACTCTTCTGGGAAGGCTTGCCACTAGAAGTTGGAACATTTCTGCGGGGACATGCTTCCATTCAACCACAAGAGCATTAGTGAGGTCAGGCACTGATGTTGGGCAAATAGGCCTGGCTCGCAGTCGGCGTTCAAATTCATCGAAAGGTGTTTGAAGGGGTTGAAGTCAGGGCTCTGTGCAGGCCAGTCAAGATCTTTCACACCGATCACGACAAACCATTTCTGTACTGACCTTGCTATGTGCACAAGGGCAGTGTCATGCTGAAACAGGAAAGGGCCTTCCCCAAACTGTTGCCACGAAGTTGGGAGCACAGAATCATGTAGAATGTCATTGTATGCTGCGGCATTAAGATTTTCATTCACTGGAAGGAAGGGGCCTAACCCGAACCATAGACAAACAGCCCCAGACCATTATTCCTCCTCCACCAACCTTGACATATGGCACTATACATTCGGACAAGTAGCGATCTCCTGGCATCAGCCAAACCCAGAGTCGTTTGTCGGACTGCTGGATGGTGAAGCATGATTCATCACTCCAGAGAATGCATTTCCACCCTTTCCAGAGTCCAATGGCGGCGAGCTTTACTCCACTCCAGCCGACGCTTGGCATTGCGCATGATCTTAGGCTTGTGCACGGATGCTCGGCCATGGAAAAAACAATTTCATGAAGCTCCCGACAAACAGTTTTTGTGGTGACATTGCTTCCAGAGGCAGTGTGGAACTCGGTAATGAGTTTTGCAACCGAGAACAAAAAAATGTACGCGCCAGGCGCTTCAGCACTCGCCGGTCTCGTTCTATGTGATTGTGTGGCTTACCACTTTGCGGCTGAAGACGTTGCTGCTCGGAGCCATTTCCACTTCAGAATAACAGCACTTACAGTTGACTGGGGCAGCTCTAGCAGGGCAGAAATTTTACAAACTGACTTGTTGGAAAGGTGGCATCCTTTGACGGTGCCACATTGAAAGTCACTGAGCTCTTCAGTATGGCCATTCTACTGCGAATGTGTGTCTTTGGAGATTGCATGGCTGTCTGCTCTATTTTATAATCTTTCAATAAGCAAAAATATTGGATCTTATTGAAGCTGGTGTACAAAACCGAAAGTAAAAGATGCAAAAATGTAACTTAACGCGATGCCTAGAAATAACGCGCATAGAACATATCTACAGCATCTTAAAACCTGCTTTCAATGAGAACAACAGATCTATAACTCACATTTCTATGTGAATTTGGTTGGGTCACCAAAAAATTACATTTTGCAGCGTTAACCCCTTTTTAATTCAGGCTGTAACACAAAATGCAGAAAAATTAAAGGAGTGTGAATAATTTCTGAAGGCACTGTAATAAATCCAATGTGAAATGTGATAACTATAGTATCAGTATCTAGCACTGAATAATATATTCCATTATTCTATCTAAAAATCTCTCCCTAATTTCTGAATAACGCTTGTAATGTCAGTAGGCTACAGTTACCTATGCTTCGGCGGTGGGAGGAGCAGGTAGCCTACACGGACAGAAAGATTTTCAGCTGGCAGGCAGACACTGGAATTCGTTTGAGTGACAGATTGAGGGCTTTGCATAGGTGCCTTGTAATGTTTTTTTGTGGGACTGAAAAAAAAGAGTCCCGGAACATAAAATAACATTATTAACCAGTTCCCATGCTTTTAAAATAACAGTTCACTTTCGTTCCCGGTTCTGTTCCTAAAAACCAACCCCTGGTTATGTGTAACCCAAGTATGCCTACTAGCCTAGGCCTACTTACGTATGTGTATATGTTTGTTAATATTTTTACCATTCATTTATACTGAACAAAATGATAAGACGCAACATGTAGTGTTGTTCCCATGTTTCATGAAGCTGGAAAAAAAAAAGTCCACGAAACATTCCATACACACAAAAAGCTTCTCTCAAATGTTTTGCATACATTCTGTTTACATCCCTGTTAGTGAAAATCTCTCCTTTGCCAACATAAACTATCCATCTGACAGGTTTAGCATATGAAGAAGCTGATTAAATAGCAGGACCATTACACAGGTGCACCTTCTGCTGGGGACAATAAAAGGCAAAATATGCAGTTGTGTCACAACACAATGCTAGAGATGTCTCAAGTTGAGAGCGTGCAATTGGCATGCTGACTCCAGGAATGTCAACCAACGCTATTACCAGAGAATTTAATGTTAATTTCTCTACCATTAGCCGAAGTAGAGAACTTTGGCAGTACCTCCAACCACACCAGCCCAGGACCTCCAATTCCGGCTTCTTCACCAGCGGGATCGTCTGAGGCCAGCCACCCAGACAGCTGATGAAACTGTGGGTTTGCACAACCAAAGGATTTCTGCATAAACTGTCAGAAACCGTCTCAGGGAATCTCTTCTGCGTGCTCGTCGTCCTCACCAGGATCTTGATCTGACTGCAGTACAGCGTCGTAACCGACTTCAGTGGGCAAATGCTCACCTTCGATGGCCACTGGCACACTGAAGAAGTGTGCTCTTCACAGATAAATCCCGGTTTCAACTGTACTGGGTAAATTGTGTTGTGTGGGCGAGCAATTTGCTGATGTCAATGTTGTGAACACAGTGCCCCATTGTGGCGGTGAGGTTATAGTATGTGCAGGCATAAGCTACGGGCAATGAATACAATTGCATTTTATTGATGGCAATTGAATGCACAGAGATAGTGACAAGATCCTGAGGCCCAATGTGACACCATTCATCCACCGCCATCACCTGATGTTTCAGCATGATAATGCACGGCTCGTGTCGAAAGGATCTGTACACAATTCCTGGAAGCTGAAAATGTCCCAGTTCTTCCACGGCATGCATACTCACCAGACATGTCACTCATTGAGCATGTATGGTATGCTCTGGATTGACATGTAAAACAGTGTGTTGTAGTTCACGCCAATATTCAGCAACTACGCACAAACTGTGTCATAGTCATGATTTTAAATGCATTATCCACGTGTGGTTGTTTCTGGGGGTTTTTTAATCGTCAAATAAATCAAAACAAAAAATGCAACTAGAATTTTTTTTAAATTGCATCAACATTTCATTGAGCAATTTCTAGATAAGATCAGAAACATTTCATGTATTTCTCATCAAGCTTGATATCCTCTTACCTTTCATTATCACATATTGGCTGTCGGTTTCAGAAGAACACATTTTTTAAAAGTGTAATTGAGTAATCCTATTGTCTCTCTCACCAGAGCTGGGAGGGGTCAGCAAGGTAGTAAGGGCTTCCGGGTGGAGGCAGTCTGTCCTCCGCTCCCTCTGGGTACTGCCCACCACCTAGGAGAGTTACACACAGGTAAGAACAGCAGCACACATTTAACCCAATGTATACAGTGCCTTGCGAAAGTATTCACCCCCCTGGCATTTATCCTATTTTGCTTCCTTACAACCTGGAATTAAAATCGATTTTTTGGGGGGGGGGGTTGTATAATTTCATTTACACAACATGCCTACCACTTAGAAGATGCAAAATATTTTTTTATTGTGAAACAAACAAGACAAAAAACAGAAAACTTCTGTTTGCATAACTATTCATCCCCCCAAAATCAATACTTTGCAGAGGTACCTTTTGCAGCAATTACAGCTGCAAGTCTCTGGAGAATGTCTCCATAGGTTTGTCACATCTAGCCACTGGGATTGTTGCCCATTCTTCAAGGCAAAACTGCTCAAGCTCCTTCTGGCTGGATGGGTTCCACTGGTGTACAGCAATCTTTAAATCATACCACAGATTCTCAATTGGATTGAGGTCTGGGCTTTGCCTAAGCCATTCCAAGACATTTAAATGTTTTCCCTTAAACCACTCAAGTGTTGCTTTAGCAGTATGCTTAGAGTCATTGTCCTGCTGGTAGGTGAACCTCGGTCCTAGTCTCAAATCTCTGGAAGACTGAAACAGGTTTCCCTCAAGACTTTCCCTGCACCATCCATCATTCCTTCAATTCTGAACATGTTTCCCAGTCCTTGCCGATGGAAAAACATCCCCACAGCATGTTGCTGCCACCACCATGCTTCACTGTGGGGATGGTGTTCTCATGGTGTTGAGAGGTGTTGGGTTTGCGCCAGACATAGCATTTTCCTTGATGCCCAAAAAGCTACATTTTTGTCTCATCTGTCCGGAGTACCTTCTTCCATATGTTTGGGGAGTCTCCCACACGCCTTTTGGCGAACACCAAACGCGTTTGCTTATTTTTTTCTTTAAGCAATGGCTTTTTTTGGGCCACTCTTCCGTAAAACCCAGCTCTGTGGACAGTACGGCTTAAAGTGGTCCTATGGTCAGATACACCAATCTCCGCTATGGAGCTTTGCAGCTCCTTCAGGGTTATCTTTGGTCTCTTTATTGCCTCTCTGATTAATGCCCTCCTTGCCTGTCACGTGAGTTCTGGTGGGTGGCCCTCTCTTGGCAGGTTGTAGTGCCATATTCTTTACATTTTTTAATAATGGATTTAATGGTGCTCCGCGGGATGTTCAACATTTAGGATATTTTTCTAACCCAACCCTGATTTGTACTTCTCCACAACTTTGTCCCTGACCTGATTGGAGAGCTCCTTGGTCTTCATGGTGCCGCTTGCTTGGTGGTGTTACAGACTCTGGGGCCTTTCAGAACATGTGTATCATGTGACAGATTATGTGACACTTAAATAAAGTCCACCTGTGTGCAATCTAACTAATTATGTGACTTCTGAAGTTAATTGGATGCACCAGATCTTATTTAGGGGCTTCATAGCTAAGGGGGTGAATACATATGCACGCACCACTTTTCCATTTTTTATTTTAGAGAAGTTATTTTTTTCATTTCACTTCACCAATATAATATGTCCAGAATGTAATATTATAATATAATATGTCCATTACATGACCATAATATGTAATATTATAATATGTCCATTGCATGAAATCCAAATAAAAATCTATTTAAATTACAGGTTGTAATGCAACAAAATAGGAAAAACACCAAGGGGGATGAATACTTTTGCAAGGCACTGTACTTACACATACATTTTTGCTCACCCATCTACACACAACACCCCATAATGACAAAGTGAAAACATGTTTAGACATTTTTGCACATTCATTGAAAATTAAATAAACAAATATGTAATTTACCTAAGCATTCACACGCAGAGTCAGTACTTTGTAAAAGCACCTTTGGCAGTGATTACAGCCGTGAGTCTTTCTGGGTAAGTCTCAATTATTATTATTTTTTATTTAAATGTAACCTTTATTTAACTAGGCAAGTCAGCTATTAAGAATTTGTTCTTTACAATGACGGCCTACCCTGGCCAAACCCGGACGACGCTGGGCCAATTGTGCACCGCCTTACAGGACGGGACTCCCAATCACGGAGGGTGTGAAACAGTCTGGATTTGAACTAGGGACTGTAGTGACGTCTCTTGCACTGTGATGCACTGCTTTACACCACTGTGCCACTCGGGAGCCCCCTCTAAGAGCGTTCCACACCTGGATTTTACAACATTTGGCGATTGATCTTTTCAAAATGGTTTAATAAGCTTAATTGGTTGTTGATAATTGCTAGACAACCATTGTTCAGGTCTTGCCATAGAATTCCAAGTAGATTTAAGTCAAAACTGTAACTTGGCCACTCAGGAACATTCACTGTCTTTTGTTAAGCAACTCCAGTGTAGATTTGGCCTTATGTTTAAGGTTATTGTCTTGCTGAAAGGAACCAGGTTTTCCTCTAGGATTTTGTCTGTGCTGAGCTCCATTCCGTTTGTTTTTATCCTGAAATACTCCCGAGTCCTTAATGATTACAAGCATACCCATAACGTGAGGCATCCACCACTACGCTTGAAAATATGGGGAGTGGTACTCAGGAATGTGTTGTATTGGATTTGCCCCAAACAAAACACTTTGTATTCAGGACAAAGAGTGAAATTGCTTTGACACATTTTTTGCAGTATTACAATAGAGCCTTGTTGTAAACAGGATGCATGTTTAGGAATGTTTTACTCTGTACAGGCTTCCTTCTATTCACTCTGTCAATTAGGTTAGTATTGCAGAGTAACTACAAAGTTGATGCATCCTCAGTTTTTCTCCCATCACAGCCATTAAACACTAACTGTTTTAAAGCCACCAATGGCCTGATGGTGAAATCCCCGAGTGGTTTACTTCCTCTCCGGAAACTGAGTTAGGAAGGACGCCTGTGTCTTTATAGTGATTGGGTGATTTGATACCATCCAAAGTGTAATTAATAACTTCACCATGCACATTAATAACTTCACCATGCACAAAGGGATATTCAATGTCTGCTTTCTTTTAACCATGTATCAATAGGTGCCCTTGTTTGCAAAGCATTGGAAAACCTTCCAGGTCTTTTTGGTTGAATCTGTGTTTGAAATGCACTGCAACACTAAGGGACCTTACAGATAATTATGTGTGGGGTACAGAGATGAGGTAGTCATTCAAAAATCATGTTAAACACGATTGTTGCAACTTGTGACTTGTTAAGCAAATTTCTACTCCTGAACTTATTTAGGCTTGTCATAACATAGGGGTTGAATACTTACTGACTCAAGGTATTCCAGCTTCACATTTTTTTTTAATGAGTTTGTAAAAACTTCAAAAACATCATTCCAGTTTGACATTATGGGGTACTGTGTGTAGGCCAGTAAAGTCATACTGTAATACAACATTTAGAAAAAGTCCAGGGGTGTGAATACTTTCTGACGGCACATGATAGGGTGTCTGTCTGTGCGTGTGTTTACCCGGACTGTAGCTGTGTTCAGACAGACTTTCCTCCTCTTCATCCTCGGTCACGTAGGCCTGGTCACACACCTTCACAGGTGTACCCTTCCTTTTTCTCCCACACACCCGCCTACAAAACACACGCGGGGTTCCTTTAGCCCTTGTCCATGATTCTCAGTTCCATTACACATAAGAGTCATAGGACAAAGGAGTCTTCGGTACGTGGGAGTTTTGTTAAGTGCCCAAACGCTCAGTCTGAATATTAACATGCATCGCTTGCGGTACAGGTTTTGGGAGCATAAGGACCTTATCTTTCGTATGAGCGAGAAATAATAAATAAATAAAAAAGGTTGCATTGATTACACACCTCTATAGGGTTACCGTTCCCACGTGGCCATATCGCCATTACAGCGAGTGTTTACGGCAGACAGATGGAAGATAGCTAATTAGCACAAGTGGTCCCTCTATGTAGCATGCACCGAACACCTGTGTGTAACTGAAGAAGGTCCCCAGAAACATGTCATCACTGAAAAATACTGTCGGATGCAACTGTAATAAAGCCGTTTAAAACAGTGTACAGTAAGTGTATATTTTGCATTTGGGAAATTACTTTTAATGTGATATAAAAGGGGCTTTATGTTTCTAGAACTGTATGGCAATTTAGAATCCATTCACGTTTAGCTTGAGTATTTGGCTGCCAGAGAAAATCTACCTCTGAAGATATCGTATAAGGTCCTTGAATTAAGGAGTAACTTAAGAGTAGGGTACATCTTGGGCTAGGGTTCCCTTCAGATTAAGAACATTTCAGCTTAAAAATGTACTGCATAGAGCAGACAGATTTATGTTGTCGATGACAATAATTGCATTTCTAGATAGAGGTAGCGTTCTCCTGGCATCCGCCAAACCCAGATTCGTCCGTCGGACTGCCAGATGGTGAAGCAGGATTCATCACTCCAGAGAACGCATTTCCACTGCTCCAGCGTCCAATGGCTGCGAGCTTTACACCACTCCAGCCGACACATGGCATTGCGCACGGTGATCTTAGGCTTGTGTGCGGCTTCTCGGCCATGGAAAACCATTTAATTAAACTCCCAACAAAAAGTTGATTTCCAAGATGGCGTAGCAGTGCTGACGTGTTTTGTTCGTCCTCTCATGTACTTCTGTATTTTTCGTATATATTTAAATTTTATTTTCAATCTCTTTTCCATTTTAGTTCAATTATACCTTCCGGTAACCTGCCTCACCCATTGTGATATGGAACCGCTATTATTTTTAGACCTTATAGCAAAAACCACCTAGCCATCAGAAGCTAACCAGCTAATTAGCCACAAGCTATTTAGTCATTGTTAGCCACTGCTAGCGGCCTTTACCTTCTGCACAGATACCAGCCATTTTTATTTTAATTTTTTTTTAGCCTGGATAATACTCGCCAGCCTACCAGTAACGGACTGTCTCTCCACTACAACACCGGAATCCTGCCGTAATCCCTCGACCATTACTCCTGATCTTCACAGCTAGCTAGCACCCACCGAGTTACCCAGTACCGAAGCTATCCCTGAGGTCCACCTCCAGGTCTACTCAGTTGTTCACCCGGACTCCACCTAAACACAGCTAGAACACACTACTCCACCGGATCCTTGCCGTAAGCTCTGGACATTGGCACCGGATCACCGCTGCTACCGAGTGGCTGTAGTGGCTAATGCCCCTGCCCCGAAGCAAGCACCAGTTTGCAGTGACCCAGGCGCATCTCCCGGCTAGAAAACTAAATTACTACAACTAAGATACCTCTTTCGCCATCTGGCTTGGATCCTTAATCGACACTGCGCCCCGCCGCACCACTACGACTGGTCTGCAGCGAATACTCCATCCGCTGTGCCTTCAACCGGCCTCCGTCGGACGTCGGAGCACACGCTTCTACTAGCCCCGGGCTACTAACTTTAAACACCATGTCGCCCGAATGCTAGCGTAGTAGCGACTACTCCGCGGCTTCCCTGTTCCATCTATTGCTGCCCCCTGGACCCTATGATCACTTGGCTACATAGCAGATGCCTGCTGGACTGTCCATTAATCACTGTACTCCATTCGGTTTATTTTGTTTTGTTTATCTGTCAGCCCCAGCCGCGAACTGAGGCCCTGTGTGTAGTTAACCGACCCTCTCTGCCCATTCATCACCCTTTTACCTGTTGTTGTTTTAGCTGATTAGCTGTTGTTGTCTCACCTGTTGTTGTCTTAGCTAGCTCTCCAAATCAACACCTGTGATTACTTTATGCCTCTCTCATATGTCAATATGCCTTGTATACTGTTGTTTAGGTTAGTTATCATTGTTTTAGTTTACAATGGAGCCCCTAGTTCCACTCATTATACCTCCTTTGTCCCGCCTCCCACACATGCGGTGACCTCACCCATTATAAACAGCTTATCCAGAGATACAACCTCTCTTATCATCACTCAGTGCCTGGGCTTACCTCGGCTGTACCCGCACCCCACCATACCCCTGTCTGCACATTATGCCCTGAATCTATTCTACCACGCCCAGAAATCTGCTTCTTTTATTCTTTGTCCCCAACGCTATAGGCGACCAGTTTTGATAGCCTTTAGCCGTACCCTCATCCTACTCCTCCTCTGATCCTCGGGTGATGTGGAGGTAAACCCAGGACCTGCGTGTCCCCAGGCACCCTCATTTGTTGACTTCTGTGATGAAAAAAGTCTTGGTTTCATGCATGTCAACATCAGAAGCCCCAAGTGTGTTTTACTCACTGTGCCAACCCTGATGTCCTTGCCGTGTCTGAATCCTGGCTTAGGAAGGCCACCAACAATTCTGAGATTTACATACCCAACTACAACATTTTCTATCAAGATAGAACTGCCAAAGGGGGAGGAGTTGCAATTTACTGCAGAGATAGCCTGCAAAGTTCTGTCATACTTTCCAGGTCTATACCCAAACAGTTTGAACTTCTAATTTAAAAAATTCACCTCTCCAGAAATAAGTCTCTCACTGTTGCCGCCTGCTATCGACCCCCCTTCACCCCCAGCTGTGCCCCGGACACCATTTGTGAATTGATTGATCCCCCCCAGCTTCAGAGATCCTGGAAGGATATTGACCTCATCCCATCAGCCGAGGAAGCCTGGTCATTCTTTAAAAGTAATTTCCTCACCATCTTAGATAAGCATGCCCCGATCAAAAAAATGCAGAACTAAGAACAGATATAGCCCTTGGTTCACTCCAGACCTGACTGCCCTTGACATCCTGTGGCCGACTGCAATAGCATCGAATAGTCCCCGCGATATGCAACTGTTCAGGGAAGTCAGGAACCAATACACGCAGTCAGTCAGGAAAGCAAAGGCTAGCTTTTTCAAGCAGAAATTCACATCCTGTAGCTCGAACTTCAAAATGTTTTGGGACACTAAAGTCCATGGAGAACAAGAGTGCCTCCTCCCAGCTGCCCACTGCACTGATGCTAGGTAACATGGTCACCACCGATAAATCTATGATAATCCTATGACGATGTCACATTGAAAGTCACTGAGCTCCTCAGTACCGGCCATTCTACTGCCAATGTTTGTCTTTGGAGATTGCATGGCTGTGTGCTCGATTGAATACACCCGTCAGCAACAGGTGTGGCTGAAATAGCCAAATCCACTGATTTGAAGGGGTGTTCACATACTTGTGTAAAGTAACTTGCATTTACATCTGCCACATTATGAATAGGCAATTTCTTGCTGTCAAATAACCCCAAGAAAAGTCTACCACCACTCGTAGTAAGGCATTTTCTACTACCATATTGAATAATTTAATCACAACAATGTTATTCTAATATTGTTTCTAAAGTTAAATTCAAAACAGCAACGAAATAGATATGGCATTAACAATTGGGATGACATAGTATCAATATAATTTTAACATCTGTCTATCAACAAATGGAATCAAATCCATAAATAATCTAAATAATCTGATAAAGACACAAAATAATAGCTTTATAAAATAAACATTGGACAAACCCTAATAGCAGACCTATATAAAATGCGCCCCACTCCACACACCTGAGATACCTTTCCATCCCTCATTCGCTCTCTCTGATACAGTACACCACAAATCAGTCAGATCATCAACACAGTGAGAATGATGCCTGAATTTAACTGGGGCTCCGGGGCTCCCCCCCAACAACATCAGTTTGAATAAAGATGATCTAGCTAGCTACCAAAACATCTGGTATGCAGATTTTTATGAAATATTTACAAATAATGAATCATCTATGAATAATGTATCTCGCTAGTTAGCAAACGTTAGTTATCAGAATCAAGTAAGGCATGTCCTAAATGCAATTAAAATTAGATAGCTAGTCAGTTAGCGAAGATTTCTGCTCTGCCGATATAACTAACCTAACGCGTTAGCTGGCCGGACAAGCTAAAATGGCTAGCTGGCTGGCTATTGAAATAACAGACAGCCCATTACAGCTGGCCAGCTTCCAAACGAAAGAGCAACATCATACGGCTTAATCGGCGTTAAGAGAAGTGGGTGACCGTAATTGTGGATGCTTGCACATACTAAACTAGTTAGTGATCCCGAAGCGAAAAAGCACTTTTCCTGTGTTTCATTTTTGTCAGCAGAATCATCACGCGGATGGAAGCCTGGAACTAAACAAACACACGCTTAGGCAGGGCTTTGCGTTCTACTTCACTTTAAACAAAGTAACGTTAGCAAGTGATCAGATACACAACAAAAATGTATTTCCCAGTAAGCTATTTATCTCACCCCCGGGGCGGCGGCGGTGGCGGTTTGCTCCCATCACCGTCACTGTCGAGGGTCGGTGGCTCCCGGTAGTCAAAAGGCGACCGTACGTTCTCCGCCATTAGGACTGCTCTCCTACCCGTCCTCGCGCTCCGGTAGATTGCCCAACGCGCATGTGCGAGGATGCAGAGGTTTATGGCAAAATGGGGGTAGAATAGCACAATTACAATGGGTAGGCCTGTACTTTTTTGCCAATTTCTTTAATAAAAGGTATGCCTATCTTGAATTCACAGAGAAATCTATGGATTTAGCAGCTCATAGCCTAATTTCGTCTGTCAAACAGGTAGACCTACTTCATTTCTTAAATAGGAAGAAATAGGCTCCAACACAAGCCCTCTTGTTGTTCGTAAAGTCTAATGAAAATGAAGACTGTTTAAATTAATTATGCCTACTTTCAGCACCTTGAGCTGGTTACTATGGGACGTCAATAAATTCCCAATAATTAAATTATTGATGTGTTATACTGATGTAAAGCCTTGTCAATTCGTAATCCCATCCCTTCTTTTTGTTAGGTTAATATTTAAGAAAATAAAATGGATTTGATAATGCTAGAGAAAAAGCTGTAAAATACCCAGAAAAGACGTGAATCTGATACATATGGGGATATGTTTCATTTCTTTGGTTAAGCTACAACTTTCTATAGCGGAGGCGACAAAACATAGGCTTTGCTTGGGAAGTAATCTAATTCTGTCACTATCAATTGATTGATCTTTCACTTTGATTCATAAACTTAGATTTCCAAGTCATATTGACATGTTGGCAAGCAAGATTGGCACGGTAAAGCTTAGGCCAGCTGTTACTCTCCTTTCACAGAAGGAGTACCTCTATGGGGGAAGTTGCCAAACGATGCTCGTGTTTCATCTGGGAGCACTGTCATTGTTGAGCCCACCTCCGCCTGCTCAGCCCTTAAGGACATTCTGTTAGAGAAAGTCCTAACACCCATGTGGGGAGATCGCTGGGTCCCAAAGACAGTCCTGAACGCATCACTAAACCCGGTCACACTGCGCCGCAACGCCAAGCTAGTGGATGTCTCTCCTTGCCTAGCAGTGGAGAACCTGCCCGTCACTCAGTGTGACACCCCAAGTCCTGCCATTTCCTCACACAGGATGGCTGACCCCACACAGCTGTTGACGGACTATGGTTAGAGCGATGTGGATATCGAGAAGTGAAGTATCTGCTGATTGGAAAGCTAAGCTGGCCGAGATCTTAGTGAAGTACCAAGATGTCTTCTTGAAGGACATGCTGGAATGTGGAGAGGCGAGCGACTTTGTGCACCGCATCCACCTTTCCGACGCATCCACCTTTCCGTTGGCTAAAGGTCACAAGTTCAGTGTGGACTGATGCTTGATGCATGTGAGCAGCGCTAGGTCTCCAAGCTTGCACCATACTGCTTCGAGATCATTCAGGTTCCCTTTGAATGTACTGGTTGTGGCCGAAGCTCTGAGCAAGGGGCCGTTCGTGAAGCTACTGAGTCATTGACTCGTCTGAGACATATTTGGAGCTGCTTAGGAAAGTGTGTGTTGTGAAAGATGGATGCGTGTAGGATGCATTCCGCTTAATGTGTCAGCCGCAATCCTAGATAACTCCTCCCTGCGTGTGTCAGCGGATATGTCCTTGTCTGAGGATGATGTGTCAGCTTTACTCTCCTCTCATAAAGATTGGGAGTCTGCTTCTCGTCAGAACGCTGCTTTGTTGGTGGATCACATGAGCACGTTAGCTCCAGATGGCCAAGAAACACTCCCCACCTTATCATAGAAGAGCTCAAGTCCCACCAACAACACGATGCCGCCATCTCCAGAGTGATCCACTATGTTGAGAGGAAGTGCAGATCATCCAAACGTGAGCGTCACAATGAGAACCAGCTTGCTCTAAAGATTCTGAAGCAATGGGAGAAACTCACACTGCTGAATGATATCCTGTACAGAGTTTCCAAAGATCTGCTGACAAGGAGCAACGTCCTGCCTGAAACTCAGAGGAAGGAGGCTTTGAATGGTATTGATGACCTGTTTGGTCACCAGGGTCAGCCACGCACCCTCTCCCTCGCCTGTCAGAAGTTCTTCTGGCACGACATGTAGAAAGACATCCACAACAAATCTAAAATGTGCAGTTTTGTCACACAACATAATACCACAGATGTCTCAAGTGACTGCAGGACTGCAGGAATGTCCACCAGAGCTGTTGCCAGAGAATGGAATGTTCATTTAGCTACCATAAGCCGCCTCCAACGTCATTTTAGAGAACTTGGCAGTATGTCCAACCGGCCTCACAACTGCAGACCAGGTGTAACCACGCCAGTACAGAACCCCCTTATTCGGCTTATTCACCTGCAGGATAGTCTGAGACCAGCCACTCGGACAGCTGATAAAACTGAGGAGTATTTCTGTCTGTAATAAAGCCCTTTTGTGGGCAAAAAAAATCATTCTGATTGGCTGGGCCTGGCTTCCCAGTGGGTGGAGCTGGTTCCCAAGTGACTCCACCCATCGCTGTCATTTGAAATCCATGGATTACGGACTAATTCATTTATTTCAAATGACTGATTTCCTTATATGAACTGTAACTCAGTAAAATCGTAGACATTTTTGCATGTTGCGTTTATATTTTCGTTCAGTATACACTACCGTTCAAAAGTTTGGGGTCACTTTGAAATGTGAGGCTGAAAACTGAGTCTTAGGACAGCTGTGCTTACATAATCGCAAAAGGGTTTTCTAATGATTAATTTGCCTTTTAATATGATAAACTTGAATTGGCTAACAATGTGCCATTGGAACACAGGAGTGACAGTTGCTGATAATAGGGCTCTGTACGCCTAAGTAGATATAAAAAATGTTTTATTTCTGATCAACTTCATGTTATTTTAATGGACAAAAAATTATATTTTCTTTAAAAAAAAGGACATTTCTAAGTGACCCCAAACTTTTGAACGGTAGTGTAGGTCAAAACCTGTCAAAGGTGTGTCCTAAGCAAGACCCCAGAGGTCGCAGCAAGAGCCCCACTGGAGAGCATCAAGACCACTGCCCCACCGGAGAGCATCTAGACCACTGCCCCACTGGAACTTGTATGCTTCGACTTCTGATCTGCTGAAGACAACAGGAACAATTCTTTGAATTTCCTAGTGATTAATGATTACTTAACCAAGTTGGCACCAAAGACGTTTTGGTACAACTTCTTCTGTGTCCACTCGCATCAGGGAGAAAATTTTCAAACTGAACTCATCGCCGAACTCCTAGAGTTGGCCGGTGTCGAGAAGTGTTGAACCTCCCCCTATGGGGAACGGTGACACAGAGAGGTTCAACAGGACACTAGGTAACATGCTGAGATCCTTGACCCCAAAGTCAAAACAGAAGTGGCCCCAGATGATCCAGAACATGACCTTTGTGTGCAGCTGTACTGGTCACTGGCTTCAAACCCTTCTACTTGATGTTTGGTAGAGTACTCAGGCTGCCTGTTGACCTGATGTTCAAGAACGTCTTCCATGACCAGACTGTCTATGGCTACGAAGTCTATCTGAAGTCCCTGTTGAGCGACCTCCAGTCTGCCATGCTCCAAGCCCAGAAGAACTCTGCAGTGGAACAGAGACATCAGTCTGACCTGTACAACAAGTACGTTAGGGGCCAGTCTCGTTCCATTGATGGCCATGTTCTCATGGCTAACAAGGAATGCAGAGGAAAACACAAGCTTCCTGACAAGTGGGAATCAGATGTGTACACTGTCATGGCTTCAAAGCCTGCATACAACATCTACAAGATCTGGGGACGTGCTGGAAATGAGAGGGTGGTGCACAGAAACCTTCTGCTCCCAGAAAACTTCCTCCCCTTGGATGACACACAGGATGTGTCTGACCCCAGCTCCCAGAGCGACAACAGTATGATGAGTGACACCAATGTGAGGGATGTGCCTGAGACTGAAGCTTCTGGATTGGAGTTCAACAGTGCAGCAGCTGAACCTTCCATGGAGGATGCTAGATGGATGTGCTGAGGATCGCACTACTTCCTGGGTCCAAGAACAGTCTTGGGCTGATGACACTGATGAAGACACTGGCAGCCTCAACCCAAGTGACCCACAAATGAACATTCATTCAGATGAGCTTCCAGTGGCTGGTGCCCCTAAATCCCCCTCCTTTATCCCTGCCACTAAATGCCCCCGCCCCAGAAAAACTTAAAAAGGGCCCCAATGCAGGCAATCACCCCACTTCTGGGTTTGGGAGGGTTATCAAGCCAGTGTGTAGACTGGTAGTGTCTATGGTACAACAAATTGTAGACACTAAACTACATTGATAGGACAGGGTCCCCCGTTATTCAAAAGGAAATCAACTTAGATGTTGATAAGTTTTAGTTCACAACAGTAGCAGAAGTAATGGTCTATGTCCGTGTGGTGTAAAAGGCACCTCATTTTTCCATAGGGCGCTCTGATATCTGATCAATCTCTATTCTCTCTTAAGAACAAATTATTATTTACCAAAAGACATCCTGTGGGGACAGGGGCTGGGATTAAAAATAAACATTTATTAAATAAAAATATATGACAAAACAAATTACAACAAGAGAGACAACACTACACTACATAAAGAGAGACCTAAGACAACAACATAGCATGGCAACAACATATGATAACACAACATGGTAGCAACATAACATGACAACAACATGGTAGCAACACAACATGGTAGCAGCACCAAAGAGGGTATAACCGTTATTGGGCACAGACAACAGCACAAAGGGCAAGAAGGTAGAGACAGCAATACATCATGCAAAGCAGCCACAACTGTCAGTAAGAGTGTTCATGATTGAGTCTATGAATGAAGAGATTGAGATAAAACTGTCCAGTTTGAGTGTTTGTTGCAGCTCGTTCCAGTCGCTAGCTGCAGCGAACTGAAAAGACGAGCGACCAAGGGATGTGTGTGCTTTGGGGACCTTTAACAGAATGTGACTGGCAGAACGGGTGTTGTATGAGGGCTGCAGTAGATATCTCAGATAGGGGGGAGTGAGGCCTAAGAGGGTTTTATAAATAAGCACGCAACCAGTGGGTCTTGCGATGGGTATACAGAGATGACCAGTTTACAGAGGAGTATAGATTGCAGTGATGTGTCCTATAAGGAGCAATGGTGGCAAATCTGATGGCCGAATGGTAAAGAACATCTAGCTGAATCGAGAGCACCCTTACCTGACAATCTATAAATTAGTTCTTCGTAATCTATCATGGGTAGGATGGTCATCTGAATCAGGTTTAGTTTGGCAGCTGGGGTAAAAGAGAAGCGATTACGATAGAGGAAACCAAGTCTAGATTTAACTTTAGCCTGCAGATTTGATATGTGCTGAGAGAAGGACAGTGTACCGTCTAGCCATACTTCCAAGTACTTGTATGAGGTGACTACCTCAAGCTCTAAACCCTCAGAGCTAGTAATCACATCTGTGGGGAGAGGGGCAGTCTTCTTACCAAACCACATGACCTATGTTTTGGAGGTGTTCAGAACAATGTTAAGGGCAGAGAAAGCTTGTTGGGCACTGAGACAGCTTTGTTGTAGAGTGTTTAACACAAAATCCGGGGATAGGCCAGCTGAGTATAAGTCTGTATCATCTGCATATAAATGGATGAGAGAGCTTCCTATGTTGCTGATGTAAATTGAGAAGTGTGTGGGGCCTAAGATCGAGCCTTGGGGTACACCCTTAATGACAGGTAGTGGCTGAGACAGCAGATGCTCTGACTTTATACACTGCACTCTTTGTTAGCAAACCAGGCCAAAGACCCCTCAGAGACACCAATGCTCCTTAGCAGGCTCACAAGAATGGAATGGTCTACCGTGTCAAAAGCCTTGGTCAAGTCAATAAAAATAGCAGCACAACATTGCTTCGAATCAAGGGCAATGGTGACATCATTGAGGACCTTTAAAATTGCAGTGACACATCCATAACCTGAGCGGAAACAAGATTGCATACCAGAGAGAATACTATAGAAAGCCAGTCAGTTGATTATTGACAAGTTTTTCCAACAGTTTTGATAGATGGGGCAAATTAGAAATAGGCCTATAACAGTTAGTATCAGCTTGATCTCCCCCTTTAATTAAATAAAGGATGAACTGTGGCTGCCTTCCAAGCAATGGGAACCTCCCCAGAGAGGAGAGACAGGTTAAAAAGATCAGAGATAGGCTTGGCGATGATAGGGGGAGCAACAGAAATGATCTAAACCATCTGACCAAGATGTTTTTGGGGGGGTTAAGTTTAAGGAGCTCCTTTAGCACCTCGGACTCAGTGACCACCTGCAGGGAGAAACTTTGTAGCAGGGAAGGGAAAAAGAGGGAGGAGCATCGGGGCTAGTGGCATTAGAAGGGGTGGGAAATAAGGAAATGTTGGTCGGGCAGGAGGCATGGCTGAGTCAATTAGGAATCCTAATCTCCAGGTCTTTAATGAACAGTTTTCCAGAACATCTTCGGGTTAGACCCACAGAGAGAGAACTGCTCCTTAAGTCAGCCTGAGTATGCGTGTGCCGAGCCATTCGCCAAATGCAACTCTTCAGGTGGAGTAACTATGCAAGATCACTGTCGATCCAGGGCCTGAACCTGTTTTTTATTCGCATTTTCTTTATGCGGGCGTATTTGTTAACAATACCACTGAAAATATAAAAAAAGAAGGTCCAAGCATCTTCGACATAGAATCAAGCTGATTCTATACCATTTTACAGAGGCCAGTTCATGAAGGAAGGCTTGCTCGTTAAAGTTTTTTAGCAAGCGTCTATGACAAATCAGGACAGGTCGTTTCACTGAGCAGCCATTACGAACACAGGTTGTAAAACAGTGATCACTAAGGTCATTACAGAAAACACCAGACTGATACCTATCAGGATTATTTGTGAGGACAACATTGAGGAGAGTAGCCTTTTCTGCGTGTCAGTTTGTGCTTAGAGCCAGTTTGTGCTGTTCTATGAAGGGAGTAGTACACAGCGTTGTAGGAGATCTTATGTTCCTTGGCAATTTCTCACATGGAATAGCCTTCATTTCTCAGAACAAGAATAGACTGACGAGTTTCAGAAGAAAGGGCCATTTTGAGCCTGTAATCAAACCCACAAATGCTGATGCTCCAGATACTCAACTAGTCTAAAGAAGGCCAGTTTTATTCCTTCTTTAATCAGGACAACAGTTGTCAGCTGTGCTAACATAATTGCAAAAGGGTTTTCTAGTGATCAATTAGCCTTTTAAAATTATAAACTTGGATTATCTAACACAACGTGCCATTGGAACACAGGGGTGATGGTTAATGATAATGGACCTCTATACGCCTATGTAGATATTCCATAAATCTGCCGTTTCCAGCTACAATAGTCATTTACAACATTAACAATATCTACACTGTATTTCTGATCTATTTGATGTTATTTTAATGGACAAAAAAATTGCTTTTCTTTCAAAAACAAGGACATTTCTAAGTGACCCCAAACTTTTGAACAGTAGTGTATCTACAACACAAACTCCATGTGTACATGTGTGTATAGTGAAAATGTTATCCTGTGTGTGTGTGTATCCATGTGTATGTTCATTTGTTTGTGTTGCTTCACATCCCCGCTTGAGCGGGGGGGGCAGTTGGTGGTGGGAGTAGGGAATCAGGGACAGTAAGGGGTAGGGAGGAGGGATCAGAGGAACTAATGGACTGGGGGGAGACGGTTTCTCTGAGGGGATAGGGGGTTTGGCGGGTCGTGTTTGCTGTCGTCGGGGATTGGGTTTTGGGGTGGTGTTCTGGTCTCTTATTGGTCTGTTTGTTTGTTTGTTTTCTTTTCCATTTGGTAATTTTTGTCCAATTTGGGTCATCATCATCTAAGAACTGAAGATGTGTGGTGATGGAGCATCCCGGTTGTATGACCTCTCTCGAAAACCGGCTCCACTTCGACCAGGGATTTGCAGGTGGTGGAGGTGAGGGTTTGTTGAAGATGAAGGTGCAGGCAGGGGTGGGGACTGTTTCTTGGATGTCTTGGGTGGTGACAGTGATGGGGGGCCATTTCTTAGACATCTTGGATGGTTGGTTGGGCGGTGCCTGTGGAAAGGTCTGGGTCTGTGTCTTTGTTGTTTTTGTCTGGTGAGTTGGTGGGTTTGGGATTTGGATTGGTGGCTTTGGCCCTTGCCCTGCCAGCATAGGAACTGGGACAGTTTCTTAAGAAGTGGAAAGTGGCCCCCTTTCCCGCACAGGTTGCAGAGGCATGTGGAGGTTTTATTTTATTTTATTAGGATCTCTTTTAGTCCTCATTTTGACTAATCTTCCAAGAGTCTTTAAACATTAAAATACAATTTATGATACAATCACATTTTCCCATTTAACACACTGTTACAAACAGACATAATACGCATTCGGGAAGTATTCAGACCCCTGGACCTTTTCCACATTCCAGCCTTATTCTAAAATGGATTAAATAATTTTTCCTCATCAATCTACACACAATACAACATAATTACAAAGCAAAAACAAGTTTAGACATTTTTGCAAATGTATTATAAATAAAAAACTGAAATAGAACATTTACATAAGTATTCAGACCCTTTACTCAGTACTTTGTTGAAGAACCTTTGGCAGCGATTACAGCGTTGAGTCTTCTTGGGTATAACGCTACAAGCTTGGCACACCTGTATTTGGGGAGTTTCTCCCATTCTTCTATGCAGATCCTCTCACGCTCTGTCAGGTTGGATGGGGAAAGTTGCTGGACAGCTATTTTCAGGTCTTTCCCGAGATGTTCGATCGGGTTCAAGTCCGGGATCTGCTGGGCCACTCAAGGACATTCAGAAACTTGTCCCGAAGCCACTCCAGCGTTGTCTTGGCTGTGTGCTTAGGGTCGCTGGCTGTTGGAAGGTGAACCTTCACCCCAGTCTTGAGGTCCTGAGCGCTCTGCAGCAGATTTTCATCAAGGATCTCTCTGTACTTTGCTCTGTTCATGTTTCCCTTGATCCTGTCTAGTATCCCAGTCCCTGCTGCTGAAAAACATCCCCACAGCATGATGCTGCCACCACCATGCTTCACCGTAGGGATGGTGTCATGTTTCCTACAGTTCAATCTTGGTTTCATCAGACCAGAATTATAGTAAATTACTGGCAGCACAGTAGCCAGTAAGTTACTGCATATTTACAGGACAAATAAAATGTTAAAACAATAAGGGGTACAGCATTCTCCCTAATGGGTGCAACAAATATAGCCTTTATTTATTTGTTACATTTTTATTTAACCTTTATTTAACTAGGCAAGTCAGTTAAGAACACATTCTTATTTACAGTGATGGCCTACCAAAAGGCTAAAGGCCTCCTGCGGAAAAAGGGGGCTGGGATTAAAAAGAAAAAAGAAAAAGAAAATAAATATAGGACAAAACACACATCACGACAAGAGAGACACCACAACACTACATAAAGACAGACCTACAACAATATAGCATGGCAGCAACACATGACAACACAGCATGGTAGCAACACAACAACAACATGGTAGCGACACAACATGGCAGCAGCACAACATAATAGCAGCACAAAACATGGTATTGAACATTATTGGGCACAGAGAACAGCACAAAGGGCAAGAAGGTAGCGACAACAATACATCAAGCAAAGCAGCGACAATTGCCAGTAAGAGTGTCCATGATTGAGTCTTTGGATGAAGAAATTGAGATAAAACTGTCTAGTTTGAGTGTATGTTTCAGCTCATTCCAGTCACCAGTATTTATGCTGCAGTAGTTTATGTGTCAGGGGGCTGGGGTCAGTTTGTTATATCTAGAGTACTTCTCCTGTCCTATTTTACAACAGATTTCACAATATGTTAAATGAGTGCCCTCCGGCCGAGCCGGTTTCAATGCACCTAGTCTTGCGACTCTGGGACTTTTGTAAATGTCGACATTTTAGTAATGGTCAAAATGAATTGAAGTCATTGAAATTACTGATTTACAGTTTATGAGGGTTGCCTAATAACACATATGAAGTTTTGAAAAGATCAGACCTTTTTAACCCTTCAAAACAGCACCTATGACACCATTTTAAGGCACTTCCGGTTTACACAGGAAGCTGAAAGTGAACACATATCCTCCTTGGGGTAGGCCCAAGAGAGAGTTTTAAGTCTTTACATTTAGAACTTACTTTTTTGCGGAGGGTTTAGTGAGTGTGTATTATTTTTAAAAATCACAGAAAATCACAGAAATCTCGCAGAGCTCCAAAGCACACTATGAACGCGCTGCAACTGGATAAACTTTCTTTTTTAAAAACTATTTTTGAACATCACCAATTTCACATTGTACGATTTCTCTTAAATTACGATAGATAAATGGCTGGTTCTTTTTTTATTGACTCTGTAGGTTCCATTACTTTGACGTGAAGCGGAAAAATTATTGCTCTATTTTCATTTTTGACCTTTAATCCCAGAAAAATGACCATAACTCAAAAACCGTTGAGGCCTACACGCCATCTTGTTCGGGGCCAACTGCCCGTTATGCCAAACCTATGCTCACCAAGTTTCGTCTTTCAAATCTTTTCCGTTTAGGAGATAAGGCCACGTCGTGATTGGTGATGTTTTGTACATTTGCAATATGATTCAATTTGCCCTCTTGTGGGATTTACCGGGAGAGGGAAAAATGACAAAAAATTTAAATTCTTACCACTCCTGCTTCATCCAATTTATTGAGTAGGGTATTGGAGACTATTTTGTAAATGACATCGCCGAAGTCGAGTATCGGTAGGATGGTCAGTTTTACAAGGGTATGTTTGGCAGCATGAGTGAAGGATGCTTTGTTGCAAAATAGGAAGCCAATTCTAGATTTAAACTTTGGATTGAAGATGTTTGATGTGAGTCTGGAAGGAGAGTTTAGTCTAACCAGACACCTAGGTATTTGTAGTTGTCCACATATTCTAAGTCAGAACCATCCAGAGTAGTGATGCTGGACGGGCGGGCAGGTGCAGGCAGCGATCGGTTGAAGAGCATGCATTTAGTTTTACTTGTATTTAAGAGCAGTTGAAGGCCATGGAAGGAGAGTTGTATGGCATTGAAGCTTGTCTGGAGGGTTGTTAACACAGTGTCCAAAAAAGGGCCAAAAGTATACAGAATGGTGTCATCTGCGTAGAGGTGGATCAGAGACTCACCAGCAGCAAGAGCGACATCATTGATGTATACAGAGAGTCGGCCCAAGATTTGAATCCTGGCCAGAGGCCCGGACAACAGGCCCTCCGATTTGACACACTGAACTCTATCAGAGAAGTAGTTGGTGAACCAGGCGAGGCAATCATTTGAGAAACCAAGGCTATCGAGTCTGCCGATGAGGATGTGGTGATTGACAGAGTCGAAAGCCTTGGCCAGGTCAATGAATATGGCTGCACAGTATTGTTTCTTATCTATGGCGGTTAAGATATTGTTTAGGACCTTGAGCGTGGCTGAGGTGCACCCATGACCAGCTCTGAAACCAGATTTGCATAGCGGAGAAGGTACGGATTCGAAATGGTTGGTAATCTGCTTTTTGACTTGGCTTCCGAAGACCTTAGAAAGGCAGGGTAGGATAGATATAGGTCTGTAGCAGTTTGGGTCAAGAGTGTCCACCCCTTTGAAGAGGGGGATGACCACAGCTGCTTTCCAATCTTTGGGAATCTCAGAGAGGTTGAACAGGCTAGTAATAGGGTTTGCAACAATTTCGGCAGATAATTTTAGAAAGAAAGGGTCCAGATTGTCTAGCCCGGCTGATTTGTAGGGGTCCAGATTTTGCAACTCTTTCAGAACATCAGCTGACTGGATTTGGGAGAAGGCGAAATGGGGAAGGCTTCGGCGGTTGCTGTGTGTGGTACAGTGCTGTTACCGGGGTAGGGGTAGCCAGGTGGAAATTATGGCCAGCCGTAGAAAAATGCTTCTTGAAATTCTCAATTATAGTGGATTTATCGGTGGTGACAGAGTTTCCTATCCTAAGTGCAGTGGGCAGCTGGAAGGAGGTGTTCTTATTCTCCATGGACTTTACAGTGCTCCAGAACTTCTTTGAGTTTGTGTTGCAGGAAGCAAATTTCTCCTTGAAAAAACTAGTCTTGGCTTTTCTAACTGTCTGTGTATATTGGTTTCTAACTTTCCTGAAAAGTTGCATATCGATGCTAATGCGATATGTGTTCGTTAAGGGCAGTCAGGTCTGGAGAGAACCAAGGGATATATCTGTTCCTGGTTCTACATTTCTTGAATGGGGCATTGAAAAAATATAACCAGGCATCCTCTACTGACGGGATGAGGTCAATATCCTTCCAGGATACCCAGGCCAGGCCGATTAGAAAGGCCTGCTCGCTGAAGTGTTTAGAGGGCAAGTTGGTTAGGATGATATCCATGAAGGTGCCCGTATTTATGGATTTGGGGTTGTACCTGGTAGGTTCATTGATAATTTGTGTGAGATTGAGGGCATCAAGGTTAGATTGTAGGATGGCTGGGGTGTTAAGCATGTTCCAGTTTAGGTCACCTAGCAGCACGAGCTCTGAAGATGGGGGGGCAATCAGTTCTCATATGGTGTCCAGAGCACAGCTGGGGGCAGAGGGTGGTCTATAGCAGGCGGCAACAGTGAGAGACTTGTTTTTAGAGAGTTGGATTTTTAAAAGTAGAAGTTCAAATTGTTTGGGTACAGATCTGGATAGTAGGACAGAACTCTGCAGGCTATCTCTGCAGTAGATTGCAACACCGCCCCCTTTGGCCGTTCTATCTTGTCTGAAAATGTTGTCGTTAGGGATGGAGATTTCAGAGTTTTTGGTGGTCTTCCTAAGCCAGGATTCAGACACGGCTAGGACATCCGGGTTGGCAGAGTGTGCTAAAGCAGTGAATAAAACAAACTTAGAGAGGGGGCTTCTAATGTTAACATGCATGAAACCAAGGCTATTATGGTTACAGAAGTCATCAAAAGAGAGCGCCTGGGGAATAGGAGTGGAGCTAGGCACTGCAGGGCCTGGATTCACTTCTACATCACTAGAGGAACAGAGGAGGAGTAGGATAAGGGTACAGCTAAAAGCTATGAGAATTGGTCGTATAGGACGTCAGGAACAGAGAGTAAAAGGAGGTTTCTGGGGGCGATAAAATAGCTTCAAGGTATAATGTACAGACAAAGGTATGGTAGCATGTGAATGCAATGGAGGTAACCCTAGGCATTGAGTGATAATGAAAGAGATATTGTCTCTAGAAACATAATTGGAACCAGGTGATGTCATCGCATGTGTGGGTGGTGGAACTGAAAGGTTGGATAAGGTATAATGAGCAGGGCTAGAGGCTCTACAGTGAAATAAGCCAATAAACACTAACCAGAACAGCAATGGACAAGGCATATTGACATTAAGGAGAGGCATGCTTCGCCGAGTGATCATAAGGGTCCAGTGAGTCGTGAGGTTGGTTGGGGTACCGGCGATTCAGACAGCTAGCCGGGCCATCGTTAGCAAGCTGGCAGAGGATGGAGGTCTGTTTTCAGCCACCTCGTGCGTTTCCGTCGGTAGATTAGTGGTGTTCCGTGTGGTAGAGGGGACCAATCCAATTGGCAAAATAGAGATAGTTATAGTGACCCAAGAAAATTGTCCGATAGACCTATTCAGATAGCAGCCGAGAAGACAGCTAATGATTAGCGGTCCGCAGATGGGCGTTCAGGTAACGTCACGGCAGAGGGGCCAGTTGGATAACTCCCTCGGGCAGAAAACGTCAGTTATCCAGTCGTGAAGGCCCCGTGGGGCTCTGCATCTGCAGTAAAACGGGTCTGGATTAGTGATTGTAGCCCAGTTTGCTCCGGGACCGACATAAGCCAATAGTCACTCGGATAGCAGCTAGCTAGCTGCAAGATCCAGGTGTAAAGGTCCAGAGCTTGCGATAGAAATCCGGGGATATGTAGAGAAAATGGGTCCGGTATGCTCTGGTCTGAGTCACGTTGTACAAAACTGGCGATAGCTTTTCGAGCTAAAGGATAGCTGACTTGACTTGTGTAGTGTGGTGTCCAAAAAGCTGTCCTTAATAATATGTTTATTATGGACAGACCTCTCCCCATGTTTACAACCATTGAATCTAAACTCAAAAAAAAGAAATGTCACTTTTCAGGACCCTGTCTTTCAAAGCTAATTTGTAAAAAAAAACTTCACATATCGTCATTGTAAAGGGTTTAATCACCGTTTCCCATGCTTGTTCAATGAACCATAAACAATTAATGAACATGCACCTGTGGAACGGTCGTTAAGACACTAACAGCTTATAGACGGTAGGCAATTAAGGTCACAGTTATGAAAACTTAGGACACTAAAGAGGTTATTCTACTGACTCTGACAAATGCCAAAAGAAAGATTCCCAGGGTTCCTGCTCATCTGTGTGAACGTGCCTTAGGCATGCTGCAAGGAGGCATGAGGACTGCAGATGTGGCCAGGGCAATAAATTGCAATGTCTGTACTGTGAGATGCCTAAGACAGCGCTACAGGGAGACAGGATGGACAGCTGATCATCCTCACAGTGGCAGACCACGTGTAACAAAACCTGCATAGGATTGGTACATCCGAACATCACACCTGCGGGACAAGTACAGGATGGCAACAACAACTGCCCGAGTTACACCAGGAACGCACAATCCCGCCATCAATGCTCAGACTATCCGCAATAGGCTGAGAGAGCCTGGACTGAGGGCTTGTAGGCCTGTTGTAAGGCAGGTCCTCACCAGACATCACCGGCAACAACGTCGCATATAGGCACAAACCCACCGTCGCTGGACCAGACAGGACTGGAAAAAAGTGCTCTTCACCAATGCAGTTTTGTCTCACCAGGGGTGATGATCGGATTGACGTTCATCGTCAAAGGAATGAGCGTTACACCAAAGGCCTGTACTCTGGAGCGGGATCGATTTGGAGGTGGAGGGTACGTCATGGTCTGGGGCAGTGTGCCATACTGCTCGTTCTGTGTGTGATTTCCTGCAAGACAGTAATGTCAGAGTTCTGCCATGGCCAGCGACGAGCCCGGATCTCAATCCCATTGAGCACGTCCGGGACCTGTTGCATCGGAGGGTGAGGGCTAGGGCAATTCCCCCCAGAAATGTCCGGGAACTTGCAGGTGCCTTGGTGGAAGAGTGGGGTGATTCAGTCCATGAGGAGATGCACTGCAGTATATAATGCAGCTGGTGACCACACCAGATACTGACTGTGACTTTTGATTTTGACGCCCCCCTTTGTTCAGGGACACATTATTCCATTTCTGTTAGTCACATGTCTGTGAAACTTGTTGAGTTCATGCCACAGTTGAATCTTATGTTCATACAAATATTTACACAAGTTTGCTGAAAATAAACGCACTAGACTTTGAGGATGTTTCTTTATTTCTTTTGACCATGACAGTTTACAAGATAACCATGGTCTATTTCTGAGTGACAGAGTTCATTACACCCCTTTGGGAAATTATATTTTCTTTAGATGCCATCCACCATAGCCTTACGGATTTATTATAAATGTCAGGATGCAGGATGTTTCTTTTTTTGGTAAAAAAAAATATATTATTTGCCCATGCTTACTCGGAGGCAGCACTTGTTGATTGTTTTCAAGATCAGGACAGAAATAATATTCGTCATACTGTACTTATGTTGAAAAGCCAGGTCTAGGAAATCTCTTGGAAGGGGTTAGAGAGGATGATCCCCACTACAATCACAGCAAACCATAGAATCAAACAATATATCTAACATCACTCCGAATATTGGTTTGTCATCACTCACAATGTCTATACATTGCTCTATACATAGTAAGTTACATAATATCGTTGTGAGTCTCTTACAGAATCCTGGAGTTGGTACTACCTGGCACTGTGTTATACATCCTCACATAAAACATGATAGCCCTGGCCTATTTCTTCCCGATGATAGCTTTTTGGCTTAAAGTTGGATAATATATGATGATGGGATGATTACGATACCAACAAGGCAACTTTAATTGAAATACGCAAACAGACCAAAGACTAAAAATGATGGACAAAGCCATCGATGACATCACCCCATTGCTTCCTATGGGAAAGCTCCGTGGCACATTTGAAGACCAGGAAGTGCCGTTGATGCATGTCGCCCATTGAATTATTAATGTTGTTATTCATTCACCTTGATAAATAAATGTAAGCACTTTTCATTTTCGTATGTATTGTTGTGATTGTGTAGACAGACTATTCAAAAATCTGCATGAACAATTACAGTTGAAGTCAGAAGTTACACCTTAGCCAAATACATTTCAACTCAGTTTTTCACAATTCCTGACATTTAATCCTAATAAAAATTCCCTTCCATAGGTCAGTTAGGATCACCACTTTATTTTAAAAATGTGAAATGTCAGAATAATAGTAGAAAGAATGATTTATTTCAGCTTTTATTTCTTTCATCACATTCCCAGTGGCTCAGAAGTTCACTCAATTAGTATTTGGTAGCATTGCTTTAAATTGTTTAACTTGGGTCAAACGTTTCAGGTAGCCTTTCACAAGCTTCCCACAATAAGTTGCATGAATTTTGGCCCATTCCTCCTGACAGAGTTGGTGTAACTGAGTCAGGTTTGTAGGCCTCCTTGCTCGCACACGCTTTTTCAGTTCTGCCCACAAATCTTCTATACGATTAAGGTTAGGGCTTTGTGATGGCCACTCCAATACCTTGACTTTGTTGTCCTTAAGCCACAATTTTGCTACAACTTTGGAAGTATGCTTGGGGTCATTGTCCATTTGGAAGAACCATTTGCGACCAAGCTTTAACTTCCTGACTGATGTCTTGAGATTTTGCTTCAATATATCTACATATTTTCCTGCCCTCATGATGCCATCTATTTTGTGAAGTACACCAGTCTCTCCTGCAGCAAAGCACCCGCACCCCCACAACATGATGCTGCCACCCCCGTGCTTCACGGTTGGGATGGTGTTCTTCGGCTTGCAAGCCTCCCCCTTTTTCCTTCAAACATAACGATAGTCATTTTGGCCAAACAGTTCTATTTTTGTTTCATCAGACCAGAGGACATTTCTCCAAAAAGTACAATCTTTGTCCCCATGTGCAGTTACAAACGGCAGTTTGGCATTTTTTATGGCGGTTTTGGAGCAGCGGGTCTTCCTTGCTGAGTGGCCTTTCAGGTTATGTCGATATAGGACTCGTTTTACTATGGATATACATACTTTTGGACCGGTTTCTTCCAGCATCTTCACAAGGTCCTTTGCTGTTGTTCTGGGATTGATTTGCACTTTTCGCACCAAAGTACGTTCATCTTTAGGGGACAGAATGCGTCTCCTTCCTGAGCAGTATGACGGCTGTGTGATCCCATGGTGTTTATACTTGCATACTACTGTTTGTACAGATAAACGTGGTACCTTCAGGTGCTTGGAAATTGCTCCCAAGGATGAACCAAAAATATTTTGGTCTTGGCTGATTTATTTTGATTTTCCAAAGCAAAGAGCCACTGAGACTGAAGGTAGGCCTTGAAATACATTCACAGGTACACCTCCAATTGACTCAAATGATGTCAGTTAGCCTAACAGAATCTTCTAAAGCCATGACATAATTTTCTGGAATTTTCCAAGCTGTTTAAAGGCACAGTCAACTTAGTGTATGTGAACTTCTGACTCACTGGAATTCTGATACAGTGAATTATAAGGGAAATAATCTGTCTGTAAACAATTGGAAAAATAACATGTGTCATGCACAAAGTAGATGTCCTAACCGACTTGCCAAAACTATGGTTTGTTTACAAGAAATTTGTGGAGTGGTTGAAAAACTAGTTTTAATGACTCCAACCTGTCACACCCTGACCATAGTTTGCTTTGTGTGTTTCTATGTTTTGGTTGGTCAGGGTGTGATCTGAGTGGGCATTCTATGTTGGATGTCTTGTTTGTCTATTTCTATGTCTGGCCTGATATGGTTCACAATCAGAGGCAGGTGTTAGTCATTGTCTCTGATTGGGAACCATATTTAGGTAGCCTGGGTTTCACTGTGTGTTTGTGGGTGATGGTTCCTGTCTCTGTGTTTTGCACCAGATAGGGCTGTTTTTGGTTTTCCACGTTTATTGTTTTTGTTAGTTTATTCATGTGTAGTGTCTTTATTAAAAAACATGAATAACCACCACGCTGCGTTTTGGTCCGCCTCTACTTCACCTAAGGAAAACCGTTTCACAACCTAAGTGTATTTAAACTTCTGACTTCAACTGTACTTTTCATATCGCTAGAGGTGGTTGCGCGTGATTTCTACTCCCAACTGGTAGTGGCACAGTCTTGTAAGAATATTTTAAACACAACTCAGAGGACTAGATTTCAATAGGAAATTAACGATCAATGGAAATGTTTTTTTTTTTCAGGTCAACATCTGTTTAGAATCTGGGTGGGTGTTTCAGTCCTGGACTCATAGCTACATGTGACAAGTTCTCATTGGCTCGAATGATGTATATATTGAGTCTGAAATTTTACTGAATGGAATTCTAATTGGTCAACCACAGGCTAGGGTTGGGTTATAAATTACATCCTGTCGCTTTGTTCTGTGGAGAATCATTGAGGACAGGGAAGAATGAACATTGACCATCTACTTCTCAGCATGACAACTATGATTTGTTCTCTTTGAAGAAACCTATTTTTCTTCCACTGAATAACATCAACTGCTAACAGTCTGGGTAATGTGTGCAGGTTTTAAAAGTGAAAAGCGCTGGAGATGGGGTTGTGAGCCAGTGGGTCTGGGTAGGGGTGATGTGGATGTTTGCGTGTGTCTGTGTTTGCATATGCGTACGTTTTGTATTGTTAAAAAATAGCATATAGTAAGATATCACATTCAAACTGACCCCAAACACACAAAGTAAATAGCTGCTGGTGTTATAGAGTCCAGGGAAAGTGGTGGTGTGCTGTGGCTGTGTGCTGTAAGTACGCTGTATGTTCTAATGAGGTATTTTAGACCAAAAGCTTAACAAATAAACTTAAACAGCCATTGATTGTGTGCACTAGCCTCTTTCAAATCACATCTTATCAAATTGCTGAGATAGTGTTGTAAAATAACTGTGACATGATAATAACATGAGATTAGAGTAATAGCCTACATCAAATTACAGCCACATGGTTTGCTTGTTAAAACTGCAATGACAACAGACAATAGCAAAAACTCACCTTTAAAGTGTCAGAATATATATCTCTCCGTCCAAGAACATCCAATGCACCACCAATGGAATTACCTCTGTTAATTAACTGTTTGAGACTGCAATGACAACAGACACTAGCAAAAACACAACTTTACAAAAGTGTTGGAACAAACATGTCTTTACATCCTTGCATAAAATTTAAGAAGAATGTCCACTGCACATAGAGGTTGTTAATACATTATTTTTTTAAAAGTGAGTACCTCCTAACTACACTGGCATATTCAGACACACAATCTTTCAACATTGACTGCTCAAAACCTGGATTTGAATAGTTTGTCCTAATGTAGCCTCCATCACTGTAACTTAACATTTGGTTAATGTGCATTCATATAGGAAGAATAAGAGTGCCAGTTAGCTAAATTATCAAAATGTTAGCATAAAATCACACCAAAAAGGAAATAGTCTACATGTAGGGCCTGTTGCTATGCCTGTGGGAGACAATGTCAACTACAATGTTTAGTGCCAGGCATTGTCCATCAAGGACGTTGCAGAACTCCACGGCGGAACGCTGTGTAGTTTATATAGGTACTTGGCACTTGCAGGAGCTGCCCACAGATATGGGCCACAGGGCGTCTTTGAAGTCCCTTCAGGTCTGTGAATTCAACTTGTTGAATGACAAAATGCAAAATTTTTGTCATCCTCTCACTGTCCAGTGATTTGACCAACAACTTCCTAAACTGCATTAAGTGATTTTGAGCTGCATCTTTTTACGTTGGCAGAGAGTAAGTCGACCATGTTCTTGTTGGTGGGCTTTTTCACTGCATACATGTGTTTTATGTCAGCTACACTTGGTAGAGCGGTCTTCATGGTGGGTCGAGCTGTGGTGGCCACGTCCAAAGCATACTTGGGTTCTTGGATCAGCTGCTTAAGCACCACCTAGACTATGGCTTATTTCATGTTTCACTCAGTTGGGATGGAATGGCTGCCCATTCTCGAAAGAACATCTAGCTGTTAATCTTCGTCACACACAGCAGCAGAAAAGGTGTCTCTCTCAAATTGAGTGATGCACCAATTGAAAAAAAACATTAAGGTTTTGAAAGCCATAACAACTCAAGAGGTGTATTGTTATGTTTCAGGTTGTATGATTGTATGTAGGGATGAAAGGATGTAATGGGGGGACTCCATCATTATCTCTGGGGTTAAATGAGCTTCTCCGTGTATGAGAGCTACCATGAAGGACAAAGAAAGATTAATAGGGAAGTAGCTGACTTCAAGGAATCCTTTGACTAGTATGCAGCCAACAGCTTCCCACTGCTCACGTCCATAGTCAGGACACAGCAATGGAACTTTATCTATCTAGCCTTCTGAACAGTTTTGAAAAAATGTTTCCCAGAAGGCTGCAAATGCATCTCTGGTGATACCTGATGTATCCACTCTGCTCTCGTCAATAAACCTCACCGCTAGAAGACTGTTCACTAGGTTTGGATTTTGGAATTCATGAAGTTTGTCTTTCAGTATGTTGACCATTTGTAATTTCAGAACAAGGGTTTCAGGTTGTTTCTCTTTAACACTCTGGGATGGAGGCTTTCCCATAGTGTGGCGTACAGCAGGTCAGCCACCAGGGGAAGACTTGTCGATGCCTGGTGACAGACGGAGTCCTACATCATGAGGCGATGGCTCCCTCTACTAGACGTGCCAGGTCTCGACGGGCTCTTCGGCCAGGACTAATTGGTGCTGATTGTGGTTGGTGAGTAATCAAGGGCTGATTGCTCACCATCTGGACGAGTCCCATAAAGCTGCCAGAAGGGCAGCACACGGGAGAAGCGACTGGGGGAAGAAAGGTTACTCCTGTATAGTTGGGCACAGTCCCAGAGATAAAAGGAGGGAGCTCAGTTTTTGTTCCCCGCAGGACCCAGAGCCGAGAAGACGGTCTCCTGGAGAGGGTCTCATAGGGGAGACCTATTCTTTTCTTTTTGTTTGTTATTTAAATAAACACCCTTGAAACCGAGCAAATCCTACTCTGTCCGTGTCTGATCTGTGTAAACGTTTTGACAAAACCAACCTGGTCTGAAAAAATAGTTTCCATTTCTGACTCTTCACTGTAATTTCTGGAAACACGAGTGATTGCACAGGTACTGAGTCTTGGTCCCGCACTAGTGAGTACCTGGGACTGTCTGGAGGAGAATTGTTACTTGTGTTAACAGTGGCTTTGGAGGTGTAATCACCATCTGTTACAGGGCCAAATTGTACCTCATCTGCACCATCATCATCATCAGATATTACATATGATTCAGAAGATATGGGACCTGCAGAAGCCTCCTCTCCACCCACTCCTGCTCTTCTTCATCCACAGATGCCTCTTCTACAGAAGGGTCCTGTTCACCTGCAGAATGATACTCTTTCCCATACTCCTCTGCCTCCAAACAACCTTGATTCCTCACTGTCATCAGATGTGTTACTGTATTTATCTATTTCCTCAGTTGCCAAGTAAAATATTAATTCATCAATTTTTGTTGCCAACATTCTTGCCAAGAGGCATCTCTTTTCTTTGATGTCCCAGACTTTGAAGGAGAAATCAATTTCTGGCCCTTTAGTGGAATGGCCGTTGTAGAAAATCAACTTTGACCAATTTTTGATTGGTTCCTGATTCCTCCACCACTTCTGGTCCTAACCTGTTTGCCGTTATGGATCCATCCCAACTCAACTGCTCGGGTGCTCCTGGATGCATTCTTGTTTGCCACACTTAGTCTTCTGCTTCATTCTGGTTCCACTTGTTCATCTTTGCTGGAGTCCTCTCTAGACTTTTCTTTGGTGCGCATTATTATTTTCATCCTAAGTACTTCCAAGAGGTCCATCTTTCTTTTTCTACTTACCTTGCTGTGTTCTTGTGGTCTCACCGTGCCTACATTGGACCACAGTGTCACCAAGGGCAGGAAGATATAAAGACAGAAGACGAGACCCAGGTGCAGACACAGGAGGCAGATGGTTGGAGCCTTCCAATGTTTAATAATCCAAAGGGGTAGACAAGTGAATGGTCGTGGACAGGCAAAAGGTCAAAACCAGATCAGTGGTCAAGGCAGGCAGAATGGTCAGACAGGCGGGTACAGAGTCCAGAAACAGGCAAGGGTCAAAACCGGGGGGACTAGAAACAGGAGAATAGCAAAAGGAGTACGGGAAAAACACGCTGGTTAACTTGACTAAACATAGAAGACGAACTGGCACAGACAGACAGCAAAGACCGGGATAAATACACTGGGGAAAATAAGCAACACCTGGAGGGGTTGTAGACAATCACAGGTGAAACAGATCAGGGCGTGATAGAAGATAGCTTTGTCATCCAATTACATTATGGCTTCTGCATCAATTTGTCAAATACAGTGCCTTTGGAAAGTATTCAGACCCCTTCACATTTTCCACATTTTTTTTTACATTACAGCTGTCACGCCCTGGTCTTAGTATTTTGTGTTTATAATATTATTTGGTCAGGCCAGGGTGTGACATGGGGTTATTTTGTGTTGTGTTGTGGTATTGGGGGTTTTAGTAGGTATTGGGATTGTGGCTGAGTAGGGGTGTCTAGCATAGTCTATGGCTGCCTGAGGTTCTCAATCAGAGTCAGGTGATTCTCGTTGTCTCTGATTGGGAACCATATTTAGGTAGCCTGGGTTTCACTGTGTGTTTGTGGGTGATTGTTCCTGTCTCTGTGTTAGTTGTCACCAGACAGGCTGTATAGGTTTTCACATTCCGTTTGTTGTTTTTGTATTGTTCGTATTCGTATTCGTATTCATTAAAGATGTATCGTACTAACCACGCTGCATTTTGGTCCGACTCTCTTTCGACGGAAGAAAGCCAGAAAACAACTGGCCTTATTCTAAAATGGATTAAATAAAATATTTTTACAAATAATATCTACAAACAACACTCCATAATGACAAAGCAGAAAACAATTTATTTGCAAATGTATTAAAAATAAAAAACAGAAATACCTTATTTACATAAGTATTCAGACCCTTTGTTTATGAGACTAGAAATTGAGCTTATTTGCATCCTGTTTCCATTGATCATCCTTGAGATATTTCTAGAGTCAGTTGATTGGAGCTCCATCTACGCCAGGTAAATTCAATTGATTGGCACCATGATTTGGAAAGTCACATGCCTGTTTATATAAGGTCCCACAGGTTGGGCAGGCTCGGTGCTGCAGCTCCAGTGCGCCTGCAGAGCAAACCTCCACCAAGCCATACCAGGCTTCCTGTGCATGTCCTCTACCCAGTGCCAGCACCACGCACCAGGCCTTCAGTCCGCCTGTTCAGTGCTGCCAAGATCCAGCGCTGCCAGAGTCTGCCTGTCGAGGCACAGATCTACGGGGAAGGCCTGTACAGTGCAAAAAGAGCCTCTTCCTAGAGCTGGCTGCCTGTTCAGCGCAGCCAAAGCCTTTCTCCTCTACAGCGCTGGGAATCAGGTGAAGAGCCTTCCTCCTCTACAGGGTTGGAGTCTTGGTTCAGGGATGTGACCATGGAGCAGCCTGGTCAATCTGCTGACAGAGCTCTAGCAGTTCCTGCTCTGCTGAGATGGGAGCCAAGCTGCCAGTTTCATGGAAGAACAACCATCTCTGCAGCACTCCAGTCTGCATGGATCAGGAGCTTTCTGGTCAAATCAAGTGGCCAGGTGGAAGCCACTCCTCAGTAAAAGGCACATGACAGCCCACTTGGAGTTTGCCTAAAGGCACCTAAAGACTCTCAGACCACGAGAAACAAGATTCCTTGGTCTGATGAAACCAAGATTGAACTCTTTGGCCTGAAAGCCTCATGTCTGGAGGAAACCTAGCACCATCCCTACAGTGAAGCATGGTGGTGGCAGCATCATGCTGTGGGGATATTTTTCAGCGGCAAGGACTGGGAGACTATTCAGGATTGAGGGAAAGATGAACAGAGCAAAATACAGAAAGATCATTGATGAAAACCTACTCCAGAGTGTTCTGGGGTGAAGGTTCAACATCCAACAGGACAACGACCCTAAGAACACAGCCAAGACAACGCAGGAGTGGCTTCGGGAAAAGTCTCTGAATGTCCTTCATTGGCCCAGCCAGATCCCGGACGTGAAACCAATCGAACATTAGTACTGTCCATGGTGCTGAAGGGATTTGGGAAGGTCAACGTTCATAGGTAGCCTACGCCAGGGTTTTCAAACTCGATCCAGGAGCCCCCCTGGGTACACGTTTAGTGTTTTTGTTACGACTCCTACCCTTCCCGTTCGGGTGGAGCTCAGCGGTCGTCGTCACCGGCCTACTAGCTGCCACTGATCTTTTCCTCCCCCTCCTTGTCTGTTTATTATTTACACCTGTTGTTAATTAGGTTGATTAGTTGGGCTTTATTAGCCAGCCGGCCCGCCTGCTGGATGTGCAGGATTGTTTTATGTGTACTCTTTGTACACGCATGTATGTCACGGTTGTTCGTGTACGTGAACTGTTTTTTGGGACTGTTTTGTTCCCCTGTGTTTTGGGGCATTTGTTTTGAGGGGCATCTGTTTTCACCTGGTCGGTGTATAAAGAAGTAGCCTACTCTGAACTCTCTGTCTCCTGCGTCTGACTCCTTCCTCCACTACACCCCGGGTATTACAGTTTTCCCCTAGCACTACATAGCCGATTTAAATAATCAAAGCTTGATGAGGAGTTGGTTATTTGAATAAACTGTGTAGTGCTAGGGCAAAAAGCAAAGCGTGCACCCAGGGGGAACCCCAGGATCGAGTTTGAAAACCCTGGCGTAGGCTACCTATTAACGTTGACCTTCCCAAATCCCTTCAACACCATGGACAGTACTAATGGTCTACTGGGCCTCAAAAGTGTATTTGAAAAGACAGCTTACTTTTGAATGCATTTTGTCCTGCATTTAGGCAACTCAAAACTGTTAAAATCCTGGTTCGGTAGCATATGTAGCAAACACATTTTTAAAATACAAGAGCACTGTCAGCATTGAAGTAGTCTGAAGTTGTGGAATATGCCAGTATAGTTTCGATGTAATTTTTTCATATATTTTTGATACACCCTCTATGTGTGGTGGATATTATTCTTCATAACGTAATACAATAATGGAAATATTTGTTGGTTTCAAATCAAAGTTTATTGCTTGTGTACACAGTTTAGCAGGTGGTATAGTGGGTGCAGCTAAACGCTTATGTTACTAGTGTCATGCCCTGACCTTAGAGATCCTTTTTATTCTCTATTTTGGTTAGGTCAGGGTGTGACTAGGGTGGGTAGTCTAGTTTTTTTCATTTCTATGTTGGCCTGGTATGGTTCCCAAGAGGCAGCTGTCTATCAGAGGCAGCTGTCTATCATTGTCTGTGATTGGGGATCATATTTAGGCAGCCTTTTCCCACTGGGTTTTCGTGGGATCTTGTCTATGTCTAGTTGCCTGCGAGCACTACATTAGTTTCACGTTTCGTTTTGCGCTTTATTGTTTTCTGTGAGTTTCATCCACTAAACATGTGGAACTCTATGCACACTGCGCCTTGGTCCATTAATTCAACAAACGATCATGACAACTAGCTCCTAGCAAATACATTAAAGTGTCAAACAATTATTTATTTAGACAAGAAATCAAGAACGGCAGGACGAATCTGATTAACATCCCAAATAGCTTTGTAGAAGTTTTCAAATGCAATATATGTGTACACCGGGAGAATTTGGACAAGATCAACTAAGTATGATATGTACAGCAGTAGATACAGTATATTAGAGTAAGCTACAGTGCCTTCAGAACGGATTCATACACGAACGTGGGTAAAATCACTGGGGAAGCCAAGCCAGAAAAAAAAACATATTACAACCTATGGGTTGTGATAATTGCGTTGTTTGCTCTATAACCTGTTAGTTCATATGCCTTGCCACCTTGATATACAGGCACAAGACCAAGACAATTAGAAGACAGTGGCAGAATATCTGTGGCATTGTGTTGTGTGACACAAGGTGGATGGATTATCTTGGCAAGTAAGAAATGCTCACTAACAGGGATGTTAACACATTTGTGCACAGACAACTTGAAAATTATAAGCTACAAATATTTTATTTTGAGAGAGTATCATTGTTTGAAGTGTTAGTAGCATTGGTTTGATATTTTGTATATACTTTGTTGAGTTCATTAGTTTTGTTTACTTTTATCAGGAATATTATTTTGATTGACTTGTAGGATTCTGCAGAAATTCTTTAGGAATGTAGGGTCCCACTATTACCCTCACACAATGGTATGTTTCAAGAAATAGTGGCCACTGTGACTTTGTGAAGTTGTTGTTTTGTACATATGGCACTACATTCCATTTTAGACTATTGCTCACCTGCTGTGATTTTAGATGTTACTTAAATTTATTTTTAAAAGTGTTTTTACTATTCAAAGAATTTTGGGTTACTTAATTTATTCATGATTAATATGATTCAACTGTGAATAGTGTTAATTCTCATTTATTCTGTAGAGTATATGTATTTCATGTGGTCATATGAAAAAAATGATCATTTTCTTTGCATATAAGTTATTTTTGGATCATGATCTTTAAGTGCTTTGCTATTCATGCTGCATATGTTGGCCTGGATCTATCCTCTGAATGTAGTTCACTGATAAGCGTTGGAAGTGTACAGTTAGTTAATTGTACTCTTCCAATTTAATATTAATGGCTGATAAATACCTTGACCAAACCTTGACCATCAAGAAGAATAGAGCACTTGGAAACATGTTCATTTAAATTGTGTCATAAGTTCTGCATGTCTTCATATGGCAGCAGTCGAGTCATAAACCTTTTTAAAATGCTGTAGATTTAAAAATATATATTTTAAACAGATTGTACTATCCATATATCCTGCCTGGCAAATGTAAATCAAACAAATGGTAGCCTACTATCCTCACTGCCTCAAATGTACAGTGGGGTTAGAAATTATTGTCATCCTTCATAAATATGAGAAAAACGGACTGTATTCAAATAAATAATACAAATACTGAGAAATATTGTATTAAAAAAAGAAAGAAATGACATTATTTTATACTAATACAATTGCACAGAGAAGGAGATTTTGTTTAACAAGTAATACTTTTTTCTCAAAAAGGTAGGGGTCAAAATAAAAAAAATAAAACGCAAAGTGAGGTATTGAAAGGTACTGAAAACAGGGGCATCAAATGTATTGGTCGAATACACATTTAGCAGATGTTATTGCGAAATGTTTGTGTTCCTAGCTCCAACAGTGCAGTAATATCTAACAATTCACAACAATACACGCAAACCTAAAAGTAAAAGAATGGAATTAAGAAATATATAAATATTAGGATGAGCAATATCGGAGTCCGGAGTGTGTGTGTGTATATATGTATATATATACAGTTGAAGTCGGAGGTTTACATACACCTTACCCAAATACCTTTAAACTCATTTTTTCCCAATTCCTGACATTTAATCAGAGTAAAAATTCCCTATTTTAGGTCAGTTAGGATCACCACTTAATTTTAAGAATGTGCCAAAAGGCACCTAAAGAATCTCAGACCATGAGAAACAAGATTCTCTGGTCTGATGAAACCAAGTGTCACGTCCTGACCTTAGAGCTTTTTATGTCTCTATGTTGGTTTGGTCAGGGTGTGATTTGGGTGGGCATTCTATGTTCTTTTTTCTATGTTTTTGTATTTCTTCGTTTTGGCCCGGTATGGTTCTCATCAGGGACAGCTGTCTATCGTTGTCTCTGATTGGGAACCATACTTAGGTAGCGTTTTCCCACGTGTTTTTTGTGGGAAGATGACTTTGTTAAGAGCACATAGCCTTTGAGCTTCACGGTTTGTTTTTGTATGGTTTATTGTTTTTTGTCGGCGCCATTTTTATAATAAAAGAAAATGTACGCTGACCACGCAGCTCCTTGGTCCTCCTCCTTCAACAGCCGTGACAGAACTTCCCACCACCAAAGGACCAAGCAGCGTGGTAAGGAGGAGCAGCGTGGCTAGGGGTATGAGACAACCTGGGAGGAGGTAGAGAGGTGGTCGGTCCACCGAGGAAGAGTGCCAGAGCCAACTCCCCATGCTTACCGTGGTGGGCGTCATACTGGTCAGGCACCGTGTTATGCCGTGTTACGTTTTCTTTGCCGGGTGCGCTACATCCCAGCTCCCCGCATCTGCCGGGCTAGGGTGAGCATCCAGTCAGGAAGGATTGTGCCATCCCTGCTCTCCAGACCTCCAGTGCGCCTCCACGGCCAAGTGTATCCTGTGCTTCGGCCAAGGACAAGGCCTCCTGCATGTCTCCCCAGCCTGGTGAGTCCTGTGCCTGCGCTAAGAACTAATCCTCCTGTATGTCTCCCCAGCCTGGTGAGTCCTGTGCCTGCTCCCAGAGCCAGGCCTCCTGTGTGTCTCTCCACTCCAGTGATGATCCATGGCAAGAAGCCTCCAGTGATGATCCATGGCAAGAAGCCTCCAGTGATGATCCATGGCAAAAAGCCTCCAGTGATGATCTACGGCAAGAAGCCTCCAGTGATGATCCATGGCACAAAGCCTCCAGTGATGATCCATGGCAAGAAGCCTCCAGTCATGGTCCATGGCAAGAAGCCTCCAGTGATGATCCATGGCAAGAAGCCTCCAGTAATGGTCCATGGCAAGAAGCCTCCAGTGATGATCCAAGGCACAAAGCCTCCAGTGATGGTCCATGGCAAGAAGCCATCAGTGATGATACATGGCACGAAGCCTCCAATGATGATCCATGGCAAGAAGCCTCCAGCGACGGTCTCCAGTCTGGGGCCTCCATCGACGGTCTCCAGTCCGGAGCCTCCAGCGACGTTCTCCAAACTGTAGTCTGGCTTTCTTATGGCGGTTTTGGAGCAGTGGCTTCTTCCTTGCTGAGCTGCCTTCCAGGTTATGTCGATATAAGACTGGTTTTACTGTGGATATAGATACTTTTGTACCTGTTTCATCCAGCATCTTCACAAGGTCCTTTGCTGTAGTTCTAGAATTGATTTGCACTTTTCTCACCAAAGTACGTTCATCTCTAGGAGACAGAACGCGTCTCCTTCCTGAGCTGTATGACGGCTGTGTGGTCCTATGGTGTCTATACCTGTGTACTATTGTTTGTACAGATGAACGTGGTACCTTCAGGCCTTTGGAAATTGCTCCCAAGGATGAACCAGACTTGTGGAGGTCTACAATTTATTTTCTGAGGTCTTCGTTGATTTCTTTTGATTTTCCCAGGATGTCAAGCAAAGAGGCACTGAGTTTGAAGGTAGGCCTTGAAATACATCCACAGGTACACCCCCAGTTGACTAAAATGATGTCAATTAGCCAATCAGAAGCTTCTAAAGCATGACATATTTTTCTGGAATTTTCCAAGATGTTTAAAGGAATGGCCTACTATGTATGTAAACTTCTGACCCACTGGAATTGTGATACAGTGAATTATAAGTGAAATAATATGTCTGGGAACAATTGTTGGAAAAATTACTTGTGTCATGCACAAAGTAGATGTCCTAACCAACTTGCCAAAATTATATACAAAATATAGATTTTGTTAGGTCTTATTCTAAAATTGATTAAATCATTTTTTCCCCTCATCAATACCCCATAATGACAAAGCAAAACGTTTTTTACACATTTTTGCTAATTTATTAAAATAAAAAATAAAAAACTGAAATATTGCATTTACATATGTATTCAGACCCTTTACTCAGTACTTTATAGAAGCACCTGTGGCAGCGATTACAGCCTTGAATCTTCCACAAGTTTGGCACACCTGTATTTGGGGAGTTTCTCCCATTCTTCTCTGCAGAACCTCTCAAGCTCTGTCAGGTTGGATGGGGAGCATCGCTGCACAGCTATTTTCAGGTCTCTCCACAGATGTTCGATTGGGTTCAAGTCCGGGCTCTGTCTGGGCCACTCAAGGACATTCCGAGACTTGTCATGCATTGTCTGTGCTGTGTGCTTAGGGTCATTGTCCTGTTTGAAGGTGAAGCTTCAACCCAGTCAGGTTATGAGCAGGTTTTCATCAAGGATCTCTCTGTACTTTGCTCCGTTCATCTTTCCTTCGATCCTGACTAGTCTTCCAGTCACTGCAGCTGAAAACATCCCCACAGCATGATTCTGCCACCACTATTCTTCACCGTAGGAATGGTGCCAAGTTTCCTCCATACGTGACACTTGACATTCAGGCCAAAGAGTTCAATCTTGGTGTACGGCTGTCGTCATCAGATGAAGAGGAATCAGACCAAAACACAGCGTGCTAAGTGTTCATGACTTTTTATTTAAACTGAACACTAAACAAAATAACAAAGTGAATAACCGAAACCGAAACAGTTCTGTTATTCTCAAGAAGGTGTTTAGCTTGTCCGGGAGCAAGATGTCGGTGTCCACGACGTGGCTGGTTTTCCCTTTGTAATCCATGATTGTCTGGAGTCCCTGCCACATATGTCTCGTGTCTGAGCCATTGAATTGCGACTCCACTTTTACTATGTACTGTTTGATTGCCTTACAGAGGGCATAACTGCACTATTTGTATTCAACCATATTCCCAGTCAATTTGCCGTGGTTAAATGTCGTGGTTTGCCCTTTCAGTTTTGTACAAATGCTGCTATCTATCCACGGTTTTTGTTTTGGGTGGGTTTAAATAGTCATGTTGGGAACAACATACCCTATACACTTCCTAATGAACTTAGTCACTGTGTCAGTGTATATGTCAATGTTATTCTTAGAGGCAACCTGGAACATATTCCAGTCCGCGTGATCAAAATAATCTTAAACGGATTCCGATTGGTTAGACCAGCGTTGAATAGACCTTTGCACAGTTACTTCCTGTTTGAATTTCTGCCTGTAGAAAGGGATGAGCAGAATGGAGTTGTGATCTGATTTGCCGAACGGAGAGCGGGGGAGGACCTTGTAGCAATCCCGGAGTTTTTGAAGTGTGAGTACTACAGGCGAAGTGTTGATAGAACTTCAGTAGCGTTTTTCTTGTTAAATGCGGCCTCAGAATATATGGTTTCTGGTTTGCACAACGTCCAGTGTAGCTCCTGGACGGCCGTTGTGGTATCGGCTTGAGGGGGAATACACACGGCTGTGACTGTAACCCGAAGAGAATTCTCCCGGGAGTTAATGCAGTCGGCATTTGATTGTGAGGTATTCTAGGTCAGGTGAACAAAAGGACTTGAGTTCCAGTACGCCACACCATGAGTAGTTAATCATAAAACATACACCTCCGCCTTTCTTCTTCCTGGAGAGTTCTTTATTCCTGCCTGCGTGATGTACTGAGAACCCAGCTGGCTGTATGGACGGGGGCAGTATATACGGAGAGCGCCATGAATCAGTGGAACAGAGTATGTTTCAGCCCCTGATGTCTCTCAGGAAGGAGGTCCTCCCCCTGAGCTCGTCTACTATATTGTCCAGGGACTGAACTTTAGCAAGTAATATACTCGGAAGCAGTGGATGGTGTGCACACCTCCTGAGCAGGACTAGAAGTCCACTCCATCCACTCAGAGCTGCCATGTCTATTGGTGCCAAGTTCATGATGCTGTTGACCTAAACAAGGGCCCCAGGACCAGTGGAAGCAATATAGCCCCATAGCATCAAAGATTCACCACCATATTTTTCAGTAGGTATAGGGTTCTTTTCTGCTTATGAATTCTCATTACGATAACAAACCCACCACTGGTGTCTGGCCAAAGAATGATATTTTCATGTCAGTGGGGTTAATTGGCCTCTAGACTTGAAATCCGTTGAAAACCTGTGGCTTGAATTGAAAACGGCAGTCCATAAGCGCAGAGGAAGGATATCAAGGATCTGGAAGGAGTCTGTATGGAGGAATAGTATAAGATCCCTCCCAATGTGTTCTCCAACTCATAAAACATTTTAGAAAAGGTTCAGTGCTGTTTTCCTCACAAGGTGAGGTGTGTGTGTAAGCATTTATCAGCAAATGCTGTCATTTCAATGAAGGATTTTTTATTATTATTTGAAGTTCATAACATTTGATCGTCTCATTTTACATAACTTTTTTTTAAATCCACATTTCATATCAAGAACTTGAAATTAGCTCTCAGTTGTGTTGTCCATTTAGTGAATCACTCTCCTCTCCATATTCTATTAGCTTCTGATAGCCTTCCCCCTCCATTTCCCCTTTAATTTTTTCTTCCTCCTCCATTTCATCTGCTGAACTTGTCCTCTTTCCCTGTTCTCCTTCTCTCTCCGATCGGATGGATGGTATCCCCACACTCCTCTGTCTTGCAAGAGAGAGAGCTATGCCCTTCTCATAGTATGCACATTCGTTAATGAAGAATGGATAGAGTGGCTCAGTCCCTTTGTACTTTAGTGTCTCTCCAGAGAAAGTCTGGAACACAGGGTCATTGGGTCGGAGGAGGCAGAAGTCCCGATCCTGAGAGAGAGGGGGGAGAGAGAGACAGAGGAGTTAAAGAGTGGAGGAGTGTGGGTATACCAAATCCTGACCCAGAGATTGCTTTGCTGTTACTTAGCAAGGAACTATTGTGCATCCCATACTGAGTGAGTGTCCAGTTGTTAAAGTTTCAAGGGCATTGTATACCTGGAGTTGAGGATGAATGGCGGCTGTAATACCGTGGGTCTCAAAGTCTCTTGGGTAGTCCACATTTTTCACCATGGTGTACACATCCACTTTTCCTCCTTCAAATTGGGTACCTGTGAAAGAGAGAGACAGCGAGAGGGGGAGAGAAAGAGGGGAAGAGAAAGCTCTGTGGGATGAATCTGAATGAGGGGTTACAATTCAAGCATGTGGGACAGTGAACTATTTCAATCTGAAAGCAGCGCTGAATTGAATGTTGGAAAGGATTCTGTAGGCCATGTACCTGAGTTAAAGAGGTGGACCCATTCTAGCATGTGCTGGACCCCTTCTTGCATTGTGGATAAAATATTGGACCTGACTACTCCATGGGCCTGAGGACCAATCTCAATCGCTGCAGAGGAAAAAAGACACATTTACATTAATTGCATTTCAAATACACATATGACCTAGTATGATTCCAATACATCGTACGCAATTATAGCATGTATTGCAACATTAGTTTTACAATTCCTGCCTTAATCTTTCTCTGGAGAGACACAAACAAATATATATCAAGGGTAGGACAATAAAGTCAGTCACGTATTTCCATTGTGATGGAAATACGTGACTGACTTTATTGTGCTATCCTTGATATATATTTGTTTATGTACAGTATGTACTGGCTGTATATGTGTTTTTTAAATTGTCAAAACAAACTCAATCAACTAAGCACCGTTAAAAATGGAAAAGAAGGTTCCATTTTAAAAGTATGAACAAAATCTAAATGCAGAGAGATGTGCATCATCAGACTACCATGGCAAAAAAACTGAAAAATGTACTGGTAGTAAAGAAGCCCACCTCCCTACTAACTCACCAAAGCCATGTTTGCCTACAGAATCGAGGGAATATGCTTCATTGAGGGGAAGGTCAAAGTGAATGAACCTCACAGGTATGTCAGACATTTGTCTCTGGAAAACAAAATCAATTGTCAATACCCCAGTGGAAACCTGACAGAAATCATCTCAAGATAACGTGGGTAAGATCATAGAATCGCAGATCTTTTTTTCCACCATGATTGTGTGTATCCTCAAAATAGATCTGGTTCAAAGTTCTTAGCATAAATTAGGCTACTATTCAAAGATCATTCCGAATTGTTAGAAGCAGACTAGTTAAGGCCAACCTCATTTTCTACCCTACTGAGTTCCTAAATTAATTGAAAAAAAAAAATCATTGTATACCTCATTAACTTTCATTCATCCATATTGATCTTTAAGAATAGAACTATCCCAATGTTCAATCTAATGAGAAAATGCATCCAAAATAATGAGTCTCTGTGAGGATTGTTTTCTCTTGCCTGCAGGTATCTGTAGATGTGAAGAGAGATCCAGTCACAGTCTGAGTAGGCGATGAGGCACAGGCCCATGTTAGCGGTAGTGTTGTGGAGGTCACACACCAGGTCCATGGCCTCTGGACTACCTTTAGGACCTAGCAGGGTGTTCAGCTCCTGGGACCGGACTATCTCATAGGGGGTTTTGTCTGTCACAGGCCCACTAAGAGGGAGAGAGAGAAGGATGAATGGATGGTCATTACCATCAATACTAATACAACTTTTGTCTCCAACCTCATCATCATGCTCTTTATCCCACTCATTCTCATCTCCTTCCTCACTTTCACCATTACCAACATAAGACCATTATCATGATCAACAACATTATACCTTTTGACATAAATGTCATCATCGTCATGTCTCTTTTCTACATTACTCATAATCACTATCATCACCACCATACCTTCTCCCTTATACTTTATCATCATAATCATCATCATCAGACCTAAGGGTGGCATGGGTGAAGCAGCGGTTCAGGTCTGTCTCTGTGTATCTCCGACACTGCTGGACAGCACGCGGGTTGGACATCACGGTCACCACGGAGATGTGGTCTTCTTCTTCCACCTTCCTCTTCCTCTTCAGCCGCTCTCTCACCAGGTACACTCCTGACAGCTCATTGCCATGGGTACCACCACACAGTGCAACGCGGGACACAGTCGGCAACACCACCTCCCTTCCTTCCATCTATGGGATGGCAATCCGAGTTACAGTATAACAGTAAAATGTCATTTTAACAGTATCACACACGTAGAAATGTCACCTGTACTAGCATTCTGTTTCTTGATATAGTAGCTCACTAGCTTAGCGTTAACAGTATGACGAGTTTAAAAAAAAACTTGGTTGCCTTGACGCATATTGTACCCACACCCCATAGTGACTTCTAGTTCTGTCATTCCCAGCTCTCATCCATTCTCTAATTGGAGGTATGAAAGACTTCCGGTTGCTGACAGAGCAGGTAAACAATACCAGCAAACACCATTGCTGCAGAAATCCATAAGAAATCATGTTGTCAAATTCTTACCTTGGCTTCCTTTCCTGGTCTGCAGCACGGCCACCTCAAGCTCACCGTGAACGTTTAACCTATGAACTTTCACCTATAACAAAATCACCAAACACACTTTCACTGAATGGTTTGAAATTAACTGAATGTCTGGAACTTGATTGAGATTTACAGATATTGAAACCTTAGATGCAAGGTAAACCTGTGTTTATATTTGTCCTTCACAAAGATACATTTAACTACTCTTTTTTAAAAGGATATCACAATTCTTACCCTTGCGGCTATCTTTCCCTTCCCTCTCTCCTGCAGTTCACCCTCTCCCACCCTCTCCCTGGCTATAATGCAGTTTCACTGATTCAGCATTCTCATCCCTCCCTCTCAATAGTAATGTAGCCTGTGCCGGCCTGTATGCTGTTGTACAACCCCCCTCCCCTTCTATGACACTCCTCTCCAGTGGACTGGCGGTACTGCACAGTGATGCAGACAGCAGTGTGTGTACTCAATGCGATGTGGAAACTCCACCCTTCTTTTCACACAGCCTCGGTCCCAACGGCTCTGTCCAGTCAGCCTGCTCCAAAGCCCCTCGCCAAGCAGGGTCTCTCACACACTGTACAATGTATAGGATGGTAGGTTCCAGTCAGCCCTTTCAAATGTTGGCTCAAAGCAAATCTGCTCCATTGACAGAGGCCAGAATTACATACTGTATAGTACACGTTGGGAGAGATTGCTAGCCTTATCATAAAATGTAATTTAAATATAAAGACAGAGGTGTGAGCCTGTGAAAAGAGAATTAATAGAGAATAGTCACACACAGTTCATTCTGAAGAATTCAATTGTTTTAGTGGTAACTTATCTTTGCAAAGGCTACACACCTCTAAATAAATGGTGTCTTAATCAAGTGTTTTTTTTTAAAGGTTCTGGACAGTGGACTTGAATTAAAAAGACGTAAAAATCAAGTTAATTACTATAATCATGTTCAATAAAATTAAATAGAAACAAATAGCTTTTTTTGCCAACCACCAGACCATGGAGGGGATAACCGATTCTCAGGTCAGTTGTAATTGGAGAGACTTGAAAAATAGTGTGAGGAATACAACACAAACGATCATTAGTGTATGCGCAGAGATGACTGACAGACATCCCAGCATCCAACCCATTTGAACAGTACCAACATTCGATGTCTTCCTCATAATAACTGCAAATGGTTTTAATGCAACTAGCACAACACCCATCAATTGAAACGATGTGAAACAAACAAAAGGGCGGGGCACACCCTGAGAGAGATTGAGACTGAGGAACCAGGTATATTAAGATCAAGCTTGATCCAAATGACAAAGAAATATATCCAGATGCACACAAATGACTTCATGTAACTTTTTAAAAATTTCATTGTCAAAATCTTAAGTAATCTCCACCAATATCGCACAGCTTGCACTAAACAAGACAGATATATTATTTTCTATTGAATTTCTTTGGCAACCAACTTTCCTTTTTTTGTTATCCAATTAATAACTGTGAAAAATATTCCACATAGAACTATATAAATGAGGGACAAAAGTATGAAAAACACATTACAGCAACCTGTTTGACATTCTGGTAGTAATTGCTTAAGACAGATTGTTTTATCTTAAAAACAATAGTGTCATATGTCCTTTTTACTAGGTTAAATTAAACTTCAATTGAAATTTTTCTTGAAATATGCATTTTCTTCGCAAAGGGATAATGGGTTTGTCGTTCAGTGGATTTTGATTGTTTTTAAAGAAATGTTTTACATTATCTGAGTGTGTCCACTCATTGGAGATGAGAGCAGGGATGTGAGGAAAGGACACTAAGAGAGCCAGCCAAGAACCAGACAAGAGGTCTATTTCTCACAACTTCAACTCAAGAGCACCCCTATAAAAAAGTTAATTTCACCATCTCATAATATCCATGACCATAGATTATGAGAAAGACAAGGCCCTAGTAAGAAAACCGATACAGTACAATAACTACTATTTAAGAGAAGGAACATACAGTATTCTGGGCACCCACTATTGATGTGTTGATACTGCATGATGGGAGTACTGCACAACGATGCGTTTCATAAAGCTTCCAATGAATGAACAAATACAATCATACTAGTAGACACCCCAAAACCTTTAGTTAATTTGTTAAATACACTTATCAACAGAAAATTAAAAATGAGAAACCTTCTCCAACTTCTTGAAGGCCACCAATCACTGTTTCAATGACTAATTATATTAACCGAGTTTCATTCCATTTAATTAAAAAAAGTTTACCCCCAACCACAAGGCTCTTGACGAAGCGAGGAACATTAGTATATAGCTTCACAGAGAGCGCTATCGGCACAATATGGTAGGTAGAGGTGTAACTGTTATCTAACCTCATCTGCTCTGGGCCCACGCCACTAATGCCAAAGACAGAGGAGAGAGGTTACTTTTATTCAAAACTTATGCCCAGTTTCATTTCATGTCCCTTTTCCTCACACCCTATGACTTTTTGCAAATGTGAAGGAGTACACAGTGTGATGAAGGCTCCACCTAGCCCTCTTATAGGAGTGAGGTTTCTGCCAAATTGCCTTCACCTAGGATACCCTTCAGATCTGTGAACACTGATGGGGTAGAAGCTGAGGAAAGAGGGGCTAGGGACTAAAATGCAACCAAGTCTTAGGAATACCCCGTTCACCCATTGGATCAGACTGCAGCATCTAGATCTCTTAGAACAGAGAGCCAGTGGAGTGAAACATCCACACAATGGGAGGAGTGTAGCTGTTCATTTGTAGGGTCCAATGAAGTAGGTTACGTCCTGAGAAACTTTCTAGTCAAAGACAGCCATTAAGAGGTCAGTATATTTCGGGACAGGACTCCCAGCTGCCTTTCTCCTTAGCCTCCCAGTAGCCTCCCTTATGTGAGTGGATTCACCTGTGGCGGGGTCGTCGCAGCATTTAAACCACTGCGCTGTGTAGTTATCTGTGCGAGTGCCTGATGAAAAAATAAATGAGATATTATTTAGTGTATTGGACCTGTGAAAAAGAGAAGCCGATTTATAGTGACCACACAGTTAAACTGCTTCCAAGAAACTTGTTTAATTGAAAACGATGTTCAAAGTGTGAGAGACAAAAACAGACAGAGAAGCACAGAAAACAGGCAAAAGAGGGATACTTGCTTTTCAGAGAAGGGTCAGTAGTAAAATAGTCCTGAAGAATAGTCTTGAAGGACAGACAAACGAACTGCTGGCTAGGTTCAGCTAGTTAAGCTAGCTAGCTATTCTACCAGCAGCATTCTACCACTTCGTCACCGGCTGCCTCCAGTTGTTCTTACAAGTAACCTCTCGGCACCGATGGAGCTCTCAAGGTTGTTTCTTCCACCTGTTAAATCCTGAGGAATCCTTGGCCCTCTTGTTGACGAATGCTAGCTTCCTATGCTCCCTCTGTCCGGTTATCCTCTCTTCACTGAATGGACGGTAATGTTCATATTTTAACACCTCTCTGTCCTTGTCGAGGTGCCCCAAGGATTTTATTGTTTGTAAAACTTTAAAACAATTGAGAGCTTTCTAGGGAGTTTTTCCTAGCCACCGTGCTTCTACACCTGCATTGCTTGCTGTTTGGGGTTTTAGGCTGGGTTTCTGTACAGCACTTTGAGATATCAGCTGATGTACGAAGGGCTATATAAATACATTTGATTTGATTTGATTTGAGAGCTCTCAGTTAACTTTATCTGCCAGCTTACAGTATATATACAGAATATACAGTACACACACTTACCTAGAAACATATATATTCACACACACACAACCAGTCAAAAGTTGACACCTACTCATTCCAGGTTTTTTCTTTATTTTTTACACATTTTCTACATTGTAGAATAATAGTGAAAACATCAAAACTACGAAATAACACACATGGAATCATGTAGTAAACAGAGGTGTTAAACAAATAAAAATATATTTGATATTTGAGATTCTTCAAATAGCCACTCTTTCCCTTGACAGCTTTGCACACTGTTGGCATTCTCTCAACCAGCTTCATGAAGTAGTCACCTGGAATGCATTTAACAGGTGTGCCTTGTTAGAAGTTAACTTGTGGAACTTCTTTATGTCTTAATACTTTTGAGCCTACCAATTGTGTTGTGACAAGTTAGGGGTGGTATACAGAAGATAGCCCTATTTGGTAAAAGATCAAGTCTATATTATGGAAAGAACAGCTCAAATAGGCAAAAAGAAATGACATTCCATTACTTTAAGGCATGAAGGTCAGTAAATCCCGAAAATGTCAAGTGCAATCGCAAAAACCATCAAGAGCTATGATGAAAGTGGCTCTCATGAGGACCGCCACAGGAAAGGAAGACCCAGAGTTACGTCTGCTGCAGAGGATAAATTCATTAGAGTTACCAGCCTCAGAAATCGGCAATTAAATATACCTCAGATTGTACCTCACATAATTCAAGACACTGACATCAACTGTTCAGAAGAGACCGTGTGAATCAGGGCTTCATGGTCAAATTGCTGCAAAGAAACCACTACTAAAAGGACACCAATAAGAAGAAGAGACTTGCTTGGGCCAAGAAACACAAGCAATGGACATTAGACCGGTGGAAATCTGTCCTTTAGTCCGGAGTCCAAATCCAACCTCTGTGTCTTTGTGAGATGCAGAGTAGATGAATGGATCATCTCTGCATGTGTGGTTCCCACCGTGAAGCATGGAGGTGGTGACATGGTGTGGGGGTGCTTTGCTGGTGACACTGTCAGTGATTTATTTAGAATTCAAGGCACACAACAAGCATGGCTTGTAACCACAATGTCACAAATAATTTGTATCTACCTTTCCAATTACTTTTAGAGTTTGGGATTAATTTGATTAATATTATGGTGTTTCTATTCTAAGAAAAACCAAAAACCATCCGGGTTTCTGGTAGGATGGAACTGAAAATATTGCGCTGTACATTGTGACGGCATGCAGTACAGTACTGGGCTATTTAGCTAAAGAATCCCTGTGTCGTGCGGGCACGTGGGAGACCCAATTCCCGACGAGGAGGAAGAAGTAGGCTGTCCTTGTAAATAAGAATTTGTTCTTAACCGACTTACCTCGTTCAATAAAGGTTACACTAAGAGCATAAGATTTATACACCATAATTTTCTAATTCTAATGTAACCAATATCCAAACGGAGATTCAGTCAAAATAAAATCTCATTGATTTATCAAGACCAGTCCCCATGCTTGTCTCAGAGCAGCGCAAAACAATGCTAAAATAGTTGTAGGCTATTGCTTCAAATCCTATTGCTTCTAACTTCAATATGCTCTTTAAATAAAAGACCTACACCATTTATAACAGCACATTACTCAACAATTACATATAGAGGATTGGAGGATATTTCTGTAATTCAGTGGTATTTATTCCCATAGTAATTCGTTATGGATCCATAACTAAATCAACATTGTCATTTTGAAAGAGTATTTTTATCATTATTTTATTAACGAAAGCATAGAGATGCCATTATTAGTTACATTGTTTTAGTTTGAACGTGCAGACTGGCTCTAAGAACAGAACATCGGGAACGTTTCCCTTGTCAGCACCATTATTAGTGCAATGCCCCTTAAAGTGTTGCCGTGTGCTGGGGTACACCCTCACTCCCCTCCTCCTCCCTCCCCCATGGGCTAGGTCGGTCTTCTGTGCGCGGCTCTGCAGCCCATCCCGTGACCCCTGCCCTCGAGCCTCGAACCTTGCCAGCTTTCAATGGATACAGCTGGAGACCTGCAAGACAATACCTTTGTGCGCCACTCGGGAGCCATGAACAATATGACCAATATATATTACCCTGCTAATAACAGGGTTCATTATATATCTGTGAGAATATCCAACTGGCTTTTATATAAATAATCCTAACAAAATAAAATAAAAACCTTAGCGTAACAACAGTTTTAGTAAGTAATACTGAAGTTGTGCACAATTATCAGATTCTATTTAGGTTTATGTCGCCCATTCATTGTCAGAGACACAGTAGGACCCAAAAGCATAATCAGTGCTACAACTCCCCCTTGCGCTGGTCTGGGGCAATGAAGTGGTTATGCAGGGAACCGTACTAAACCACAAATTACATCTAAGTCCCACATCATAATCGCAAAACTTTTAGTGGAGCAACCACTGTACATGTACAGACAATCCATTTGATATGAAAGTAGATCTCTTTAAATTATTTTGCAAGATTAAACTTAAGGACGTGTTCTCTCAAAACACTTTTTCAGGCCTAGAAACCCAACAAAGAACTGGTACCCATTTTAAGCCCAAAAGCAAATTCTGTCCTATGGTTAAAAACTCTTCAATTAATACCCATTGTAGGTTAGTCGAACAAGAAGCCATGTCAGTATATTCGAGAAAAACAAACCACATTCAGAAGAACCTCACTAGAACAGAAGAACAGGAACGAGATGAACTAATGAAAGATTCATCTTTGGTTATTAAATCTGCAGACAACAGGGGTGCTGTGGTTGTTTTAGACTATGAAAAATACAAAGAGATTCAGAGACAACTCAGTAAACGTTTCTATAGAAAACTGAGTGTTGATTCACACAGGTGTTCCAAAGGGATATATGCTCTAATCTGGAGCAAGCCCTATTAAATAACCTTATCTCAAAAGCTGAATACTGTCAGGATTCACCTAGGGGTCATGATTTGGGGCTGTACAAATGTTTGATGTATTAGAATAATTGATTATGCTCATGTGATATTAATAATAATAATACCCCTCCCGCCTTACATTTATAGGGTCCTAGACTACAGTTTAACAATATATTCATTATATAGTTTTAGAATTATTCCACAGTTGTTTTCTCTCTCACTCACTCACAATGTGTGACTGAGACAGAACTCTGCAGGGGAGTGTGGGAGACGAGACTACTCAGACATTCCACACTAAATCAACTTTTATTGCCTAGCTTTTAGATAAACACTGCAACTCTATGTTTATACAGCTGTGGATGCAGGGTTTTGGTCTCAGGAGTAAAAAGGTAATGATGTGGTCAGTGACATCACTAAGACGGAACTTCGGTTTAATAAAACAACTTGAGACCTTTTGTTTGATGCAGAACTTACTCAGAAACATGCGTGCTATGTTCCTGTTTGTCAACTTCTGTCTGCAATTGCATTAATAAAGGTTTTTGAATTTTTTAATTAAAGATAGTCATAATGCTAATTTCACCCAATGAACCAATGATTGACAAGAAAGGAAAAAATGAACCTAACAATACCTTTGCTGCAAATGTGACATACGTCCATGCCTCTACATTTTGCTGAAATTATACAAACCTAACACACAAGGCAATTATTCCGCCAGACCAGTGGTGGCAGGAATGGGCTCAATGTCAGAGCCATTGTTGAACTTCGTAGACTTTTATTAAAACTCATGTGCAAGCATTGCCATCATATGGGAAAGACTCTATATACTTCATAAACAAGATCACACCAATAACAGGTTTAACAGAAGAATGTATTTTGGTCACTTTAGATGTTGAGTCTATATAACAGCATTCCCCATACGGGGGGCTGGCAGCCCTAGCTCACTATTTGAGAGACAGAGATACTAACAAATACCCACCAACAACCTTTATTCTAGAGCTGGCTTGCTATGTTTTAATGTCTAAGTATTTCAGGTTTGATGATGAATACTATCTCCAAACGAATGGAACATCGATGGGCACAACATTCGCTTCAAGCTATGCAAACCTTTACGTGGGTCTTTTTGAAGAACGTTTTGTTAATAATGAAAACTAAAATCAATTTTTGAATAAAGTCCTGAAGTGGTATCGTTATATTGACTACATTTTTGGCATATGGGGAGGAACGGGAGAAGATCTGTCAGCATTATTACATGACATTGACCCCAATCTCAAATTCACTATTGAATGTGCTCATTACCACGATATGTGGATTGAGAAAACAAATGGAACCCTGTTTACAACTCTGTATAGAAAAGAAACAGACATAAATACTCTATTACAGGGGGACAGCTTCTACCCTGAGCCATTAAAAAGAGGACTTCCAAGAAACGGTGTTTTCAGACTGCGCCGAATATGCCACTCCACAGAGGACTATCTAGAAAAAGCAGAGGAGATGAGCAATAGGTTTCTAAGAACAAGCTATTCTCCACAATGTGTGGATGAAGCTCTTAATTTGGCATTGGGGAAAACACAAGATTAAATGCTAAAAAAAAAGAGACCACTAGAGCTAAAGAACACTCTGTAATGTTCACAACCACATTCTTTCAAGATGCTGTCAAGAAACACTGGCATGTTTTGTCATCGGACCTAGTTTTGCCAGCTGAATTTAAGAATCCACCACTTATTGTATATAGGAGAGGTCGCAATTTACGCAATAAATTGGTCCATGCCAACTGCCAGCCACAAAAGAAAAATCAGCCAGGCTCTTTTACGCCCTCTTCCAAATGGTAGCTATAAATGCAGAGGATGCGCGCAGTGCAACAATATGATGAAGTGTTAATACTTCTGCCACCCACATACAGGAAAACGGTTCCAAATAAATTACATTATTACGTGCTCCACAAATAAATTACATTATTACTGCTATGTTATCTACATTATTAAATGTCCATGTGGGCTGGGCTATGTAGGTAAAACCTCTAGTTCTCTCAAACAGAGAATCATAAAACATAAAAGTCTAATTAGGAGAAAAGACAGGGATTATACAGATTATCCACATTTTAAATGACCTTAAACATGACATTTCTACTTTTTAGATTGTGTGGCATAGAGAAAGTTAAGATATCAGACAGGGGAGGTGACATTAATAATATTCTGAGCGAAAGAGAATGTTTGGGGATTTTCACCCTCCAGACATTATTTCCTAAAGGTCTTAATGATGAAATGCCTATGTATGTTATGTTGTGAATTTGAACATGAATTATGCCCCTATTTCAGATTAATCTGATGGTTTTCTTGCGCTGTACCCAATGATTTATGAAAACTTGCTTGGTAGGTCGATGTCCTCATTGTGGTTTTACAGACGTGTTTAATACGTTTTATGTACACACTTTTTGAATATTTATGAAATGCATATTGTTATATTTGGAAGCACTTGATTTCCCTCAAATCCAACCCCATTTGATGCGTGGAACGTATGTGGGTGGGGCAAGGTCTACATAAGGGTGCTTAATTGAAAAAACTCAAAAGCTCTGACGAAGGCCGATACGTAAAGCTAATTAAAGAGCAGTGATACTATCAAGAGCAGTGTGTGGATTTCCTCCTTTTATTAAACTGTTACCATCCACCTGCAAAAAAGATAGGTCAGATGTGCGAGTGCCTTTTGAATTTTGAGTTTAGCTAGAGTGACATTTTCATGCTCCAAGGAGAGAACAAGGCACTCACAGCTAGGGTTGCAAAGGGTCGGAAACTTTCCATGTGAAGTTAAGCCCAGGAATTTGGGGAATTTCTCTCAAATTCATCAAAAAAGTTAGCTTATAACAGTGAATCTTTTTTTGTGGGACACACAAGGCAATTCTGGGTCTTGTAGCATATTTTGGTTAAACTACCTCCAATTCAATGGAATTGCAACCCTCTGCATGCACAGTGCATTCTTCAATCACATGTGCAGTGCACTCTTCCATCACACTGATGAGATGCTATTGAGCCCACACAACAACCCTGTCTGAGCCAAGGACTACATGATTTCTGGTAAGTTTTGATTACAATACTGGGTGGGGTGAATACATTTTACATGACATACATGACTTTTTGTTAACTAGTAAATAGTAGCCTACAGCAAAGTGTGTTTAAAAAATTTCTGCTAGTTAGTTTTTGCTACCATGTGGGTTTTAGCGTGCTTGAGCCTGCTAACTGAGGAGTGTTAATTCACCTGTTCCCATACATGTCTCATTTAAAAAATGTTTTATCTTACAAAGGAGTTGTTTAATCTAACTGCTTAACTATTTATCTGTACATGGAATTGTTTTGTTTTTTTCCACAAATTTTTCTAGTCTTTACAGGAAAATGCCACTATGGAAAATGGAAAATGCCACTATCTGATGTGTGGAGACATTTCACTGCAGCTAAATGAAGAAGGAAAATCTGTGTACATTTGCAAATACTGTGCCAAATCATATGTGAATAATGCAACAAAGATGCAAAATCATCTGGCCAAGTGCCCAAAGTTCCCTCAGCGCTCACAACAAGCAACCTCTGACAAAAGTCCCTCTACTTCTATTCAAGGTGAAAATGATGAAATCAGACACTTTATCGATAACAACAGCTCATGGTCCTCCTGGAACCAGAAGTTTTTTGGACTCCATGGAGGAACGTAGTCAGAGAAATGCTGAAGATGTCTTGCTCGAGCTATGTATGCAACTGGTTCACCTCTGCTGTTCACAGGCAATGTGTATTGGAAGATTTTTTGAATGTTCTTCGCCTAGCATACACCACTACAACCAGACATGCTTTATCTGCTAATTTGCTGGATGCAGAGTTCAACAGAGTTCAAGTGAAGGTCAGGCAAATAAAAGAGAAAGGAGACTGTATTGCAATCATCTCTGATGGGTGGTCGAACGTTCGTGAGCAAGGAATATTTAAGTACATCATCTCCACCCCTCAACCAGTATTCTACAAGAGCACATACACAAGGGAAAACATACACACTTGTCTCTACATTGCAGATGTAGGCAGTCATCAATGACCTTGGACCACAGAAGGTATTTGCACTGGTGACAGATAGTGCTGTGAACATGAAGGCTGCTTGGTCTAAATTAGAAGAGTCCTAGCCTCACATCACACCCATTGGCTGTGCATTGAATCTGCTCCCCAAGGATATCATGGCACTGAAAACAATGGATACACACTACAAGAGAGCCAATGAAATGGTTAGGTATGTGAAGGGTCATCAAGTTAAAGCAGCAATCTACCTTACCAAGCAAAGTGAGAAGAATAAGAAGCTTGAAGCTTCCCAGCAACACCCGTTGAAGTGGTGTTGTCATCATGTTTGACAGTCTCCTGGAGGGGAAGGAGTTTCTCCAAGAAATGGTTATATCACAGTCTGCCGAAATGGACAGCCCCATCAAGAGGATCCTCTTGGATTATGTATTTTGGGAGAGAGTGGAAAGCAGCCTGAAACCTATAGCAGTAGCCTTTGCACGGATTGAGAGAGACAATGCCTTCCTGTCTGATGTTCAGACTTTGCTTGCAGAGGTAAGAAAAGAAATCCGTACTGCCCTGCCCACTTCACTGTTGCTCCAAGCAGAGGAAACTGCAAGAGCAGTTCTGAAATACATCAAAAAGCATGAAGACTTCTGCCTGAAGCCCGTACACGAGGCAGCATACATGTTGGACTGCAAGTATGCTGGCAAGAGCATCCTGTCTGGTGCAGAGATCAACAAGGCCTATGATGTCATCACTTCTGTGTCTAGCCACCTTGCCCTGGGTGAGGGCAAGGTTCTTGGCAGTCTGGCGAAGTACACTTCCAAGCAAGGGCTTTGGGATGGAGATGCAATATGGCAGTCGTACCAACATATCTCATCAGCCACCTGGTGGAAGGGACTTTGTGGATCTGAGGCTCTTTCCCCTGTTGCCTCCATCATCCTCCAAATCCCACCAACATTAGCCGCCTCAGAGACAACTTGTCCTTCTTTGGGAACACACACATTAAAGCCCGCAACTGGCTGACCAATACGAGGGTTGAAAAATTGGTTGCTAACCAGGCAAATTTCAGGCTTTTTGAGCCTGACAACAAGCCATCCTCAACAAAGTTGGAAAGTGACAGTAAAGATAAGGCCTCAGGGTCTGATGTTCAAGGGGTGGACATTGAGGAGGTCCAGGGAGAAGACATGGAAGCCTGAGAAAGACAACCAAAGCTTTAGTTTATAGACTATAATTTTACAGATGTATGTTGAAAAGGTTTTTGGGAGTTGCGATGGATCATTGGGGATCATTCAATATTCCTCTCTTTTGTTGTTCAGCGAAATCATCCCATGTGAAGAGTCAACTCAATTCCCTCTTCAAAGGGGGAGACACTCTAGACCCAAACTGTTACAGACCTATATCTATCCTACCCTGCCTTTCTAAAGTCTTTGAAAACCAAGGTAACAAACATATCGCCGAACATTTCGAATCGCACCGTACCTTCTCCGCTATGCCATCTGGTTTCTGTGCTGGTCTGCCAAGCTCAAGGTCCTAAACGATATCATAACTGCCATCGATAAAAGACAATACCGCGCAGTCTTCATCGACCTGGCCAAGACTTTCGAACGTGTCAATCTCCGCATTCTTATCAGCAGACTCAAAAGCCTTGGTTTCTCAAATGACCGTGAACCAGGCGAGGCTGTCATTTGAGAAACCAAGGCTATTGAGTCTGCCGAAGAAGATTGGGAGAATGTCATATAAGAACACAATACATACTGTGAAGCATGGGGGTGGAAACATCATGCTTTGGGGCTGTTTTTCTGCAAAGGGACCAGGACGACTGATCTGTGTTAAGGAAAGAATGAATGGGGCCATGTATCATGAGATTTTGAGTGAAAACCTTCCATCAGCAAGGGCATTGAAGATGAAATGTGGCTGGGTCTTTCAGCATGACAATGATCCCAAACACACCGCCCGGGCAACGAAAGAAGCATTTCAAGGTCCTGGAGTGGCCTAGCCAGTCTCCAGATCTCAACCCCATATAAAATCTTTGGATGGAGTTGAAAGTCCATGTTGCCGAGCAACAGCCCCAAAACATCACTGCTCTAGAGGAGATCTGCATGGAGGAATGGGCCAAAATACCAGCAACAGTGTGTGAAAACCTTGTGAAGACTTACAGAAAACGTTTGACATCTGTCATTGCCAACAAAGGATATATAACAAAGTATTGAGATAAACTTTTGTTATTGACCAAATACTTATTTTCCACCATAATTTGCTTTCTCTCATTTTGTCTGTCATAGTTGAAGTGTACCTATGATGAAAATTACAGGCCTCTCATCTTTTTAAGTGGGAGAACTTGCACAATTGGTGGCTGACTAAATACTTTTTTTGCCCCACTGTAGGTCTATAACAGTTTGGGTCTAGAGTGTCTCCCCCTTTGAAGAGGGGGATGACCGCGGCAGCTTTCCAATCTTTAGGGATCTCAGACAATACGAAAGAGAGGTTGAACAGGCTAGTAATAGGGGTTGCAACAATTTCGGCTGATAATTTTAGAAAGAGAGGGTCCACATTGTCCAGCCCAGCTGATTTGTAGGGATCCAGCATTTGCAGCTCTTTCAGAACATCATCTATCTCGATTTGGGTGAAGGAGAAGCAGGGGGCCTGTTGGCCGGGGTAGGGGTAGCCAGGTGGAAAGCATGGCCAGCAGTAGAAAAATGCTTATTGAAATTCTCGATTATAGTAGATTTATCGGTGGTGACAGTGTTTCCTAGCCTCAGTGCAGTGGGCAGCTGGGAGTAGGTGCTCTTATTCTCCATGGACTGACTGTGTATATTGGTTCCTGACTTCCCTGAAAAGTTGCATATCGCGGGGGCTATTCAATTCGACTTTATGGATCTAGTCCCCCGATGAGATGAAGTCACAAGTATTTGGACAAATTCACTTCTAGTGTAGTCAAAATTGTAATATTCCTAGCAAATGACTACATCAAGCTTGTTGGATTGGATGCATCTTCAGTTTGTTTCGGGATATTTTATGCAGTGCCATTGGACAATACAGAAAGTTATTTGCTGTACGGAAAAAGAGCGGGAGAGACAGACAGTCATGCCATACCTCAATAGTCTCTAATTGGTGAAATTCGTGTGGAGACTTTCTCAACATTCCATTTACAGCTAAATATCAGTACTGTATTGTGCTGTATCTTATGGTGGCTGGCAGGAAAAGAGGACACACAAAACAAGTCAGACACTCGCGGTAGAGGGTTTTTCCACCACAGCTCCCTGGCCTTGAGCGTCTGGTAGACAGTCTTCTGTTGGCCCTCGGTGCCGTTCTCTCCCTTGCTGCTCTGCATGACCCTGGAGAACTCCACCTTCTCATCCCAGGTCCCCAGCAGCACATAGTGGGCCTTCCCATCCTTATCCATCACCTAGACGGAGATATGGAGAGATACAGAAAAGGCAAAGGAACCAGAAATACAGGTGGAAAGAAGGAAAGGTACAGATTTCTGTCTTCTTGATCTCTTGATTTACCACATCAATGTCTCCAGACTAGAATTGAAGAGAGAAAAATTGGGCATAAACCAATACCCACTGGCAAATAATCATAAAAGAAAAATACACCTACAAGGGTTTTTCTTTATTTTTACTATTTTCTACATTTTAGAATAATAGTGAAGACATCAAAACTATGAAATAACCAAGAACATTTTAAACAAATCAACATATATTTTATATTCTTTAAATGGCCACCCTTTGCCTAGATTATAGATTTGCACTCTCAAGCAAGCTTAACCTGGAATGCTTTTCCAACAGTCTTGAAGCAGTTCCCACATATGCTGAGCACTTGTTGGTTACTTTTCCTTCACTCTGCGATCGGACTCATCCCAAACCATCTCAATTTGGTTGAGGTCGGGGGCTTGTGGAGACCAGGTCATCTGATGCTGCACTCCGTCACTCTCCTTCTTGGTCAAATAGCCCTTGTGTTGGGTCATTGTCCTGTTGAAAAACAAATGATAGTGGGACTATGCCGACTATGATGTTGTGCACGGTGGTGGTGACCTTCTTCCATGTGTAGTGGTTGTTGCACTTCTCAAAGATGGCATGGATTGTCCCTACGGGAGAGGGTCAACGAATAAAAAATTCTGTAGTGCTGAAAACAAAGGCCATATGTATCAAGCGTCTCAGAGAAGGAGTGCCAATTTACACAGAACAAAAATATAAACGCAATATGTAAGGTGTTGGTCCCATGTTTCATGAGCTGAAATAAAAGATCCCAGATAAGTTTCTTTCAAATGTTATGCACAAATGTATTTACATTTGTCGTGACTTGACTATAACATAGATCTGAACACTTATTTATCTAACTATGTTAAATTGTTACCCGATTAAATTAATCATGTAACAATTAACTCATTAGGATCTAGGGCACTACAAGAGCGGTTCTTTAAAGAGTTACCATATCCCCAATTAAACTCTAGAAGGTCTTTAGCTATCACATTTATAAAAAGTCAACTTATTAATCATAACCTCGTATCATATCATTCTGACCCATCATAACCTTCTTGGTCTGCATAAACCCGAGCCTTACTTATGATTCAGTACTACACTAGTTGGTTTAATTATTTATTTACAAGCTAATTAAATTGTAACTAGATAAACATACACACTTAATAGATTAAAAACAGGTCCCAAACGGAATAACAACAACGTGGCTGCTTGTTAAAAAAGAGATGGAGGGGGAGGGAGAGAGGGGGACAGAGACACTTAACATTGGCACTTTCAAAAACGACTCTCACCAAATACATTTAAACTCAGTTTTTCACAATTCCTGACATTTAATCCTAGTAAAAATTCCCTGTCGTAGGTCAGTTAGGATCAACACTTTATTTTAAGAATGAAATGTCAGAATAATAGTAGAGAGAATAATTTATTTCAGCTTTTATGTCCTTCATCATATTCCCAGTGTGTCAGAAGTTTACATACACTCAATTAGTATTTAGTAGCATTGCCTTTAAATTGTTTAACTTGGGTCAAATGTGTCAAATAGCCTTCCACAAGCTTCCCACAATAAGTTGGGTGCATTTTGGCCCATTCCACCTGACAGAGCTGGTGTAACTGAGTTAGGTTTATAGGCCTCCTTGCTCACACATGCTTTTGTCTATAGGATTGAGGTCAGGGCTTTGTGATGGCCACTCCTATACCTTGACTTATGTTGTCCTTAAGCCATTTTGCCACAACTTTGAGTTTGAGTTTGAGTTTATTTTTTATTTTTACAGGGACAGTGCACATAAATCAACGTTTCAGTAAAAGTGCCGGTTTTAGCCAGCCGGCTAATTTTCAACCGCAGTCCCTGGGCAGGTTATTAAAAACAATTACAATATAGACAATAGTAACATAGAACAAGCAAGACATAGCAACATAGGATAAGCAAGACATAGCATACAGACAGAGCAACATAGAACAAAAAGCAGCAAGACAAAATTCATAAAAGCAACAAAGTGTTTCCACACCTCACAAGCTACAGACAACAGACAACATGGAAAGCGGCAACACACAGCTAGGGACCATGTTCACAAATCTGATTGACCTTTAGCCATGTCTTCAAGCATTTTGTGAAAGTGTGATATGTGGTGCAGTTATGTGTGTCTGATGGCAGTGTATTCCAGACATGGGAAGCTCTCACAGAGAATGCAGATTTACTAAAGGTGCTTTTCCTTAGGGGAACTATACAGTCACCTCTCATGGCAGACCTTGTGGATCTGCTGCCATATGTCTGGGTTTTCTGTTTAACAAAAATATTGAGTGGAGGGGGAGCCAGGCCATTAAGGATCTTGAATACAAGACATGCGTCGGTGTATTGCACAAGATTTTCCCAACTCAAGAGCTCATGCTTTCTAAGGATGTGACAATGATGATGGCTGTTGGGCTTCCTATCAAGCACTTTGAGAGCCTGTTTGTAGACAGACTGAATAGGTTTTAATGTTGTACAGCAAGCTTGGGCCCAACTAGTCAAGCAGTATGTTAAGTGGGGGAGTATCATAGATTCGAAGTACAGTTTTGCTACCTCTGTAGTCAAACAATTTCGTATAAATCGGAAATTAGCTAGGTTGAATTTGGTTATTTTAATTACCTTTTTCACATGCTTTTTAAAAGAGAGGTTGGAATCAAGTATGATGCCAAGGTACTTAAAATCGGATACCACCTGGAGCTTCTCCCCTGACTTTGGAAGTATGCTTGGGGTCATTGTCCATTTGGAAGACCCATTTGCGACCAAGCAAATGTCTTGAGATGTTGCTTCAATATATCCACATAATTTTCCTGCCCTCATGATGTCATCTATTTTGTGAAGTGCACCAGTCCCTCCTGCGGCAAAGAGCCCCCAGAACATGATGCTGCCACCCCCGTGCTTCTCGTTTGAGATGGTGTTCTTCGGCTTGCAAGCCCCCCCTTTTTTCCGACAAACATAACAATGGGCATTATGGCCAAACAGTTATTTTTTGTTTCATCAGACCAGAGGACATTTCTCCAAAAAGTATGATCTTTGTCCCCATGTGCAGTTGCAAACCTTCGTTATGTCGATATAGGACCAGTATTACTGGGATACTTTATATAGATAATTTTGTATCCGTTTCCTCCAGCATCTTCACAAGGTCCTTTGCTGTTGCTCTGGGATTGATTTGCACTTCTCGCACCAAAGTACGTTCATCTCTAGGAGACAGAACTAGTCTCCTTCCTGAGCAGTATGACGGCTGTGTGGTCCCATGGTGTTTATACTTGCGTACTATTGTTTGTACAGATGAACGTGGTACCTTCAGGCATTTGGAAATTGATCCCAAGGATGAACCAGACTTGTTGAGGTCAACAACAAAAACTTCTGAGGTCTTGGCTGATTTCTTTGGATTTTCCCATGATGTCAAGCAAAGAGGCACTGAGTTTGAAGGTAGACCTTGAAATACACCCACAGGTACTCAAATTATGTCAATTGGCCTATCAGAAGCCATGACATTTTCTGGAATTTTCCAAGCTGTTTAAAGGCACAGTCAGCTTAGTGTATGTAAACCTCTGACCCACTGGAATTGTGATACAGTGAATTATAAGTGAAATAGTCTGTCTGTAAACTGTAAATTGTTGGAAAGAATTACTTGTGTCATGCACAAAGTAGATGTCCTAACCGACTTGCCAAAACGATATAGTTTGTTAACAAGAAATATGTGGAGTGGTTGAAAAACAAGTTTTAATTACTCCAAGAGTATATAAACTTTGTGTGTGTGTGTGTGTATCTTTTTATTTTACCAGGTAAATTGACTGAGAACACATTCTCATTTACAGCAATGACCTGGGGGAATAGTTAAGGGGAGAGGAGGGGGGATGAATGCGCCAATTGGAGGCTGGGAATGATTAGGTGGCCGTGATGGTATGAGGGCCAGATTGGGAATTTAGCCAGGACACCGGGGTTAACACCCTACTCTCACAATAAGTGCCTTTGGGTCGTCAGTGACCATTTTTTCTTAACTGCTACAATTGATTGGTGGCGTAGTCCACTATAATAGAGTTGGCTCATAGTTTAATGGTTGGGAGTTCTAATCCCACATGGGGCAGATATCTTTTTTTATTTACAATATTCATCCCGTGCCCACACACTTCTAATTCTGAAATCTGAAATCATACCTGTGAGCGTGGTCACCCTGGTAGCAGTTGTAGGTTTTTATACAGTACCCGAGAACAATCTGTGAGTTAATTTGACCATTGGAAAAAGAGCTACTGCGTAAATATTGAAATGTGGGTTTGATTGAATTCCCACTTTCACCTAAATGCATTTTTTTATTGAAGGGGTTGGGCAAAGGCTGAAATTGGCATCGAGAGTTACCCTTTAATGAGAGAGTCATTTCATGACATTAATTATTCAAAGCTGTTGACTCACCAGGGGATGTTATGAAATCATTAAGCTGCAGATGGTATTAATAAGCTTGTTCAACATTGCAGCCGACTTTGAAGGCTTTGATGCTATCCTAAATGGCCATAATCTGGTTCAGACTTAAAATATTCATGATCAAGACCAATTGAAATCAATAAAGTCTGACATTGCCAGGTCACGTGACAGGCAAGAGGTATTTCCTGGGTGGATTTGAGCAAACATTACACTGATAGCATTCCGGACATTGTACGGTATCCCATAGGAAGCAACCTTTTATGGTGCATACAGTCACCTTTAGGAACCGACACAAAATAACCCTGCTTGAAGTACCCGAGTACTGGCTAAGGAGACCAGCTCAGAATTTCCAGTACAAAAGACAAGAGCAATTTCCATCACCTTTGCAAGTCAGATTTTCCACATATATTGCCTTGGAGTGTCTGGGAATGGTGATGATAGCGTGTTTAGTATACTCCCGAGTGGCACACTGGTCTAAGACAATGCATCTCGGTGCAAGAGGCGTCACTACAGTGCCTGATTCGAATCCAGGCTGTATCACAACTGGCCGTGATTGGGAGTCCCATAGGGTGGCGCAATTGGCCCATCTCATCCGGGTTTGGCTGGGGTAGGCCGTCATTGTAAATAAGAATTTGTTCCTAACTGACTCGCCTAGTTAAATAAAGGTTAAATAAAAAACTACTGCATTGTTAGCTCTACTTTTGTAAAAGGAGCCAACAGGGACTATTTTGGAAACTCCTCAGCTTCACTTGGATGGATTTGTCCTTGATGTCGCCCTACCCCTCTACATGTAAACTTGGAGACAAAACTACAATTCAAGTAGAGGATACACAGAGCTGGCAATCACCCGTTCACAAAGATGTGCAACTAAATTAAAATACATGCTAATGAGTTTCATTTCATTTCCTAAACTGAATGAATATTGAATTGGGCCCCAACCCTGTTCAGTGAAGTAGAGGTCTTACCTTTTTCCTGTAGCCGCTGGCCCCCATGGTGAGCAGGGTGATGAGCACATCCGGGCAGGGGGAGGCTGATGCTTGACCTGTAGACAGAGGGCAGTCAGCATCATACTAAAAGGGCACAAACACTTTCTAACCTGAACCCTTACTAGGACTGTATCAATTTCAGTACCAATACTGATTCCTCTCAATTATTTGTTTCCTTAAATGGTTCCAATTCATATAATTAATTGATCATTATTATGGCTTTGAATGCCTCAAATCTAGCCCAGTTGTCTCCAACTCCAATCCTAGAGAACATTATTAGAGGTAAAAGGAAAGGAATGCACTCAAATCTATATTCTTAAGTAAAAACAGAGAAAGGAAGCTTGAAGTCAACAGTCAATCACATAACAAGGAAAAAAGGGGACCAGCACTCACTTGAAATAGTTGCAAACTGACATTTCTGTTTATTTTATTCTCATATTTTAGGCAACATATCCTACTACAACACATACTACCACATGCAGGTCTTTATTGTAGCCAAGCACTAACATACCTGATTTCATGACATGTTGATTATTTGAATCTGGCGTTAGTACTGGGCTGGAATATAATCCAGCACACCAAGTAGCTTCCCCAAGATGGGCATTAGATCGAGACCCTGTGCTACCAAAATGAACAAACTTCCAATATTTCAGAGGGGAAATGGAATGTGTCACCAGCATAAGACAGACAGAGACAATACAGACACACAGGAATACAACAGAGCACAGAGACACTGAGGGCTGGCGGAACAATTACACTAGATGAGCCCTATGATAACAGTAAACTAGTAGCTAATCCAGGTAATAGCAACTTTACACAAAAAGGTTGCAGGCTTGGTTCAAACACATATGGCCCATAGTGATATGAAACAGCACTAACCTGGATACATTCTGCTGATCTCCTGAAATAAAAGACTCAGCAATTGTGGCACCACCTACTGGAACCATGAAGTTTTTGTCCAGGCTTTGTACAAAGGCATCGATTCTTCCAACACAAGCCCCCTGAAGAGATTATGAAAATAACCTAACTTTGCTATGCCTATGGAACGGAAAAATATGATTTATGAAAGAGGAGTTGGAGCAGTTGTACCTGCTGAAGAAAGTGCATACACTTGGATGACTGCACTCCATAAGCATTGTTGACAACATGGAGGATGTCATATTTGGCACACATTGTGGCTAGCTCCTCCAATCTGCCAGAACAGAGGAAAGTCATTATCAAATAATGCCCTGGTAATCTTCACCCAACATACACTGTAATAATATGGAAGTATGCTTCTGTGAGTAATGTCATGAAGTCGACTATACAATAAAACAGTATGCAGACTATACAAATAACATTTGTTTCCAGTGATACCAGTTATAATAGCACATGATAATAGGACATGGACATTTTATTTGTTACAGCTCTATTTAACCATGATTGGATGGCAAAGCAAGAAGTAGTGGAGTGGACACAAATGATGTTCTCTGCTCCCAGCTCTTGCATCTTAAGGTCCACAGACTCCAGATCTGTTCTCAGCTCATCGCCTTCCAAAATGTTCTCACCACCATGGGTTCAAACCCTGTTCATGGTTACAACGAGCAAAAGTGGTCAATGTTGGGGTTGGACAAGAGTTGCCTTGCATGGGAGCTACAGTGGGGTAGTGGACGCATAACATTTGCCGGCATGAGCAGAGCGCAAGATACTTTATTAAGTGTTTTCATGTGTGAGCCGTGCGCCGAATTCTTGAAAATAGAAACAGAGAGAAATGCTGCACTAAGCAGGGATGAATGAACGGGAGCGTGTCACACTCTGCAAAAGTTAGGCCCTACGAGTCAAGTATAGCATGCATTTTAGGCTGCTCTTAGAAAAGTTAAGTCATTTTCAAAACTAGCTGAACTGATAGGTGCATCTAGAGCAGGAATGGGGAGTACAAGAAACTGTAGGGCATAACTTACTTTTATAATGTTACAGAGAGTGGTATTGAACACGGTCATGCTAGTACTTAACCTGCAGTGATCATGGCATTGAAGCAGGACTTCTGGTCAATGAGGGGCCAGATGATGTAGCGCGCCTTTGGTCTCTTGTGGCGAAGTGTTAGGAAGCACAGTGTCAGGCTCATCCTGGTTGCCATTGGAACTACAAAACAACTGGCCACACTTTGCACACCTGTAAACATACACAATAACAAACAAGCTAGGAACAAAAGTGTGCACATAGTGTAGCTTTACTACAGAACTGGCGGTGTCCATTACTGTCATACATTTATCAGTAGGCTAAATGCAATTTTAGTTACACACCTGAGTTTTAAAATGTCCAGCACAACTGAATTAGTCAGCTTGCTCAGCAGACTGGAACCTGCATCCTTAGGTTGAGTTGCAGCGATGTCACTAGATCGTCCTATCCCATGTATTAACCTGTATAAAGCAACACACACATATCTCATGATCATGACTCCACTGAACATGTATGACAAAACAGGTAGCTACTTGGAATTTAACAAAGCAATTTAACAAAGCAATATAAAAGCAACAGTTAATAACAGTTAATAAGAACCTGTAATGTCGTCGGGCCACCAAACTAGAGGCCACTCTGCCCTCCCTCTCACCAACACCACAGTTTCCAAAGAAGTTGTTGCTGTCCATCACAGCCAGTTCATTTTGCTGTTTGGTTCCTAGTGAATACACCCCTGATGTAGTTACTGTTGATGTTCAAATACTGGAGAGTCGAGACCAAATCACGGACGCTGGACAGAGTGGATTTCAGTTGTAACAAAAGGCAGTTTTAATGAGTCAAAGATATCTTGTCCTGCAGTTTAACGTGCACGGACCTATTCGCATAACTCAGTAGGGAGTTAGGTGAAAAAGGGACCTATACAAAGGTTACAATCATTTTTATACATAGAATAAAGTAGGTAGAGTCTTGTCGCCTTCTGGATGGTCCTGAAGGGTTGGAGGCGGACCTGCTCTGGCCAGAGCAGGAGCCCCATTGGTGCAAAGCAGAGTCTTCTGTTCTGAGCACCCGACCAGTAGAGGGGGGGTGAGGTGTGTGTGTTTAGGCAATGGTATTTGTGTGTCAGTGGGGGTCGTGAGGCAGGACAACAGAGAGGGGGCAGTTTTATGGCTGGGTGTATGTGTTCTTGCGATGGAATGTCTTTGTTTCCTGGGGTCGTGAGACAACAGAGCTGAGGGGGTAGTTTTAGGGGGGGTAGTTTTATTGCTGGGTGTGTGAGCTGGTTCCTGTTTTAGCAGGGGTACGTAAGATGACTTGAGTCAGGCGGTTTGGCTTGGCGCTGTATAATATATGAGCTATGTGTATGAATGTTTACATATATATATATATATATGACATTACCTGGCAAATGTGCAACTGATCTGATCATCTTATCGAAATAATAGAATTTGAAGGAATGTTATTCGGATATTAACGTTACCTGGTCCAAAAGCTGTCTAATCAGCTGCTCATGACTGCGACGTGCCTGTGACCCCTGGCGAATGTAGGATGCCGACACAATCTTCTCACTTATGGAAAAGTTTTCACTATTCATCTCAACATTCGCTGTTAAACAGATAAGAGTAGATTAGCATATGCAATTCTAGCCATAATAGTCAGTAGAAACGTGTACTTTAGCGAACGTGTTCATCACAAAACTAAAGTACAACCTTCTAACGAGTGGTGTATTCAGGGCTAATGCCGAATCAAAGTAATCCTCAGCTCTGTTTATGCTAATATTGATTTGGCTACTGGTTATTGTAGTGTTTATCTTTTTAATTTTTTTTTAATCTGCCTTACCTTTGCAGCTATTTTCACTGTCAAGAACCCGATTTCATTCTCTTACGTTTTGAATTCTACTTCCGAGTCTTCTTCTGTGTTTATCATCGGATGGCGAGCCCAGAAACACAAAACATCGCCTCCGATTTAATGGAGAATGACTGCCCCCTCTCATTGAAGCTCTGAAGCTCAAAGTCGATGGGTGTACTGTGGGCTGTTGTACAGTATAGTCAGAAAGTATTCAGACCCCTTCCTTTGTCCACATTTTGTTACGTTATAGCCTTATTCTGAAATAGATTAAATACAAAAAAGGCCTCATCAATCTAAACACAATACCCCATAATTAACGGGTTTGTTTTGTGCAAATTTATAACAAATAAAAAACCGATACCTTGTTTACATAAGCATTCAGACCCTTTGCTATGAGACTCGAAATTGAGCTCATGTGCATCCTGTTTCCATTGATCATCCATGAGATGTTTCTACAACTTGATTGGAGTCCACCTGTGATCATTTCAATTGATTGGACAGGATTTGGAAAGGCACACACCTGTCTATAAGGTCCCACAGTTGACAGTGCATGTCAGAGCAAAAACCAAGTCATGAGGTTGAAGAAATTGTCCGTAGAGATCCGAGACAGGATTGTGTCGAGTTACAGCCCTGAGGAAGGGTACCAAAAAAATTATTCAACATTGAAGATCCCCAAGAACACAGTGGCCTCTTCCTAGAGCTGGCTGCCTAGCCAAACTGAGCAATCAGGGGAGAAGGGCCTTGGTCAGGGAGGTGACCAAGAACCCCATGGTCCCTCTGACAGAGCTCCAGAGTTCCTCTGTGGAGACGGGAGAACCTTCCTGAAGGACAACCATGTCTGCAGCACCAGATTTGGCCAAAAGACACCTAAAGGACTCTTTAGGTGAAATGGAGAAAAAAAACTGGAAAAGTGTTGCGTGCATATGTATTCACCCCTTTGCTATGAAGCCCCTAAATAAGATCTGGTGCAACCAATTACCTTTAGAAGTCACATAATTAGTTAAACAAAGTCCACCTGTGCCCAATCTATGTGTCACATGATCTGTCACATGATCTCAGTATATATACACCTGTTCTGAAAGGCCCCAGAGTCTGCAACACCACCAAGCAAGCGACACCATGAACACCAAGGAGCTCTCCAAACAGGTCAGGGACGAAGTTGTGGAGAAGTACAGATCAGGGTTGGGTTATAAAAAAAATATCAGAAACTTTGAACATCCCACAGAGCACTATTAAATCCATTATTAAAAAATGGAAAGAATATGGCACCACAACAAACCTGCCAAGAGAGGGCCGCCCACAAAACTAACGGACCAGTCAAGGAGGGCATTAATCAGAGAGGCAACAAAGAGACCAAAGGTAACCCTGAAGGAGCTGCAAACCTCCACACCGGCGATTGGAGTGTCTGTCCATGGACCACTTTAAGCCATACACTCCACAGAGCTGGGTTTTACGGAAGAGTGGCCAGAAAAAAGCCATTGCTTCAAGAAAAAATAAGTAAACACATTTGGTGTTCGCCAAAAGGCATGTGGGAGACTCGAAGAATGTACTCTGGTCAGATGAGACTAAAATTGAGCTTTTTGGCCATCAAGGGAAATGCTATGTCTGGCGTAAACCCAACACCTCTCATCACCCCGAGAATACCATCCCCACAGTGAAGCATGGTGGTGGCAGCATCATGCTGTGGGGATGTTTTTCCATTGGCAAGGACTGGGAAACAGAATTGAAGGCATGATGGATGGTGCTAAATACAGGGAAAGTCTTGAGGAAAACCTGTTTCAGTCTTCTAGAGATTTGAGACTGGGACAGAGGTTCACATTCCAGCAGGACAATGACCCTAAACATGCTGCTAAAACAACACTCAAGTTGTTTAAGGGAAAACATTTACATGTCTTGGAATGGCCTAGGCAAAGCCCAGACCTCAATCCAATTGAGAATCTGTGGTATGACTTCAAGATTGCTGTACACCAGCGGAACCCATCCTACTTGAAGGAGCTGGAGCAGTTTTGCCTTGAAGAATTGGAAAAATCCCTGTGGTTAGATGTGCCAAGCTTACAGAGACATACCCCAAGAGACTTGCAGCTGCAATTGCTGCAAAAAGTGACTCTACAGATTATTGACTTTGGGGGGGAGTAGTATTGCACACTCAAATGTTAATTAAAAAAATATATATATTTCTTGATTGTTTCACAATAATAAAATATTTAGCATCTTCAAAGTGGTAGGCATGTTGTGTAAATCAAATGATACAAAATAGGAAATGATTCATCCCCACAAAATCAATTTTAATTCCAGGTTGTAAGAAAACAAAATAGGAAAGATGCAATGGGGGATGAATACTTTTGTAAGGCACAGTATGTATACAAAACTATGAGGACACCCTTCAAATTAGTGGATTTGGTTATTTCAGCCACACCCGTTCCTGTCAGGTGTATAAAATCGAGCACACAGTCACACAATCTCCATAGACAAACATTGGCAATAGAATGGCCTTACTGAAGAGCTCAGTGACTTTCAACGGGGCTTTCAATGTGGCACTGTCATAAGGATGCCACCTTTCCAACAAGTCAGTTCATAAAATTTCTGCCCTGCTAGAGGTGCCCCGGTCAACTATAAGTGCGGTAATTGTGAAGTGGAAACATCTAGGAGCAACAACGGCTAAGCTGTGAAGTGGTAAGCGACACAAGCTCACAGAACCGAACCGCTGAGTGCTGAAACGCGTAGTGTGTAAAAATAGTTTGTCCTCGGTTGCAACACTCACCACCAAGCCTCTGGAAGCAATGTAAGCACAATAACTGTTTGTCGGGATCTTCATGAAATGGGTTTTCATGGCTGAGCATCCACAGACAAGCCTAAGATCACCATGCGCAATGCCAAGCGTCAGCTGGAGTGGTGTAAGCTCACCGCTATTGGACTTTGGAGTGATGAGTCACGCTTCACCATCTGGCAGTCCAACGGATGAATTTGGGTTTGGCGGATGCCAGGAGAACGTTACCTGCTTGGGGGCATAGTGCCAACTGTAAAGTTTGGTGGAGGAGGAATAATTGTCTGGGACTGTTTTTCATGGGTCGGGCCAGGCCCCTTAGTTCCAGTGAAGGGAAATATTAACGCTACAGCATACAATGACATTCTAAAACATTATGTGGTTCCAACTTCGTGGCAACAGTTGGGGAACGCCCTTTGCTGTTTCAGCATGACAAAGACCCTGTGCACAAAGCAAGGTCCATATAGAAATGGTATGTCAAGATAGCTCAAGATACCTCAACCCGATCGAACACCTTTGGGATGAATTGGAACGCCAACTAATGGCCAGGCCTAATTGCACAACATTAGTACCCAACCTCAGTAATGCTCTTGTGGCTGAATGGAATCAAGTCCCCACAGCAATGTTCCAACATCTTATCACAGCTCAGCCTAAGACCCAGATGCAGAAACAGGAGGATAGTACGAGTTTATTACAGTACAAGGGGCTGGCAAAAGGTAAGTCAAGGCAGGCAAAAAGTCATAATCCAAATCAGAGTCAGGCAAGTCCATGACAGCAGGCAGGATTGGGAGAGGCATCCAAGTCAGAACTGGGAAGACTAGGAAACACTAGAGCACAGGGAACATGATGAACTGGCAACAGAAAACGCAGGTACAAATACACAGGCGATAATGGGGACAAATGGGAGACACATGGTGGTGGGTGGCGACAAGCACAAGACAGGTGAAACAGGGTGATCAGGGTGTGACACATCTAGTGGAAAGCGTTCACAGAAGGCGTGGAGGCTGTTATAGCAGCAAAGGGGGCACCAACTCCATATCAGTGCCCTGGAGCAGCAGGTAATCCCCGAACTGGCAAGGTAAAAATCTGTTGTTCTGCTGCTGAACAAGGTAGTAGTAGCCTAGGTAAATAAAGATTAAATTAAAACAAAGAATGTATTGTTCAACGAGCAGGTGTCCACATGTAGTGTATCATAATTTAAGCCTTCTACCTGCCTTCTCGATCCTATCCCCACTACATTCTTCAAAATAGTTGTTAATTGCGTATCTGAAGAAGTGCAATCTTTTGTTAGTCACTCCCTGTTCACAGGCACTTTCCTGACTTCACTAAAAACTGCTGTGGTGAAACCCCTTCTGAAGTAATCTAAACTCAGCAAAAAAATAACATTTCCTTTTTCAGGACCCTGTCTTTCAAAGATAATTCGCAAAAATAAAAATAACTTCACAGATCTTCATTGTAAAGGGTTTAAAAACTCTTTCCCATGCTTGTTCAATGAACCATAAACAATGGATGAACATACACCTGTGGAACGGTCGTTAAAATACTAACAGCTTACAGACGGTAGGCAATTAAGGTCACAGTTGTGAAAACTTAGGACACTAAAGAGGCCATACTACTGACTCTGGAAAACACCAAAAGAAAGATGCTCAGGGTCCCTGCTCATCTGCGTGAACTTGCCTTAGGCATGCTGCAAGGAGGCACGAGGACTGCAGATGTGGCCAGGGCAATAGATTGCAATGTCCGTACTGTGAGATGCCTAAGACAGCGTTACAGAGAGACAGGACAGACAGCTGATCATCCTCGCAGTGGAAGACCACGTGTAACAACACCTGCACAGGATCGGTACATCCGAACATCACACCTGCGGGACAGCTATAGGATGGCAACAACAACTGCCCGAGTTACACCAGGAATGCACAATCCCTCCATCAGTGCTCAGACTGTCCGCATTAGGCTGAGAGAGGCTAGACTGAGGGCTTGTAGGCCTATTGTAAGGCAGGTCCTCACCAGACATCACTGGCAACAATGTCGCCTATGGGCACAAATCCATCGTCGCTGGACTAAACAGGACTAGCAAAAAGTGCTCTTCACTGACTAGTCGCGATTTTGTCTTACCAGAGGTGATGGTCAGATTCGCATTCATTGTCGAAGGGAGGAATGAGCGTTAAACCGAGGCCTGTACTCTGGAGCGAGATAGATTTGGAGGTGGAGCATCCGTCATGGTCTGGGGCGGTGTGTCACAGCATCATCGGACTGAGCTTGTTGTCATTGTAGGCAATCTCAACACTGTGCGTTACAGGGAAGACATCCTCCTCCCTCATGTGGTACCCTTCCTGCAGGCTCATCCTGACCCTCCAGCATGACAATGCCACCAGCCATACTGCTCATTCTGTGCGTGATTTCCTGCAAGACAGAAATGTCAGTGTTCTGCCATGGCCAGCAAAGAGCCCGGATCTCAATCCCATTGAGCACGTCTGGGACCTGTTGGATCGTAGGGTGAGGGCCAGGGCCATTCCCCCAAAAAATGTCTGGGAACTTACAGATGCCTTGGTGGAAGAGTGGGGTAACATCTCACAGCAAGAACTGGTAAATCTGGTGCAGTCCATGAAGAGGAGATGCACGGCAGTACTTAATGCAGCTGCTGGCAACACCCGATACTGATTGTTTCTTTTGATTTTGACCCCCCCCCCCTTTGTTCAGGGACACATTATTCCATTTCTGTTAGTCACATGTCTGTGGAACTTGTTCAGTTCATGTCTCAGTTGTTGAATCTTATGTTCATACAAATAAATAAAATTAAATAAAAGTTTATTTGTCACATGCGCCGAATACAACAGGTGTAGTACCTTATAGTGAAATGCTTACTTACAGGCTCTAATCAATAGTGCAAAAAAAGGTATTAGGTGAACAATAGGTAAGTTAAGAAATAAAACAACAGTAAAAAGACAGGCTATATATGTAGCGGGGCTACATACAGACACCGGTTAGTCAGGCTGATTGAGGTAGTATGTACATGTAGATATGGTTAAAGTGACTATGCATATTTGATGAACAGAGAGTAGCAGTAGCGTAAAAGAGGGGTTGGCGGGTGGTGGGTATTGGGACACAATGCAGAAAGCCCGTTTAGCCAATGTGCGGGGGGCACTGGTTGGTCGGCCCAATTGAGGTAGTATGTACATGAATGTATAATTAAAGTGACTATACATATATATATGATAAAAAGAGAGTAGCAGCAGCGTAAAAATAGTGGTTGGGGGGGCACACAATGAAAATAGTCTGAGTAGTCATTTGATTACCTGTTCAGGAGTCTTATGGCTTTGGGGTAAAAACTGTTGAGAAGCCTTTTTATACTAGACTTAGCACTCTGGTACCGCTTGCCATGCGGTAGTAGAGAGAACAGTCTATGACTGGGGTGGCTGGGGTCTTTGACAATTTTTAGGGCCTCTTCCTCTAACACCGCCTGGTGTAGGGATCCTGGATGGCAGGCATCTTAGCCCCAGTGATGTACTGGGCCGTACGCACTACCCTCTCTAGTGTCTTGCGGTCAGAAGCCGGGCAATTGCCATAACAGGCAGTGATGCTCTCGATGTTGCAGCTGTAGAACCTTTTGAGGATCTCAGGACCCATGCCAAGTCTTTTTAGTTTCCTGAGGGGGAATAGGCTTTGTCGTGCACTCTTCACGTTTGTCTTGGTGTGTTTGGACCATTTTAGTTTGTTGTTGATGTGGACACCAAGGAATTTGAAACTCCCAACCTGCTCCTCTACAGCCCCATCGATGAGAATGGGGACGTGCTCGGTGCTCCTTTTGCTGTAGTCCACAATCATCTCCTTAGTCTTGGGTAGGTTGTTATTCTGGCACCACCCGGCCAGGTCTCTGACCTCCTCCATATAGGCTGTCTCATCGTTGTCGGTGATCAGGCCTACTGTTGTGTCATCTGCAAACTTAATGATGGTGTTGGAGTCGTGCCTGGCTATGCAGTCGTGGATGAACAGGGAGTACAGGTGGGGGCTGAGCACGCACCCCCGGGGAGCTCCAGTGTTGAGGATCAGCGTGGCAGATGTGTTGCTACCTACCCTCACCACCTGGGGTATTTACACATGTTAAGTTTGCTGAGAATTAACGCAGTTGACAGTGAGAGGACGTTTCTTTTTGTGTTGAGTTCAGATTCTTCAACTCTTAGCAATTTTCGGCCAATCTCCAACCTTCCACCCTTATTCTGGCGAAATTGGTGTTCAAACAGCAAAATAATTACTTAAGTGCTATCTGTATTTTTAAATTCCAATCTGGTTTTCGTGCCCAACACTGTACAGAGACAGACTTAGTTTAACCTCTCTGGGACTTTCGGGACGGTAGCATCCCAGCCCGCCAACAGCCAATGAAAGTGCAGGGCTCCAAATTCAAAACAACAAAAATCTCATAATTAAAATTCCTCAAGCATACAAGTTTTACACCATTTTAAAGACACGATTCTCGTTAATCCAGCCACAGTGTCTGATTTAGAAAAGGCTTTACAGTGAAAGCACCACAAACAATTATGGTAGGTCACCACCAATTCACAGAAAAACACAGCCATTTTTCCAGCCAAAGAGAGGAGTCACAAAAAGCATGATTTGATGATCTTCATCAGATGACACTCATAGGACTTCATGTTACACAATACATGTATGTTTTGTTCGATAAAGTGCATATTTATATCCAAATATCTAATTTTACATTGGCATGTTATGTTCAGTAGTTCCAAAACATGCTGTGATTTTGCAGAGAGCCACATACATTTACAGAAATACTCATAATAAACATTGATAAAAGATACAACTATTATTATACATGGAACTTTAGATAAACCTCTCCTTAATGCAACCGCTGTGTCAGATTTCAAAAAAACTTTATGGAAAAAGCATACCATGCAATAATCTGAGTAAGAGATATCCGCCATGTTGTGGAGTCAACATTCGTCAGAAATAGCATTATAAATATTCACTTACCTTTGATGATCTTCATCAGAATGTACTCCCAGGAATCCCAGTTCCACAATAAATGTTTGATATGTTCGATAAAGTTAATAATTTATGTCCAAATACCTCCTTTTGCTAAGGCATTTGGTAAATAAATCCAAACGCACGTGGTAAACAAATCCAAACGCACGTGTCCAGCCAAAAGGTCGGACGAAAAGTCCAAAAAGTTATATTACATGTCAAACGAAGTATAGAATCAATCTTTAGGATGTTTTTATCATAGATCTTCAATAATGTTCCAATTGGAGAATTCCTTTGTCTGTAGAAAAGCAATGGAACGCAAGATAACTTTCACATGACCTCACGTCACGAGCTCGTGGCAATCTGCCAGACACCTGGCTCAATCCCCTCTCATTCACCCCCCCTTCACAGTAGAAGCATCAAACAAGGTTCTAAAGACTGTTAACATGTAGTGGAAGCCTTAGGAAGTGCAAAATGGCCCCACAGACACTGTATATTGGAAGGGCAATGAGTTGAAAAACAACAAACCTCAGATTTCCCTCTTCCTGGTTGGATTTTTCTCAGGTTTTCACCTGCCATATGAATTATGTTACACTCACAGACATCATTCAAATAGCTTTAGAAACTTCAGAGTGTTTTCTATCCAAATATACTAATTATATGCATATTCTAGCTTTTATGGCTGAGTAGCAGGCAGTTTACTCTGGGCACCTTATTCATCTAAGCTACTCAGTACTGCCCCCCAGTCACCAAGAAGTTAACTTGTTTTTGAACCACTCCACAAATTTCCTGTTAACAAACTATAGTTTTGGTAAGTCGGTAAGGACATCTACATTGTGCATGACACAAGTCATTTTTTCAACAATTGTTTACAGACAGATTATTTCACTTATAATTCACTGTATCACAATTCCACTGGGTCAGAAGTCTACATACACTAAGTTGACTGTGTCTTTAAACAGCTTGGAAAATTCCAGAAAATGATGTCATGGCTTTAGAAGCTTCTGATAGGCTAATTGACATCATTTGAGTCAATTGGAGGTGTACCTGTGGATGTTTTTTAGGGCCTACCTTCAAACTCAGTGGCTCTTTGCTTGACATCAATGGAAAATCAAAAGAAATCAATCAAGACCTCAGAAAATAAATTGTAGACCTCAACAAGTCTGGTTCATCCTTGGGAGCCATATCGAAATGCCCAAAGGTACCACGTTCATCTGTACAAACAATAGTACGCAAGTATAAACACCATGGGACCACGCAGCCATCATACTGCTCAGGAAGGAGAAGCCTTCTGTCTCCTAGATATGAGCGTACTTTGGTGCGTGAAGTGCAAATCAATCCCAGAGCAACAGCAAAGGACCTTGTGAAGATGCTGGAGGAAACCGGTCAAAAGTATCTATATCCACCATAAAACGAGACCTATATCGAAATAACCTGAATGGCCGCTCAGCAAAGAAGAAGCCACGGCTCCAAAACCTATATCGACATAACTATTGACATAACTAAGGTTTGCAACTGCACATGGGGACAAAGATCGTACTTTTTGGAGAAATGTCATCTGGTCTGATGAAACAAAAATACAAATGTTTGTTTATAACGACCATTGTTATGTTTGGAGGAATAAGGGGGAGGCATGCAAGCTGAAGAATACCATCCCAATTGAGAAGCAAGGGGTTGGCAGCATCATGTTGTGGGGGTGCTTTGCTGCAGGAGGGACCGGTGCACTTCACAACATATATGGCATCATGAGGGAGGAAAATTATGTGGATATAATAAAGCAACATCTCAAAACATCAGTCAGGAAGTTAAAGCTTGGTCGCAAATTGGTCTTCCGAATGGACAGTGACCCCAGGCATACTTCCAAAGTTGTGGCAAAATGGCTTAAGTCAAGGTATTTGAGTGTCCATCACAAAGCCCTGACCTCAATTCTCTCTTGTCCCCATTCGTTTAATACGGAGCGCCTCCATTTAAAATACAGGTTGTAATGCAACAAAATAGGAAAACACCAAGGGGGATGAATCCTTTTACAAGGCACTGTATGCCCTCTGGAATAGCCTGCTAGGTAACCGGGGGAGGGGGGGGGTGCTTTTTATTTGTTCAGTTTGTGTAATTTCTTTGTTTTATATTGTTACGTCTACTCTCGCTCCCCCTCTCCGGCACTCAACGTCGCCGGTTTACTAATCACTGGCTCTGACAACCATCATTACGCTCACCGGGCAACATTGTTACACACACCTGCGCCTCATCATGAGACTCGCCTGGACTCCATCAGTTCAATGATTACCCCCCCTATATCTGTCACTCCCTTAGGTTCATTCCCCAGGCAGTATTGGTTATGTGTTTCATGTTCAGACGCTACTCTTGTTTTGCATCATTACATATTCATTGCATTATTAAACTCACCACCTGCACCTGCTTCTCGACTCCCAGCGTCTCCGTTACATTCCTTCCAAGATGGCGTAGCAGTCAGACCTCTTTGTCCTGTCGTGTCCCTTGTATTATATATTTTTCTTCACAGATCTTTTAAAGATATTTTCCTAAACCTCAACTTCTAAATACTCTCCTGCAACCCGCCTCACCCAATGTGGCGTGGAGCTGGGTTTTTTTTCTCGCCAAATCGTACAACGTGACTCAAACCAAAGCATAACGGACCTATTTTTCTCTCCATATCCCTGGATTCCTACCGCAAACTCTCAACCTTTTCATCTGGATCTTCGCAACTAGCTAACCCCAATCCCGGGAGACTACTCCTGGCTAGCGTTTACATCCAAGAGCAAGTATCAATTAGCCTGAAGCTAGCCCGGCTAGGGCTCCTGCGCTACCACCGAAGCCCACTCCTGGGCTACAATATCGGGACCCCTTCTACTGTTGGTACGGGGCATTAAACCCCGCCGATCCTCTACGACTGGAATACCGACATAATCTGCCCGAGGATTCCAACAGGTCCCTCAGGCGCGACGTCCGCTGAAGGCCCATTCTGCTTACTGCGGCCCGCTAGCTATCTAGAGCTACTTGGAACCCTACTAATCCACGACTGGTCTATCGATGTCACTGCACGAGGAGGCAAAAACAGACTTTCCTCCATCGCGACGTCCCCCAAAGGCCCTTCTGCTAACTTGATAGCCCCGGTCTGCTAACTGCTAGCTTGCTTTCCCGAGTCTGATAACTGCTAGCTTGCTAGCCCCGGTCTGCTAACTGCTTGTTTGCTATCCCCGGTCTGCTAATTGCTTGCTTGCTTGCTAACCCCGGTCTGCTAACTGCTAGCTTGTTAGCTCCGGCCTACTAACTGCGAGCTTGTTAGCCCTGGCCTGCTAACTGTCTGAATCGCCGTGTCCCCAGCCAGCCCAGCCACTCACTGGACCCATATGATCACTTGGCTACGCATGCCTCTCTCTAATATCAATATGACCCATCCATTAGTGTCCTGGTTAGTGATTACTGTCTTATTTCACTGTAGAGCCTCTAGCCCTGCTCAGTATGCCTTAACCAACCATGTTGTTCCAGCTCCTAGATATGTGATGACATCACCTGGTTTAAACGTCTCTAGAGACTATATCTCTCTCATCATTACTCAATGCCTAGGATTACCTCCAATATACTCACATCCTACCATACCTTTGTCTGTACACTATGCCTTGAATCTATGCTATCGTTCCCAGCAACCTGCTCCTTTTACTCTCTGTTCCAAACGTGCTAGACGTCCAGCCAGTTCGTACAGCCAGTTCGTATAGCCTTTAGCCGTACCCTTATCCTACTTCGCCTCTGTTCCTCTGGTGATGTAGAGGTTAATCCAGGTCCTGCAGTGCCTAGCTCCACTCCCACTCCCCAGGTGCTCTCATTTGTTGACCTCTGTAACCGTAAAAGCCTTGGTTTCATGCATGTAAACATTAGAAGCCTACTCCCTAAGTTTGTTTTACTCACTGCTTTAGCACACTCTGCCAACCCGGATGTCTTAGCCGTGTCTGAATCCTGGCTTAGGAAAACCACCAAAAACTCTGAAATCTCCATCCCTAACTATAACATTTTCCACCAAAATAGAACTGCCAAAGGGGACGGTGTTGCAATCTACTGCAAAGATAGCCTGCAGAGTTCTGTCTTAGTATCCAGGTCTGTACTCAAACAATTCGAGCTTCTACTTCTACACATTCACCTTTCCAGAAACAAGTCTTTCACCGTTGCAGCTTGCTATAGACCACCCTCCGCCCCCAGCTGTGTCCTCGACACCATATGTGAATTGATTGCCCCCCATCTATCTTCTGAGCTCGTGCTACTAGGTGACCTAAACTGGGACATGCTTAACACCCCGGCCATCCTACAATCTAAGCTTGATGCCCTCAATCTCACACAAATTATCAATGAACCTACCAGGTACAACCCCAAATCCGTAAACACGGGCACCCTCGTAGATATCATCCTAACTTACTCGCCCTCCAAATACACCTCTGCTGTTTTCAATCAAGATCTCAGCGATCACTGGCTCATTGCCTGCATCCGTAATGGGTCTGTGATCAAACGACCATCCCTCATCACTGTCAAATGCTCCCTAAAACACTTCTGCAAGCAGGCCTTTCTAATCAACCTGGCCGGGGTATCCTGGAATGACATTGACCTCATCCCGTCAGTAGAGGATGCCTGGCTATTCTTTAAAAGTGCCTTCCTCACCATCTTAAACGAGCATGCTCCATTCAAAAAATGTAGAACCAGGAATAGATATAGTCCTTGGTTCACTCCAGACCTGTCTGCCCTTGACCAGCACAAAAACATCCTGTGGCATTCTGCATTAGCATCGAATAGCCCCCGTGATATGCAACTTTTCAGGGAAGTTAGGAACAAATATACACAGGCAGTTAGGAAAGCTAAGGCTAGCTTATTCAAACAGAAATTTGCATCCTGTAGAACAAACTCAAAAAAGTTCTGGGACAATGTAAAGTCCATGGAGAATAAGAGCACCTCCTCCCAGCTGCCCAGCTGAGGCTAGGAAACACTGTTACCACTGATAAATCCACAATAATTGAGAATTGTTTAAAATATATATATATATATATATATATATTTTACCCCTTTTTCTCCCAATTTCGTGGTATCCAATTGTTTTTAGTAGCTACTCTCCTGTCTCATCGCTACAACTCCTGTACGGGCTCGGGAGAGACGAAGGTTGAAAGTCACGCCCTCCGATACACAACCCAACCAAGCCGCACTGCTTCTCAACACAGCACCATCCAACCCGGAAGCCAGCCGCACCAATGTGTCGGTGGAAACACCGTGCACCTGGTGACCATGGTTAGCGCGCACTGCGCCCGGTCCGCCACAGGAGTCGCTGGTGCGCGATGAGACAAGGATTTGCATACCGGCCAAGCCCTCCCTAACCCGGACGACGCTAGGCCAATTGTGCGTCGCCCCACGGACCTCCTGGTTGCGGCCGGTTACGACAGAGCCTGGGCGCGAACCCAGGGTCTCTGGTGGCGCAGCTGGCGTTGCAGTACAGCGCCCATAACAACTGTGCCACCCGGGAGAATAATTGAGAATTTCAATAAGAATTTCTGTACGGCTGGCCATGCTTTCCACCTGGCTACCCCTACCCCGGTCAACTGCCCGGCACCCTCCACAGCAACCTGCCCAAGCCCCCACCATTTCTCCTTCACTCAAATCCAGATAGCTGATGTTCTGAAAGAGCTGTAAAATCTGGACCCCTACAAATCAGCCGGGCTAGACAATCTGGACCCTCTCTTTCTAAAATGATCTGCCAAAATTGTTGCAACCCCTATCACTAGCCCCTATCACTAGCCTGTTCAACCTCTCTTTCTTATTGTCTGAGATTACCAAAGATTGGAAAGCTGCTGTGGTCATCCCCCTCTTCAAAGGGGATGACACTCTAGGCTCAAATTGCTACCAGGTAGAGAAAGACAGGGTAGGATAGATATAGATCTATCCTACCCTGTCTTTCTAAGGTCTTCGAAAGCCAAGTCAAAAAACAGATTACCGACCACTTCGAATCCCACCGTACCTTCTCCGCTATGCAATCTGGTTTCAGAGCTGGTCATGGGTGCACCTCAGCCACGCTCAAGGTCCTAAACGATATCATAACCGCCATCGATAAAAGACATTACTGTGCAGCCGTATTCATCGACCTGGCCAAGGCTTTCAACTCTGTCAATCACCACATTCTTATTGGCAGACTCGACAACTTTGGTTTCTCAAATGATTGCCTCGCCTGGTTTACCAACTACTTCTCTGATAGAGTTCAGTGTGTCATATCGGAGGGCCTGTTGTCCGGGCCTCTGGCAGTCTCTATGGGGGTGCCACAGGGTTCAATTCTCGGGCAGACTCTCTTCTCTGTATACATCAATGATGTCGCTCTTGCTGCTGGTGATTCTCTGATCCACCTCTATGCAGACGACACCATTCTGTATACTTCTGGCCCCTCTTTGGACACTGTGTTAACTAATCTCCCATTACAGCTCTCCTTCCGTGGCTTCCAACTGCTCTTAAATGCAAGTATAACTAAATGCATGCTATTCAATCGATCACTGCCCGCACCTGCCCTCCCATCCAGCATCACTACTCTGGGCGGCTCTGACTTAGAATACGTGGACAACTACAAATACCTAGGTGTCTGGTTAGACTGTAAACTCTCCTTCCAGACTCTCATTAAGCATCTCCAATCCAAAATTAAATCTAGAATTGGCTTCCTATGTCGCCACAAAGCATCCTTCACTCATGCTGTCAAACATACCCTCGTAAAACTGACCGTCCTACTGATCCTCGACTTCGGCGATATAAAATAGCCTCCAACACTACTTAACAAATTGGATGCAGTCTATCACAGTGACATTCATTTTGTTACCAAAGCCCCATGTACTACCCACCACTGAGACCTGTATCCTCTCGTTGGTTGGCCCTCGCTTCATACTCGTCGCCAAACCCACTGGCTACAGGTTATCTGCAAGTCTCTGCTAGGTAAACCCCCGCCTTATCTCAACTCACTGGTCACCATAGCAGCACCCGCTCGTAGCACTCGCTCCAGCAGGTATATTTCACTGGTCACCCCCAAAGCCAATTCCTACTTTGGTCACCTCTCCTTACAGTTCTCTGCTGCTAATAGACTGGAACGAACTGCAAAAATCACTAAAGCTGGAGACTCATATCTCCCTCACTAGCTTTAAGCACCAGCTGTCAGAGCAGCTCACAGATCACTGCACCTGTACATAGCCCATCTGTAAACAGCCCATCTATCTACCTCATCCCCATACTGTATTTATTTATTTATCTTCCTCCTTTGCACCCCAGTATCTCTACTTGCACATTCATCTTCTGCACATCTACCATCTACCACTACTGTATTATTGACTGTATGTTTTGTTTCTTCCATGTGTAACTCTGTGTTTTTGTATGAGTCGAATTGCTATGCTTTATCTTGGCCAGGTCGAAGTTGCAAATGAGAACTTGATCTCAACTAGCCTACCTGGTTAAATAAAGGTGAAATAAAAAAATAAAAAAATAAACAGAATACTGCCTCAACAGATGGAAACAGCTGGGGCTATGTCTCTATTGTGGTCAATGGGGGCAACGGCTTCAGCAGTGTCCGATACGTCTCAACTCGGGATCCTCAAGAGCAGAAGGACGGTTACGTGATCTTCCACCTCCTGGGGTAGGTGTGAGTATCCCATCTTCATCACTTTCTGCCAAACTCTTTTTAGTATTGATCACACTAGCTAGCTGTCACTCATGTACTGTTTCTACAGCTCTAGTAGATTTGGGTGCCGCAGGGAACTTTATTGACCAGATCTTTGCCTCCTACCTGAACATCACCTCATACCTGCTCTCCTCTCCGTTTCTGGTTCAAGCCCTTGATAATCTGCCACTAGGGAACGGGACCATCACACATATCACCACACCACTCACCCTCACCGTGGAGTCCATCCATCAGAAGGACATTCCCTTCATCATTAGTGCACCAGGTCACAAGATCATCCTTGGCCTCCCATGTGCCAACGCCATAATCCCACCATCTCATGGTCGAGGATGAAAATCACAGGCACCCGACTGCCGGAGGACCTGCTTTCCCATCTCCTTTCTTTCCACGTCGGTTGGGAGTCCTGTGGTTGCCCTTCAGCCTAACATCAAGTCTATACCAGGACCTGCAGGATGTTTCTTCCAAAAGCCTGTGCCACCTGCCTCCCTCCTCATCGCCCTTGGGACTGTGCCATCGACCTGCTTGCAGGCCCTGCTCCCCCACCCTCTGTCGGTGGCTGAAACCTAGGCCATGGAGGAGTACATCCATGAGGCACTCCAACAAGGTTTTATCCGCACATCTACCTCTCCTGCATCTGGAGGTTTCTTCTTCGTGGCGAAGAAAGATGGAGGATTACGTACGTGTAATGATTACGGAAACCTGAATGAGAACACCACCAAATACTGTTCCATTGGTGCCGGCAGCCATCGAACAGTTCCGCAGGGCCCGGTACTTTACCAAATTGGACCTGCAGAGTGCATACAATCTCATCCGCATCCGGGAGGGGGATGAATGGAGACAGCTTTCAGCACGATGTCTGGTCACTACTAGTACTTGGTGATGCCTTTTAGCTTAGCCATTGCTCCGTCAGTGTTCCAAGGAATTTGTCAATGAGGTGTTCCTGGACATGCTCGGATGCCAGGTGTTTGTGTAAATTGATGACATCCTGGTCTACTCAACTACCTTGGATGATTACATCGCTCACGTCCGAGTAGTCATGGAACGTCTCCTGGCCAACCAACTATATGTCAAGGCAGAGAAATGCCAATTTCATCAGGAAGCTGTCTCCTTTCTCGGCTAACAGATCAGCCTGCAAGGAGTGATGATGGATATTAAGAAGGTATATGCGGTCAGGTCATAGCCAATCCCAACCACCATAAAGGTGGGTATGCAAACGTATACCACCATTTCATCGGGAACTTTGACTCAATCGCCTCTCCTCTCACCTCTCTCCTCAAGGGTGATCCCGTAGGTTGGTGTGGAGTCTGGCAGCTGATGAGGCCTTCCGCCTACTGAAGAGATGTTTCACCTCCGCCCCATTGCTCAAACACCCAGATCCTTACTTTGTGGTGGAGGTGGACACTTAAGAGGTGGGAGTGAGGGCTGTGCTGTCTCAATGACAAGGTAATCCACAAAAATTGTATCCTTGTGTGTATTACTCTAAGAAACTCATGCAGAAAGGAATTATGACGTCGGCGATCGAGAGCTCCTGGCGGTAAAGTTGGCATTAGAGGAGTGGAGACACTGGCTGAAGGGTGCCAAGGACCCATTCATCATCCTCACTGACCATTGGAGCCTGTAGTACATACGTGCCAAGCAAGGTGGGTCCTTTTCTTCACTCTGACCTATCGCCCAGGTTCAAAGAACACCAAAAGCCGATGCCCTGTCCCATCTCTACAATTCAGGAAGGGGTCCTGTCCTGAATGGACCCATAATTTCCCCCTGTGATCTGGGATGTAGATTTAGACATTCGCCAAGGCTCTGGAGAGGGAACCAGCCCACTACCTGTCCTCCTGAGCGCATCATACATTCCCACGGGGATAAGGGATCGGCTGCTGACCTGGGCGCACACAGCTGTCGTCGCTGGACATCCATCTCCGAAAAGTATTGGTGGCCCACCTTAGAGCAGGACGTTATTCGATACGTCAACTCCTGTTCGGCACACTCCAGCAGGGAAACTCCTTCCCGTGCCTCAGCGTCCCTGGTCTGATCTATCCATTGATTTTCGTCACTGATCTCCCCTCCTTTGACGGTTTCACCACCATTTTGGTGGTTGCAGATAGATTCTTCAAATCCTGTAATTTTATCCCGCTCTCAGGTCTCCCTACTGCTCTCCATGTCGCTGAGGCACTGTTCCAGCAGGTATTCTGGTATTATGGCCTTCTGGAGGACATCGTCTCTGACCCTGGAGGTTCCTGAGGAGCCACTGCCAGGACCGGCAGGGGGAGTGGGCCGATTCTTTCCATGGGTGGAGTATGGCCAGAATTCATTATGTCACTCCTCTACCGGGCTGACTCCCTTCCAGTGTGATTTGGGTTATCAGCCGGACCTGGCTCTGTGGACCCGAGGCCAGCTCTTGCAGTGAATGAGTGGTTCAGGCATGCAGAAGAATTGTGGAGCGATGCCCACGTGAGACTCAAGCGCCGTCCGTTAGAATGAGCAGGCGGATTGCCACTGCAGTGAAACTCCAGTGTTCCATCCTGGTGATCGTGTCTGGCTCTCTACTAGGAACCTCCCACTCCATCTGCCCTGTAAGAAGCTGAGCCCCCAGTTTGTGGGGCCATTCAAGGTTCTCAGGACGGTCAACGAGGTGACATATAGATTACCTCATATATGACTACCGTATCTCACCTTCCTTTCATGCCTCCCTTCTCAGGCCGGTGGTTCCTGGTCAGCTGAATGAGGCTGTCCCCCACGACACCCCTCCACCTCCCCTGGATATCAAGGAAGGTCCCGCCTATGCCATCAGATCTAACACCAACATGGCGCTGACAGAGAGGGCTGCCTCACTTATAGTTCTTAGGAAACTTTGCAGTATTTTGTTTTTTATGTATTATTTCTTACATTGTTAGTCCATAAAATGTTGTCTTATTACATACAGCCGGGAAGAACTATTGGATATCAGAGCAGCGGTAACTCACCAGCACTACCAGCATTACGACCAGGAATACGACTTTTCCGAATCGGATCCTTTGTTCGCCCCACCCATCAATTGAACTGATTCCAGAGGCCGACCAAAAACAACGCCGGCGAAGGAGAGGTAATAGGAGCAATCTTCTAGTCCGACTTAGCACACCACCCACCGCTCCCGAGTATATTACTCGCTAATGTTCAGTCTCTGAATAATTAAGTTGAAGATCTCAGGGCAAGGGTTTCTTTCCAGAGAGACAACAGGGATTGTAACAGTTGATTGCGCAAACAGGAATAAATATCTCTCTGGGAAAAATAATCATGTTTCATGATTAACGACTCAAGGTGTAATTGTGATAACATACCATAACTCGGGTCCTTTTGTTCACTCAACCTAGTATACCTCACAATCAAATACTGACCGTATTATCTCCCAAGAGAATTCTCTTCGGTTATGTCACAGCTGTGTATATGCCTCCTCAAGCTGATTCCACGGCGGCCCTCGAAGAACTTAAATGGACATTATGCAAACTGGAAACCACATATCCCGAGGCTGCATTTATTGTAGCTGGGGATTTTGACAAAGCAATTTGTGGAAAAGGCTCCCTAAATTCAATTAACATATCGACTGCAGTACTCGCACTGCTAAAAAGCTCGACCACTGTTACTCCCCCACCCTCCTTTTGGCAAATCTGACAATGACTCCATTTTGCTCCTCCCTTCCTATAGGCACAAATTCAAAAAGGAAGTACTCGTGCTAAGGACTATGATCAATCGGAATCCACGCTTCAAGATTGTTTTGATCAAGCGGACTGGGATATGTTCCGGGTAGCTTCTGAGAATAATATTGACGAATATACTGAAACGGTGATTGAGTTTATCAGGAAGTGTACAGGAGATGTTGGATAGATGGCAGCATTCGCGCAAAACTGAAAGCGCGAACCACCGCATTTAACTATGGCAAGGTGACTGGGAGTATGGCAGAATACAAACAGAGTAGTCATTCCCTCCGTAAGGCAATCAAACAGGCAAAACGTCAGTACAGAGACAAAGTAGTGTCGCAATTCAACGGCTCAGACACGAGACGTATGTGTCAGCATCTACAGACAATCACGGACTACAAAAGGAAACCCAGCCACGTCACAGACACCGATGTCTTGCTTCTGGACAAGCTATACACCTTCTGTGCCCACTTTGAGGATAACACAGTGCCACCGACGTGGCCTGCTATTATTCCTGTACCCAAGAATGCAAAGGTAACTGAACTACTATCGCCCCGCCCCGTAACACTCACTTCTGTCATCATGGAGTGCTTCGAGGGACTAGTCATGGATCATATCACCTCTACCTCACCTGTCACCCTAGACCCACTTCAATTTGCTTACTGCCCCAATAGGTCCACAGACGATGCAATCAGAATCACACTGCACACTGCCCTATCCTATCTGGACAAGAGGAATACCAATGTAAGAATGTAAGAATACCTATGTAAGAATGCTGTTCGGCCTTGTCTCAGGGTAGTAAGTTGGTGGTTGAAGATATCCCTCTAGTGGTGTGGGGGCTGTGCTTTAGCAAAGTGGGTGGGGTTATATCCTGCCTGGTTGGCCTGTCCGGGGTATCGTCGGATGAGGCCCCAGTGTCTCCAGACCCCTCCTGTCTCAGCCTCCAGTATTTATGCTGCACTAGTTTGTGTCGGGGGGCTAGGTTCAGTCTGTTATATCTGGAGTATTTATCCTGTCTTATCTGGTGTCCTGTGTGAATTTAAGTATGCTCCCTCTAATTCTTTCTTTCTCTCTTCTCTCGAAGGACCTGAACCCTAGGACCATGCCCCAGTCCACCTGGTCCTGCTGCTGCTCCAGTTTCAACTGTTCTGCCTGTGGCTATGGAAACAACAGTCCATCATTACTTTAAGACATGAAGGTCAGTCAATTCGAAAATTTTCAAGAACTTTTAAAGTTTCTTCAAGTGCAGTCGCAAAAACCATCAAGCGCCGTGATGAAACTAGCTCTCATGAGGACCACCACAGGAAAGAAAGACCCAGAGTTACCTCTGCTGCAGAGGATATGTTCATTAGAGTTATCTGCACCTCAGATTTCAGTCCAAATAAATGCTTCACAGAGTTCAAGTAACAGACACATCTCAATGTCAACTGTTCAGAGGAGACTGCGTGAATCAGACCTTCATGGTCGAATTTCTGCAAATAAACCACTACTAAAGGACATGAATAATAAGAAGAGACTTGCTTGGGCCAAGAAATTAGCAATGAACATTAGACCGGTGGAAATCTGTCCTTTGGTCTGATGAGACCAAATTTGAGATGTCTCAAATTTCGTGTCTTTGTGAGACGCAGAGTAGTTGAACAGATGATCTCTGCATGTGTGGTTCCCACCGTGAAGCATGGTAGAGGTGTGATGGTGTGGGGGTGCTTTGCTGGTGACACTGTCTGTGATTTATTTAGAATTCAAGGCACACTTAACCAGCATGACTACCACAGCATTCTGCAGCGATACACAATCCCATCTAATTTTCGCTTAGTGTTTTTAGTTGTTTTTCAACAGGACAATGACCCAACACACCTCCAGACTGTGTAAGAGCTATTTGACCAAGAAGGAGAGTGATGGAGTGCTGCATCTGATGACCTGGCCTCCACAATCACCTGACCTCAACCCAATTGAAATGGTTTGGGATGAGTTGGACCGCAGAGTGAAGGAAAAGCAGCCAACAAGAATTCCAGTCATTCCAATAAATGTTATACCCGTTGATCTTCAAGAATAGGACTTGGAAATATGGAAGATATTAGATAGATAAGCAAAATTGTTTTACCTGAGCATGACCCCAAAACTAAGAACTTATTAACTAGCCCTACTTTGTTTTGTTGTCATATGGAGGACATATTGGCCTCATTGATTCGAGTTGAAAAATAAATTATACGCTCATGGAATGGTATGCTTTGAATACTACTGAAAAGTGCTATTTACATCTCAAGAAAGAATGCCATATGCTGCATTTGCTTTTGGCCTATTGTTTACCTTTTTGTGGGTGATATCGTGATAATATGCAGCTGTTTAAAGGGCTAATCCACAGATGAAACAATAACAAAATAGTAGCCCTGTCTCTGTTTTGGTAAAAAGAAAGCTGAGGTATGGGCCTGGAGAAATGTAACCACTCTCAGAATAATAGACAGATCTATAGATGCAAGGACTGACCATCCATGATTGTTTTAACCATGTTATGAGGCTATAGAGCATTTGTTTACATTTGCAATGTTTACAAACATTGGAGTTAAACAAGTTTATTTTGGGTTCTCATGGAGTGTGACAGTTGAACTAAGCTTATGAAGCATTTATAAATTATATTCTTCAACAATCAATGGATATACAGTTGAAGTCGGAAGTTTAAAACTCGTTTTTCAACCACTCCACAAATTTCTTGTTAACAAACTATAGTTTTGGCAAGTCGGTTAGGACATCTATTTCGTGCATGACACAAGTCATTTTTCCAACAATTGTTTACAGACAGATTATTTCACTTATAATTCACTGTATCACAATTCCAGTAGGTCAGAAGTTAGCGTGACTCCCTGCTTGTTTCATTACATTATTATACCCGAGCAAATAGCCTGGATTGTTACTCCCATCTCGTTCCTCGCTCTCTTCCACGCGTTATTCTCCGCCTGAGTGGCTCACTTGTGGGCGTGCTAGCAGGATGTACGTTTTTTTATTCTGTATATATGAATTACAAATCAGCCTTTATTTAAATCATGTTCCTAGTCTATTGCATATTCACAATGTGTAATCATTGATGTCCCAGGAGCAGGAGTGGTAAACACTGTTGAAGTGTAAAATTGTAGTACATACATGCAGACACAGCAACATTAAAACAATGGAGTTTGATACACCTTGTATTGGATATGACTGAAGAAAGAAAACTTGCTAAATAGCGATTTTCGTAAATTAACTTTATGACAAAACAATATGCACAATCGTTTGTCTCTACATTAACTAACATATTCCTCTCAATTGTACATTTTTTGCTTGACTTAATATGACGTTATAATTTCTTACATTTCCTTCCACCATAATGCTTTGTCAACCATCTTTGCTGAAGAAAATCACCAGGGACTTCGTCACCAGGGCTCACGTCAAATTCGTCATTGGAACCACTCGATATGATTGGTCATATGAAAACCTTGGGACCCAAATGCATAATGAGTGCTCTAACTCCCCCTTGCTGTGGTCTGGAGGAATGAAGCCGTGATGCTGGGAAGGCTCACAACTTTTAAAGGAGGAACCACTTTAAATGCTCTGCTCACAATTGACAGCAGCAACATGGACCTGTTAAATTGACAAGAAGGGTGTTGATATAGATGAGTTTAGGCATGGCTTCCTTGTTTTGAGTCTGTTAAGCATGTTTCTCATTTTGCTGGAGTTTACCTGATATGCTGTTTTACATTGTGTTATTTGTGCTGGTCTAATTCCTAAAAAGGATAAGCAGAACAATCTGCACGCTCTTGGATAGTAATAATATAGTATATATACTGTATATCTAAAAATGTAATATGGGCTGGGATTCGATAAAAGGTGCGTTGTCGACAAGCGCATTGCACTGGACTGCGGCCTCTCCTTCACTGCAGCCGAGGTGAGTAAAACATTTAAACGTGTTAACCCTCGCAAGGCTGCAGGCCCAGACGGCATCCCCAGCCGCGCCCTCAGAGCATGCGCAGACCAGCTAGCTGGTGTGTTTATGGACATATTCAATCAATCCCTATCCCAGTCTGCTGTTCCCACATGCTTCAAGAGGGCCACTATTGTTCCTGTTCCCAAGAAAGCTAAGGTAACTGAGCTAAACGACTACCCCGTACCACTCACTTCCGTCATCATGAAGTGCTTTGAGAGACTTGTCAAGGACCATATCACCTCCACCCACTCCAATTTGCTTACCGCCCAAATAGGTCCACAGACGATGCAATCTCAACCACACTGCACACTGCCCTAACCCATCTGGACAAGAGGAATACCTATGTGAGAATGCTGTTCATCGACTACAGCTCGGCATTTAACACCATAGTACCCTCCAAGCTCGTCATCAAGCTCGAGACCCTGGGTCTCAACCCCGCCCTGTGCAACTGGGTACTGGACTTCCTGACGGGCCGCCCCCAGGTGGTGAGGGCAGGCAACAACATCTCCACCCCGCTGATCCTCAACACTGGGGCCCCACAAGGGTGCGTTCTGAGCCCTCTCCTGTACTCCCTGTTCACCCACGACTGCGTGGCCACGCACACCTCCAACTCAATCATCAAGTTTGCGGACGACACAACAGTGGTAGGCTTGGTTATCAACAACGACGAGACGGCCTACAGGGAGGAGGTGAGGGCCCTCGGAGTGTGGTGTCAGGAAAATAACCTCACACTCAACGTCAACAAAACTAAGGAGATGATTGTGGACTTCAGGAAACAGCAGAGGGAACACCCCCCTATCCACATCGATGGAACAGTAGTGGAGAGGGTAGCAAGTTTTAAGTTCCTCGGCATACACATCACAGACAAACTGAATTGGTCCACCCACACAGACAGCATCGTGAAGAAGGCGCAGCAGCGCCTCTTCAACCTCAGGAGGCTGAAGAAATTTGGCTTGTCACCAAAAGCACTCACAAACTTCTACAGATGCACAATCGAGAGCATCCTGGCGGGCTGTATCACCGCCTGGTACGGCAACTGCTCCGCCCACAACCGCAAGGCTCTCCAGAGGGTAGTGAGGTCTGCACAACGCATCACCGGGGGCAAACTACCTGCCCTCCAGGACACCTACACCACCCGATGTTACAGGAAGACCATAAAGATCATCAAGGACAACAACCACCCGAGCCACTGCCTGTTCACCCCACTATCATCCAGAAGGCGAGGTCAGTACAGGTGCATCAAAGCTGGGACCGAGAGACTGAAAAACAGCTTCTATCTCAAGGCCATCAGACTGTTAAACAGCCACCACTAACATTGAGTGGCTGCTGCCAACACACTGACTCAACTCCAGCCACTTTGATAATGGGAATTGATGGGAAATGATGTAAAATATATCACTAGCCACTTTAAACAATGCTACCTAATATAATGTTTACATACCCTACATTATTCATCTCATATGTATACATATATACTGTACTCTATATCATCTACTGCATCTTTATGTAATACATGTATCACTAGCCACTTTAACTATACCACTTTGTTTACATACTCATCTCATATGTATATACTGTACTCGATACCATCTACTGTATCTTGCCTATGCCGCTCTGTACCATCACTCATTCATATATCTTTATGTACATATTCTTTATCCCCTTACACTTGTGTGTATAAGACAGTAGTTTTGGAATTGTTAGTTAGATTACTTGTTGGTTATTACTGCATTGTCGGAACTAGAAGCACAAGCATTTCGCTACATTCGCATTAACATCTGCTAACCATGTGTATGTGACAAATAAAATTTGATTTGATTTGATTTTGATTTGAAAGTCACATTGTCGACAGTGCAGTGAACGGTTGGGCTCAGTTTGAATTGAAATTCAAAACCTTCAAATAAATACCCTCTCTTTTTCAGTTTAATGAGATTTTTTTAAAATAGAGGTATTTTTTCAATAATATAATTAGATTTTGGGGGGGAATTTACTTCCACAATTGACTGACTTCAATTCGAATTGAGACTAACCCTGGTGCAGTGCGCTTTTGAGTGAATTCTGGTCATGGTTAAAAACGTTTTTTCCAATCCCCGACTGCAGATTTAACATAATAGAAAATAAAACAGACATCAAGTTTGAATCATTTCTTTGTTACCTTTATTCATTGTTGTAATAGATACTTTGTTTTACAGTAGAGTTTTACATAGTTATTTTACACATATAGATTATATAGTTAATTTGTCTGTATATTATGTACACCTTAAATAAATAAATCTTACATTAACACCAATAAAATAAAGACATTTACATTTACAGTGCAAAAATGTGTATTCGTGGTCGACTTATACCCTATAATCTGCACTGAATGTGTTTCACATGCTAAACCGATTGTTTTTGCATTTTTAGCTCATCATTCATGCTTGTACACAAATATTCCATACAACTTTGCCTTTGCTCATACAAGATTCTTTGACAGGAGCCTTTCAGGATACTTTATGCATACAGCACCTTTGACAGCAGACATAAGGGAAGCTGTAAAAGTGAGGATGAATGAAAAGCGCAACATGAAATGAAAGTTTCTCTAAGGTTGGGGAAGTGTGAACTCAAGCAATCGACCCCGACCCAAGAAAAAAAGGGTAAAAACAAGTGGTGAGGTGAGGCAAGACTAATGAGAGTGTGGGTAGGAGGGACTCAATGACAGAATATGCCTGACTTGTATACTGTATTCTAGCCACAGACACAGTTCTCTTGTTCTCTGGATCGTACTACAGGATAAGGCAATGGGCACTGTTTAGCGAAGATGAAAAAAAAGTGTGTGTGGAAAACATCTTATCTTATTATCAGAATGTGAATAAGGGTGTGCTTAAAATATATATCTTGGCTTTCTAAATTGTGTTTTCATGTGTGCGCCTGTGTGCATGGGAAAGGAAATGGTCCATTGGGAGTGATAGCCCAATCTGCCTCTTGACTTTGGCGCCTACATTTTAAAGACAGGTGTGGTAATAAACAAATAAATAAATAGCATCAGTATAATGCAGCATACTTGAAGACTATCAGGAGGCAATGTGGTATCTAAAGCCCTCATCTTTTATACCAGCAAACAATGCATAAATGGGGCAAACACACAGGGGAAGTCTCCAGAAAACCAATCAATCATTATAATAGTCAATCCTTGAAGTGTATGAGGTTGACTTCATATTTGATAGTTAAAAAAAAATAGTATGATAATATTCACTACCATTCAAACGTTTGGGGTCACTTAGACATTTCCTTGTTTTTGAAAGAAAAGCAAATTATTTGTCCATTAAAATAACATAAAATTGATCAGAAATACAGTGTAGACATTGTTAAAGATGTAAATTACTATTTTAGCTGGAAATGGCAGATTTGTTTTATGGAATATCTACATAGGCGTACAGAGGCCCATTATCAGCAACCATCACTCCTGTGTTCCAATGGCACGTTGTGTTAGCTAATCCAAGTTTCTCATTTTAAAAGGCTAATTGATCATTAGAAAATCATTTTGCAATTATGTTAGCACAGCTGAAAACTGTTCTGCTCATTAAAGAAGCAATACAACTGGCCTTCTTTAGACTAGTTGAGTATCTGGAGCATCAGCAGTTGTGGGTTCGATTACAGGCTCAAAATGACCAGAAACAAAGGACTTTCTTCTGAAACTCGTCAGTCTATTCTTGTTCTGAGAAATTAAGGCTATTCCATGCAAGAAATTGCCAATAAACTGAAGATCTGGTACAACGCTGTGTACTACTCCCTTCACAGAGCAGTACAAACTGGCCCTAACCAGAATAGAATGAGTTGGAGGCCCCGGTGCACAACTGAGCAAGAGGACAAGTACATTAGAGTGTCTAGTTTGAGAAACAGACACCTCACAAGTCCTCAACTGGCAGCTTCATTAAATAGTACCCGCACCCCCCAGTCTCAACGTCAACAGTGAAGAGGTGACTCTGGGATACTGGCCTTCTAGGCAGAGTTGCAAAGCAAAAGGCATATCTCAGAGTGGCCAATAAAAATAAAATATTAATATGGGCAAAAGAAAACAGACACTGGACAGAGGAAGATTGTAAAAAAGTGTTATGGACAGACAAATCTAAGTTTGAGGTGTTCGGATGACAAAGAAGAACATTCGTGAGATGCTGAAAAAAAATTAATGATGCTGGAGGAGTGCTTGATGCCACCTGTTAAGCATGGCGGAGGCAATGTGATGGTCTTGGGGTGCTTTGGTGGCGGTAAAGTGGGAGGTTTGTACATGGTAAAAGGGATATTGAAGAAGGAAGGCTATCACTCCATTTTGCAACGCCCTGTGGTCGGTGCTTAATTGGAGCCAATTTCCTCCTACAACAGGACAATGTCCCAATGCACAGCTCCAAACTATGCAATAACTATTTAGGGAAGAATCAGTCAGCTGGTATTCTGTCTATAATGGAGTGGCCAGTCACCGGATCTCCAACCTATTGAGCTGTTGTGGGAGCAGCTTGACTGTATGGTACATACAAAGTGCCCATCAAGCCATTCCATCTTGTGGGAGGTGCTTCAGGAAGCATGGGGTGAAATCTCTTCAGATTACCTCAACAAATTGACAACTAGAATGCCAAAGGTCTGCAAGGCTGTAATTGCTGCAAATGGAGGATTCTTTGACGAAAGCCAAGTTTGAAGGACACAATTATTATTTCAATTAAAAAAACATTGTTTATAACCTTGTCAATGTATGAACTATATTTCCTATTCATTTTACAACTCATTTCATGTATGTTTTCATGGAAAACAAGGACATTTCTAAGTGACCCCAAACCTTTGAACGGTAGTGTATATAATAAGCTTACTATATCAATATTCTGAAAGATATACATTTTCCTACCATTGAAACATTATATAAATTAAATTGTTAATCAATATAAACATGGACCAAGGAGTTTTGTTCTAGATTGGTTCAAGTGAGGAATCTTATAAAAACATGTATTTTCTATTTACAAAATAAAAGAGTACCCCTATTCTTTTTGAGTTATGCATAAATTTAACATAATTTCATTTCATGTGTGCCACCCATGGGTAACCAGCCCAAATTCCTCAGATGCATTTTCCTCATACATTCACATTATTTAGTTATTCATACTTTCCAGTATACTCTTGCAAATATACAGAGATTGAACTGAGAAAATGCAGGTGTGTTTGGAAAGTTTAGATATCTGAAAGTAAGTCATGTGGAGATTTTCGAGGATTTCGGGAGAAATAGTTTCCAAATGTGTAGGTTAGTGAGGTCACAACAGACAAGTACATCAGTCAAATGCATGGAAATGCAATTCTCAATGACACATACCAGGGTTGGGGTCGATTCAGAATTTTGGCATTTAATTAAATTCAACCCATGAATTGAAATTCGAATTGGACATACCTCACAGGAAGTCGAATTTAATTCAAAGCAATTCAAAGAAATTAAACTGCGTTGAAACATTAAAGTCTAATTTCTTTGACAAATATTTTACAAAAGCACCTGCCACTTATTACAGGAAAGAATACAGATACATTTTCAAATAAGCTTCATTACAACTCAAAGTTCTCAAACAGTATTATTGTTGTATTTTTGTCAAGAGATGTTAACATTTTGTTGTTCACTGACATTCTGGAGTATTTGAACTAATGCATTCTGGAAAATGATTTTTTTCTGATATTTAACATACGAATTAATTATGAATTACTATAGACAACCTGACATGATTAAAACCTTTCAATTGTTTAACTTTTACTTTTTTGTAGGTTGTCTATAGTAATTCATCAATATTTTACATGTTAAATACTATAGACAACCTACAAAATGTTAAACAATTGAAATGTTTTAATCATATGTCAGGTTGTCTATAGTAATTCATAATTAATATATATGTTAAATATCAGAAAACATTTTTTTCCCAGAATGCATTAGTTCAAATACTCCAGAATGTCAGTGAACAACAGTGTTAACATCTCTTGACAAAAAAAACAAAAATAATACTGTTTGAGAACTATGAGTTGTAATCAAGCTTATTTGAAAAGGTATTGGTAACCATGCCAAAATAAATATATTTTATAGGGATGTGTAGAATAGATTATCCATTTCAATTTTACAGAATTAAATTATATTTCAGTTATTTCAAATTCAATTCAAATTCTGCTTCCTGTGGGGTGTGACCAATACAATTTTACAATTTAATTGGACACTGTGGTCCAATGATAATACTCCCAGCAGAAAGCACACGTGCTGACAGTTGTGGATTTAATCCCTGCCGCACCCCAGCAGACTTTATCTCTTCCTTGCACGTCTTCCCCATCTAATTCTTCACCATGTAAATAAAGTTTAAATAAATACATAGAAAAGTGGAATTTCATTAAAATATATATATATATATATAAAATAATTGACCCTAACCCTGACACATACAGTACATACAGTATATTGCTGTTGGTTTTGTGATATCCATGTTCCTAGAAGTTGACTGTTTCTTGTGAGGAGGCTCTTTGCCAGAATTGACTTTTACCTCTGAGTGGAGTGAACTTGAATTCAAAATCAAAGACGTAAGGTAATGCTGTTATATGTTGAGTTATCTAATCACTTTGTTGTATAAACAAAACAAAAATGGCTTTTTGCAGATTTTTGTGTGAGGATCATGCTCACTACTGTTGATTGATACTTCTTCGTAAAAGTCACTCAATGGTTAATTGGTAATAAAAAGAAGGAACACGAACTCGAAGTACAGCGTGGGTGACTGTGAAAATGACTGCATGAGAATTGCTAACTTAATACATAATCCAATAATTCTGTGTGCATGTTTCAGTTTGCTGCAAAATACTGGTAATATAACCTCAATTGATTTGCTATTACTGTATACAGAGAGTATACAGACTGCATATATGCAGACAAAAACACAGTTCAATTGAAAATAAATTGCACAAGGTTGATAGATATTAACCACACATATTTGTTGACATTTTGTACATAGAAGCCTAATACTATTGTGTCAAAGAAATAGCGAAATGTTAAATATTTGAGAATTCATTATTTTTTTGAGGGACAATTCTCACAGGTATAACACAATTCAGCCTGATATTTTTTTATCATGCATTTCCCTCCTACTATAAACTTTTCTAGGAGCCTGAATATTCAAGTCTTAATTTCAAGAGTGTGCTAAACATTCACTAATCTAAATAGATCATTGTATGATTCTTTCAAACATTGAGTGCCAGTTCTTTTACCTACTACCTTATTTTGACATAGACATATTGATTATGAGTGTCCTATCTGAGTTTACACATGCTTTGCTTATTCAGAATGAATAACATTGTAAGCTATTATATATTCTGAGATGCTACAATTAAGGCTGATTCAATTATGTGCAGATAAAGGAAAACTACCCTGTGGTTTCACTCAGAAACTCTTCTTCTTGCAGACTGTTGGCGTTATTCTAAATTGAGATGTGAATGAATGATTCATGCAAAATTACCAGTTGCATTTGCGTATCTCAACTCTGAATAAGGTCCGTAGTCATTGGATATTGATGTGTGACCACATCTGTCCTTTGCAGAGTAAACATTGGGTCAATCGTGGTGCGGTTTTCCTTTTCTGCAAATTGATTGAATTGGGTTCCAAGTCAACATTTTCCAGTAGAGTTTACCTTACCAATTGGTGTGTGAAGAATGGCAAGCTCTGTACATTATGAACTCTTATGTCCAATGGCAGGTGGAGAAGAGGATAAGATAATCAGTAGCCCTATCAAGACCCAGGCAGAGTCAAAGAGTCACCTACAGTACATATTACTGCGACAGTAGAACTGACGCTACTACTATTTCAGTAATTATAGCTAGTGTGTCAATCAAAGAGACATGGTGAGCAATGACATCTGGAAGGGGGTTGTAAAGTTTGAGCTTTTGGACAGAACACAAGATGAATTAGGAAAAATCTGTTCCTATCTCCAGTTCTGAATGCAAAACTGCTTGGACTGTTTCATCTTTTGATGCTTGGTCACTAAGTACACAAGAGAGGAGAAGTTTATGGCTCAAAACCATATTTTAGTCTTATGTAAAACCAATGCTTTGTGTGTAGCATCAGCAACATCCCTTCATCCAAGGGTTGCTCATCATCAAACTCACTAGAACAATACACACTGGAGTGACAAGTTGAGTGAAGTCATCTAGTCAGTCAGTGAAGTCAGTTAGAGGGTCATCCAAAGTATTATTTGAAAAGTTTTTTTTTACAAACAATCCTGAAGCTGAGAACAATATTGTGGCAACACTGGTCTTTTGTGCCAAGCTCAGCCAGCTTTGTCAGAAGTCTCTTGTGTACTTCCTGACCTCAAAGTCCACAGGAGGTCAGAATCCTCAATCTGCTAGGAGTAGTCCAGAATCAACTGATCTAGTAAAACAGGTGACATGCATAAGATGGCATAGTTGTTCCTCTACCTGGCTAGTATACCACCCACCATCCCCCGAAAAAAATGTAAACACCCAGCAATCTACACGCACACAAAAAAATAAAAAATAAAAATTATCTACTTCCGACCAATGAATCAGCCGAGCCATATCTTGCGGCCTCATTCTTGTAGGAGTCTTTCCTCCATCCCATCCCCATGCTTCTTGAATCTTGTGTTAAGGGGTGAATGCTTTCTGGCAGGAGTGGAGGGAGAGTATTTTCAAATGGATATAGGGCAGGCGATGATCTTGTCTTCCAGCATAACGCTGACCACCAGGAACACTAAGTAGAGCACGAACATGATGAAGCCCAGCAGCTTGCTCATCCGCCACTTGCAGGCAGCAATTGAGATAATGACAAAGATGAGCATGAGGAACAGCAGCACAATGGCGCAGAACAGCCCATTAGAACTCACCGCCACAGGCTGCATGTTGTTGATGATGGACCAGAGGAGCCATGGGAACGGCAGGCTGAAACACACAAAATAAACACACACACACAAAGTAAAAACATGTTTTTAGGAATTTTTGCAAATGTCTTGAAAATTAATTACAGAAATATCTTATTTGCAAATGTACATTCACACCTCTGAATCACTACTTTGTAGAAGCACCTTTGGCAGCAATTACAGCTGAGTCCATCTGGGTCTTTAAGAACTTTCCACACCTGGATTGTGCAACATTTGCCGATTATTCTTTTCAAAATTCCTTGAGCACGGTCAAATTGGTTATTGATCATTACTAGACAACCATTTTCAGGTCTTGCCATATATTTTCAAGTATATTTAAGTCAAACATGTAACCTGGCCAATCAGGAACATTCACTATCTTCTTGGTAAGCAACTCCATTGTATATTTAGCCTTGTGTTTTAGGTTATAGTCCTGCTGAAATCTCCCAATGTCTGGTGGAAAGCAGACGGAAACAGATTGTCCTCTAGGATTTTGTCTGTGCCTAGCTCCATTCAGTTTCATTTTATCCTGAAAAACTCCCCAGTCCTTAACGATTTCAAGCATACCCATAACATGATGCAGCCAACACTATGCTTGAAAATATCGAGAGTGGTACTCAATAATGTGTTGTATTGGATTTGCCCCAAACTTTGTATTCAGGACAAAAAGTGAATTGTTGGGGCCTCAGCCAGTGTCGCAGCCAGCCATGACCTTTAAAAATTAAAGCTAGCAGTCATCGTCATGAATCAAGTCAACAATCTACTTGAAAATCCTTGTCATATGAAGAGAAATAATGAAGAGAAATTATAGATAAAACGTATCGGTGCTCATCGGCCATTGGACATAAACATTACACGAGTTGGAAATCGCAAATTCAACAATGGAAGGAATCAGTGACAGTGCCTAATGTTAACTGCAAGCATTGCAAAGCAATCACTAGCCTGCTATTCAGTGGAGTGGCTGTGTGGTCCCAAATCTGGGATTAAGGGGCTCTTTGTAAAATGATAAAGTGTAAATGTAAAATGATAAACATTCAACATTGGCCATGCTGTCAATGAAGTATGATTTGTACCGCGCTCAAAACAACTGTTAACTTGGAACTGCGAAAACCTGACTTCAGTGAATTCAAGACAACTGGGAAGTCGGGAATAAACCAGCTCCGACTGGGAAAATAGCCACCTTCCTGTTCAAGGGAGCACAGCACAACAACGTGAGTCTAAACATGGATATGTATATGCCAGGGAGATATGTATACTGTAGCTAAGAAAGTAATATTAGGTGTATGTTGTGTAGTAAGGTGTTAGAAGTCCATGAGCCTCACCCTAATAATTTGGTCTATTTGCCTCTCTTAATTTGGCCTACTGTTCTGACTTGGTGATGCACATGTAGCCTATAACCTGTTTTAGTGAAAGGTAATCATCCAATATCGTAAGAGCTTTCCATGTCTGCTTATATGCCCCCTTTATTTATCCTATGGTTCGACTTGGTGTACAGTGAGAACACTGTAAGAACTGCCCATGTTCTGAATTCTGTCGCTGTACATTTCAAAAGTGCTAAACAAATAGTTATATTGCCTACGTCCGTCCTAGCTCGGCTTGCCTCTTATCCACTTGTCGTCCCCTTATGCCATAGTTTGTACATCTCAATTGTCATTAGAAACCACATTTGTTTAAGCAAGTCAGCCATATCAGCAATATATTTTTAAAAGGCAGTAAATGAGGCTGAATGAACTGCTTTGCTGCCAGACAAGGCTCTGATGATAGCCAGGTGTAGCAGTAGTAAAATGTTTGGACTGCTGTTTGGACAGCTTTATGTAGGTTGTTTGTGGGCACCGTTTGAGTGCAATTCATGTATTGTTTAGTGGCTTTGCTGGCATGCATCCCACTTTTTTTTGACCACCAAGATTTACATGCTAAAATTGCCACTGCAGAGGATGCATGGCTCTCGACCTTCACCTTTCCCAAGTCTGTACTGGAGTTGCAGCGATGGGACAAAACTGTAACTACCAATTGGAAAATATAAATATATATATATATATATGCATGTGATCCATCCTCAGTTTTCTCCTATCACAGCCATTAAAATCTGTAATTGTTTTAAAGTCACCATTGGCTTTATGGTGAAATCCCTGAGCTGTTTCCTTTCCTCGCTGGAAACTGAGTTGGGAATGATGCCTGTATCTTTGTCGTGACTGGGTGGCTTGATACACCATCCAATGTGTAATTAATTAATAACTACACCATGCTCAAAGGGATATTCAATGTCTGCTTTTTTTTACTCATCTACCAATAGGTGCTCTTCTTTGAGGAAGAACCTCCCTGTTTCTTTGGTTGAATCTGTGTTTGAAATTCACTGTTCGACTGAGGAACAATACATATATATATATAATTGTATACAGTGCCTTGCGAAAGTATTCGGCCCCCTTGAACTTTGCGACCTTTTGCCACATTTCAGGCTTCAAACATAAAGATATAAAACTGTATTTTTTTGTGAAGAATCAACAACAAGTGGGACACAATCATGAAGTGGAACGACATTTATTGGATATTTCAAACTTTTTTAACCAATCAAAAACTGAAAAATTGGGCGTGCAAAATTATTCAGCCCCTTTACTTTCAGTGCAGCAAACTCTCTCCAGAAGTTCAGTGAGGATCTCTGAATGATCCAATGTTGACCTAAATGACTAATGATGATAAATACAATCCACCTGTGTGTAATCAAGTCTCCGTATAAATGCACCTGCACTGTGATAGTCTCAGAGGTCCGTTAAAAGCGCAGAGAGCATCATGAAGAACAAGGAACACACCAGGCAGGTCCGAGATACTGTTGTGAAGAAGTTTAAAGCCGGATTTGGATACAAAAAGATTTCCCAAGCTTTAAACATCCCAATGAGCACTGTGCAAGCGATAATATTGAAATGGAAGGAGTATCAGACCACTGCAAATCTATCAAGACCTGGCCGTCCCTCTAAACTTTCAGCTCATACAAGGAGAAGACTGATCAGAGATGCAGCCAAGAGGTCCACTCTGGATGAACTGCAGAGATCTACAGCTGAGGTGGGAGACTCTGTCCATAGGACAACAATCAGTCGTATATTGCACAAATCTGGCCTTTATGGAAGAGTGGCAAGAAGAAAGCCATTTCTTAAAGATATCCATAAAAAGTGTCGTTTAAAGTTTGCCACAAGCCACCTGGGAGACACACCAAACATGTGGAAGAAGGTGCTCTGGTCAGATGAAACCAAAATTGAACTTTTTGGCAACAATGCAAAACGTTATGTTTGGCGTAAAAGCAACACAGCTCATCACCCTGACCACACCATCCCCACTGTCAAACATGGTGGTGGCAGCATCATGGTTTGGGCCTGCTTTTCTTCAGCAGGGACAGGGAAGATGGTTAAAATTGATGGGAAGATGGATGGAGCCAAATACAGGACCATTCTGGAAGAAAACCTGATGGAGTCTGCAAAAGACCTGAGACTGGGACGGAGATTTGTCTTCCAACAAGACAATGATCCAAAACATAAAGCAAAATCTACAATGGAATGGTTCAAAAATAAACATATCCAGGTGTTAGAATGGCCAAGTCAAAGTCCAGACCTGAATCCAATCGAGAATCTGTGGAAAGAACTGAAAACTGCTGTTCACAAATGCTCTCCATCCAACCTCACTGAGCTCGAGCTGTTTTGCAAGGAGGAATGGGAAAAAATGTCAGTCTCTTGATGTGCAAAACTGATAGACATACCCCAAGCGACTTACAGCTGTAATCGCAGCAAAAGGTGGAGCTACAAAGTATTAACTTAAGGGGGCTGAATAATTTTGCACGCCCAATTTTTCAGTTTTTGATTTGTTAAAAAAGTTTGAAATATCCAATAAATGTCGTTCCACTTCATGATTGTGTCCCACTTGTTGTTGATTCCTCACAAAAAAATACAGTTTTATATCTTTATGTTTGAAGCCTGAAATGTGGCAAAAGGTCGCAAAGTTCAAGGGGGCCGAATACTTTCGCAAGGCACTGTATGTGGGGTACAGAGGTGAGGTAGAGTCATTAAACAATTATGGTTAACACTATTATTGCACAATGAGTGATTCTATGTAAGTTATTATGTGACTTGTTAAGCAAAATTTTCCTCCTTAACTTATTTAGGTTTGCCATAACAAACGGGTTGAATACTTATTGACATTTCAGATTTGAATTACATTTGGAAAAAAAACAAAAAAACAATTCCACTATGTCATTATTGGGAATTGTGTGTAAGCCAGTGACAAAAACATCTCAATTGAATCCATTTCAAATTCAGGCTGTAACACAGCAAAAGTATTAAAGTATTAAATACTTTCTGCAGGCACTGTAAATATTTTGTCTTGTCCATTTGCCCTCTGAATAGCACCCATACACGAAAACCATGTCTCAATTGTCTCAAGGCTTGAAAATCTTTCTTTACTGTGCCTCTTCCCCTTCATCTAAACTAATGAAGTGGGTTTAACATGGGACATCAATAAAGGAACATAGCTTTCACCTGGATGGTCTATGTCATGGAAAAGGGCAGGTAACTGATCTCAACAGTATTGCTAAATGTTGCGCTTCAACGTAAATCTCAGCTCTGTTATAAGTAACATATTTTATTTATCACAGTGATTAAGTAGCAGCATTAAAACAGAGTAGTATGCCCCACCAACATTAGAGAACTATACAGAAAAACCTAAAATAGCTTAAATAAATAAATCAATGATGAAAAAAATAGTCTGATTAACTGATAATTGACACAGACAGGGTGGCGTAGCAGGAAGATCAGAAAGCTATGAACCTAGAGGTTGTGAGTTCAAATCCCAATTGAAGACATGTTAAATAACAATTACTGTATAAATTAACATGCACAATGTAAGCATGTTGTTACAGCTTTCTTCCGTCGAAGGAGAGTCGGACCAAAATGCAGCATGGTTAGTTCGATACATGTTTAATGAAATAAATACGAACAATACAAAAACAACAAACGGAAATGTGAAAACCTAATACAGCCTGTCTGGTGACAACTAACACAGTGAGACAGGAACAATCACCCACAAACACACAGTGAAACCCAGGCTACCTAAATATGGTTCCCAATCAAAGACAACGAGAATCACCTGACTCTGATTGAGAACCGCCTCAGGCAGCCCTAGACTATGCTAGACACCCCTACGAGCCACAATCCCAAAACCTACTAAAAAACCCTCATACAAAAACATAACACAAAATAAACCCATGTCACACCCTGGCCTGACCAAATAATTATAGAAAACACAAAATACTAAGACCAGGGCGTGACAGAACACTCGGGACGTGGACCCCACCCCAACCAAGTCTTAGTCCCCCTGTAACGCGTCCTTTGATTGGCGACCCTCGCCGCCGACCTTGGCCTAATAACCCTCACCAAGGACCCCACTGGACTGAGGGGCAGCTCGGGACTGAAGTGGAAGCTCGGGACTGAGGGGAAGCTCGGGACTGAGGGGTAGCTCGGGACTGAGGGGTAGCTCGGGACTGAGGGGAAGCTCAGCACTGAGGGGAAGCTCAGCACTGAGGGGAAGCTCAGCACTGAGAGGATGCCTAGTACCGAGAGGAAGCCCAGTACTGAGAGGAAACTCAGGCAGGTAGTAGGCTCTGGCAGATCCTGGCTAGCTGGTGGTTCTGGCAGATCCTGGCTGACTGGCGGATCCTGGCTAGCTGGTGGTTCTGGCAGATCCTGGCTGACTGGCAGATCCTGGCTGACTGGCAGATCCTGGCTGACTGGCGGATCTGGAAGATCATGGCTGACTGGCGGATCTGGCTGCTCCATACAGACTGGCATCTCCGGCTGCTCCATGCAGACTGGGTGCTCTGGCTCCTCCATGCAGACTGGCAGCTCTGGCTGCTCCATGCAGACTGGCAGCTCCATGCAGACTGACAGCTCTGGCTGCTCCATGCAGACTGACAGCTCTGGCTGCTCCATGCAGACTGACAGCTCTGGCTGCTCCATGCAGACTGACAGCTCTGGCTGCTCCATGCAGACTGACAGCTCTGGCTGCTCCATGCAGACTGACATCTCAGGCTGCTCCATGCAGGCAGGAGACTCTGGCAGCGCTGGAGAGGAGGAAGGCTCTGGCAGCGCTAAACAGTCGCTGCCTGTCACCACGCTGCTTGGTCCAGTTGTGGTGGGTGATTCTGTTACGGCTTTCTTCCGTCGAAGGAGAGTCGGACCAAAATGCAGCGTGGTTAGTTCGATACATGTTTAATGAAATAAATACGAACAATACAAAAACAACAAACGGAAATGTGAAAACCTAATACAGCCTGTCTGGTGACAACTAACACAGTGAGACAGGAACAATCACCCACAAACACACAGTGAAACCCAGGCTACCTAAATATGGTTCCCAATCAGAGACAACGAGAATCACCTGACTCTGATTGAGAACCGCCTCAGGCAGCCCTAGACTATGCTAGACACCCCTACTAGCCACAATCCCAAAACCTACTAAAAAAAAACCAACACAAAATAAACCCATGTCACACCCTGGCCTGACCAAATAATTATAGAAAACACAAAATATTAAGACCAGGGCGTGACACATGTGCATCAAATATATAAATTGAAAACATTTTATGTTAACACCACTGTGTGTGTAACTAGTTCCACGTGCGTTTTTTAGGTAAGATATAACAAATTAAAAAAATCTAGTTGAATGAACATATGAGACAAATTGAGCAAACACATAATTTTAAATTGACAGAATTTTTGCCTAACTTTTCTCATGTTGGAGCTAGGTTTGAACCAACTAAACATTTTAAGTTCAGGTAACACCTTGACCGAAAAGTTGAGTAAACCAGTTACTTAAAAATAACTAGATGAAACAACTAGATGTGTTTTTTTTTGTGGGAACTTCCATGTCACCCATGGGCAAACCTTATTCAATCAAATGAATTAGAGAATAAAACAAAGTTCAGTGAACTTTTACATCATATATCTGGCAAGCACTTATCATATAGATGGAAATAATTATTATGAAAATGGTATCCAAGTGTAATTATTGTGGTTTTAGTGAATCCCAAATTCACTATTGGATAAGAACAAAGTATTATGACTGTTACTATGTAATATGTAAAAACTTCCCCCAGCACTGTGAGAATAATCTTATCTTTCAAAATGTGAAACTAACAGATGTTAAAAGAAATGAGTAATTCAATAGAAGAGTGGTCACAGTACTGATGATATTAGCGTACCCAACAGTGATGTCAAAGATGTTGGAGCCCACAGAGCTGGACACAGCCATGTCTCCCAGCCCCTTCCGTGCAACAATGACACTGGTGATTAGGTCAGGAATGGAGGTACCAGCTGCTAATATAGTCAAGCCCATGATCTCTTCTGTAATCCCAATGGTCTCTCCAACCTGTAGATAGAAAAGAGAAATAAATTGGGTCAATAAAACAAAATATTTGTTTTCTTCGCTGAGGGGTTGAGTAGAGGAATGAAAGTGAGCTATACTTTGGACATATTTTTATTTTTTTTATTTTCCATTCTGTTAACATGCATGAGGAGAAAATCCCAGTATTCGGGGACAGGAGATACTTTGGTACTCTGTCTATTTGGTGCTGTCTAGCTTTGAATGACATCCAGGTCTTAGCCTGAATACATTTCACAGAAGGCTGCTAATAACAACCCCACAGCATTCTAACCCTCCGAATATCCTGCTACTTTTCTAATTACCCACTTGCTTGAAAACACGCTTGTGTTTTGTTCTGTGTGAGGAGGTGGTTTAGTGTCTTCACAAAAGGTAACATGATTTCACAAAATGTAATACTGAACCATCCTGCATTTTTCAGCAGCTATGGTGTATGAATAACTAGGGCTGTTACAGTGACCTTATTACCGCCACAACGGCGGTCACGAATCATGACGGAAGTCAAATTCCAAATGACCGTTTAGTCACGGTAATTATGCTGCTTCAAGATCTGATGCTTATTAGCAGCAATTAACAAATGTGCTAATTGCCTGGTCCTAAGCGCTCTCTTGTCACTCTGACATCAATGCAAATGGAATCGAAAATCTAATCAAACATTTCAAGAGAGCCCATAAGCTCACGTTGCGCAACATTTCTATAGGGTTTTGTTCAGTCTTTACTTTTGAGTAGAGGCAGTGTGTCTATGAATGCGGAAGACTCAAAACTATACACATCACCTACTACAGTGACTGAAATGACTGTGAAATCACTTAACAAAGAGCTGTAGTTAATTTCAGAATGGGTGGCAAGGAATAAATTAGTCCTAAATATTTCAAAAACTAAAAGCATTGTATTTGGGACAAATCATTCACTAAATCTAAATCTAACTAAATCTTGTAATTAATAATGTGGAAATTGAGCAAGTTGAGGTGACTAAACTGCTTGGAGTAACCCTGGATTGTAAACTGTCATGGTCAAAACATGTTGATGGAACAGTAGCTAAGATGGGGAGAAGTCTGTCTCTAATAAAGCGCTACTCTGCCTTCTTAACAGCACTATCAACAAGGCAAGTTCTACAGGCCCTTGTTTTGTTGCACCTGGACTACTGTTCAGTCATGTGGTCAGGTGCCACAAAGAGGGACTTAAGAAAAATGCAATTGGATCAGAACAGGGCAGCATGGCGGGCCCTTAGATGTACACAGAGCGCTAACATTAATAATATGCATGTCAATCTCTCCTAGCTCAAAGTGGAGGAGATATTGACTTCATCACTATTTGTATTTGTGAGAGGTGTTGAATGCACCAAGCTGTCTGTTTGAACAGCTGGCACAGAGCTCAGAAACCCATGCGTACCCCACAAGACATGCCACTAGAGGTCTCTTCACATTCCCAGTCCAGAACAGACTATGGGAGGCACACAGTACTACATAGAACCATGACTACATGGAACTCTATTCCACATCAAGTAACTCATACAAGCAGTGAAATTTGATTATAGAACAGCAGGGGCTGTGAAACAACACAAACATAGGCACAGACACATGCAAACAAACACACAATAACATACACACTATGCACACACGTACACATGGATTTTGTGTTGTAGATATGTGGTAGTCAAGTATGGGCCTGAGGGCACACACTTAATGTGTTGTGAAATCTGTTGTGAATGTATTTTAACATTTTATATAGCTTAATAGTTTATTAACATTTTAAGCTAAATGTTCTTATCTGTTACATCAGCCAAAGTGCTTTTGAATTTTTTTTTATGGTATGGTTTTATTAATTTGGGATCTATCGCATCCCACAACTGTCCCAGAGTATGTTTGAAATATTTATTTATTGCACAGAAGGACAAGTTGACCAATAGAATAGTTAAACTTTTGTACTATGGGAGATAGTAGATTGACATAGGCTGGTGCTTTTGCTGTTTGTTATTTATATTTATATTTTTTAAGGATCTCCATTAGCTGCTGCCAAGGCAACAACAAAGTGTGTTCCCTCAGGCTACTACTCTACTACCACATATCTACAAATACAAAATCCATTCATATGTGCAAACGGGTGTCTGTGCCTGTGTGTTTCTTCACCGTCCCCCGCTTTTCAGGTGCATTTTTATCTGTCTTTTAAATCTGATCCTACTGCTTGCATGAGTTACCTGATGTAGAATAGAGTTCCATGTAGCCATGGCCCCGCGTAGTACTGTGCACCTCCCATAGTCTATTCTTGAATTGGGGATTGTGAAGAGACCTCTTGTGGCATATCTTGTGGGGTATGCATGGGTGTCTGAACTGTGTGTTAGTAGTTTAACCCTTGTGTAGTCTTAACATTCTGTATACTTCCCTTGTCCTAAGGGTAAAACATGACCCACCTTCACTAAAACCCCTAAAATAAAGCAGCTTAATTGAAATTTAAACTCCAAATATTTTTTGCATGAAGAACCAACCTGTCATTCATCACAAACTTTGTGAATATCTGGGATTTCCCTCTTCACAATGCAGAAAGACTGCATTTAATCAGTGGACACAACTCGCTTTTATTACAACACACCTGTCATAATTGTTTTCTTTATTAAAGTAGAAGTTAATTATTATTATTATTGCTAAAGGTACTGCATAGGTGTAAACATAAATGTTTAAGCAAGATATAGCACTTGTATAGCCAAAGAAAGTAGAAGATATGTGCAGAAAGTAGTTTTGAATGCATTTTATTGAAGGGAAACAATAACAGTCTTGAACCTTTTTGACAACATAGTGATATATTCTTATATACTCTACAATGAGGAATTCAACTACAAAATACTATTCTTCTCCTATTTTTGAACCATTGCCCCCACCCACAAGGTGTATAAACAACAACAATAAATAATAATAAAATAAGATTATAGATACAAAACAAAAACGTGAAGAACATAAATCAATCAACTCTAATTAGCACATGTAGGACAGTATGTAAGTGTGTGTGCATGGACTTTGCAGATGTATTTCTCATGTGCAGCACATAGTATTTGTTTTGCAGTCCTTCTTTGGGGGGCAGAATTGGCATGTCCTCCTCTTGCCTGCCCCAGCTGCAGCCTTGGGTAGATCAGGACAAGATTCAGCCTCATGAACATTTTTCACAAGCGCTGCAGTGGTTGCTGTGTGGGGGAGGCACTACTTTCTTTGAATGTTTGGGGTTACAAGTGCCTTTCCCAGCTGCTCCAGGAATACCATCCTCTTGTTCCGCTTATCAGGCATCAGGGTAGGGTTGATCTTGTTCCATGTCACAAAGGCATTGTATGACTACACATCAATGATGTTATGGAAGATGACCAGGGGCCAGCGGGCAGTCATCCTCCTGCAGTTGTAAGTTCCAATCACCTTGTCCAGGTTGTCCATGTCTCCTTTATCGTGGTTGTTGTCCAGGATGACGGCTTCCTGTCCTCACCATCACTGATTGTGCAGTGTGCTCAGGAGGACCACATTCTTGTTCCTCTTTGGAAGGTTAGAAACTAGAGTGGTGGTGGGTGTGAAGGCAAACTTTGATGAGAAGGCCTCTCTCCCCCTTGTTGCGAGGACTGCAGGGGGGAGCTCAGGCTTGTTCTTTCTAACTGTGCCAACCATGGTGATCTTCCTCTTCAGGAGCTGCTGGGTGAGTTCAATCAGTAGCACGGATAATCTCCATTTCTCATTGTGTGTGTGTGTGTGTGTGTCTTTGTGGTGTGTAAATGATTTTATAACTGCGGGTCAAAAATGACCCTGGTGGTGTACAGCTTTCATGGAAATATGAACAAAGGTGTTGATTCACTTTTTCTAATGTTGGGGTCATTCGAAGAAAAGTCATCAAATTTCATGTTGAAAAAATATAATTTAAGGGTTTTTGTCTGCTGTTAAACATAGTGGTGGGTCATTTTTTTTACCCTTAAGAAACACATGGGTTAACCTCTCTGCGCACCGAACCCGTTAGCGGGATTAAATCCGACAACATAGGTGATCGCTACATAAATAGTCATATTAAACATTCATGATAATACAAGTGTCTCACATGGTTCGAAAGCCTAGAATCTTGCTAATCCAACTGCGTTGTCAGATTTAAAAAATGATTTATTTGCGAAAGAATACGCTGCGATTATCTGAGCACAGACCCCCATATCAAACTATTTATTCAGCCAGCACTTGCGTAACGATATCACAGATTCCATTGAAATAAATCGTTTACCTTTGAAGATCTTGCTCTGGTTGCAATCCCAAGGCTCATTGTTACACAATGAACGGTCTTTTGTTCAGTTAAATCCATTTTTTATAGCCTAACACAAAACATTTTGTGAACGCTTATCTCGTTGAATTTCGTGTCATTCAATTTTCGACGTAACATCCAACGTAAAATAGACAGACTTTCCCTGACTTTATCCAGTCATGTTTGGTTTCCTTGCAATCAACTGTTTGTTTGTAACACAACCAAACGTGATGGGTCATTTTGCGAGACGTATTGGCCCGGAAAAAACGATTGGAAGACAACAAGTGACGAGCCCATTGTGCACCAATTATATGACCACTGTCTCGTTGATTGACTGTCTTTTAACCCAATGACCACTGATCGTCTTGAAATCTAGCTGGGTAGATAGCCAATGAGCATAGGTAAACGGCAAAATCCCATGATTCTTTGTTGTAAGACAAACCTTTCCATTGAACGCTGGTGTAAGGACCGTTCTTTCAAGAATTGCCAATTCTACCGCAAAGGAGCAAAGCTTATTACGCACACACAGTATTTCGGTGAATTGCATCTTCAGCTGTTTATTTATCCAACACCATGGCAAATAAGTCAAGGAAAGTTAATTCTAAGACTAGATATACGAATGTAGAAACAATTTTAGAGGAAATTCATTGTGAAAGTGAGACAGATCTGCTTTTTTGAAGACTCCATTTTGAAGACTGAAACAAAGGCATATTTTTTGAAAGGAGAGGACATTGTTTTGGACTGGTAAGTTGCTCTCATGCTAATGCCGTTGTTTGAAATTAATATAAAATATTATTTGTGATTGTTTTTACATTTTATTTGCAATATATAAAGATGTAATGAAATGGGTAAAGTACACGTTAGCTAGTCATTGTGAGTGAGGGTCTGTTTGTTTGTATGAGAATGACCATAGCCTATGTCTCTGTGTGTATGTATATATATACTTTTGGCCCTTAGGCACATCCATGCCTGCACAAATATATTTGGGCAGATGAACACTTGTGTCGGGAGCAGAAGGGACAGGGCTTGGTGCAGTGGTGCTGTAGCCAGCAAACTCCTTGATGCTCCCTCTAATGTAGACTGATTGGAGGAAGCATGCTGGCTGTGTTGAGATGTATGGGTTTGCATTCTACACAATACCATTTTATATAGTATGGGTTTGCATTCTACACAATACCATTTTATATAAAACAGACAACAATAATTTTTTCACCTCTTCCACACTCACTTTACGGAATTCAAAATGACAAATCTTGTCTTTCAAAATTTGAATTTGTAGTGTCAGCGTTTGTTGCTGGCATGTCATGCCTAAATTTGCTAATCTTGCCAATTAAGTAAATCAGCAACATCAGTAGGTTTTGTGATGAATGAGCCATCTGAAGAGAAAGAATACTACTAAAGCGTTCAATGTCACCATTCAGAGTGGGCACAGGGCCAGATATAATGCACATGTTATTAGTGTCTAGCTTCTTGTGACTCTCAAACCCGGATCTGGGAGCGTAATCATCGCTTCAAACTAATTAGCATAACGCAGCAGACATAAATCTTCCTAGAAAATCTTCCTATTCATGAAAATCACAAATGAAATATATTGAGACACAGCTTAGCCTTTTGTTAATCACACTGTCATCTCAGATTTTCTAAATATGCTTTACAGCCAACGCTAGACAAGCATTTGTGTAAGTTTATCATGGCATAATGCTATGCTAGGCTCTGCTAGCAGCAGGCAACATTTTCACGAAAATAAGAAAAGCAATCAAATTAAATCATTTACCTTTGAAGAACTTCGGATGTTTTCACTCAGGAGACTCCCAGTTAGATAGAAAATGTTCCTTTTTTCCCAAAATATTATTTTTGTAGGCGAAATAGCTCCCGTTTGTTCTTCACGTTTGGCTGAGAAATCGACCGGAAAATGCAGTCACTACAACTTTTTTCCAGATTAGCTCCATAATATCGACAGACACATGGCAAACGTTGTTTAGAATCAATCCTCAGGGTGTTTTTCACATATCTATTCGATAATATATCCGTCGGGACAATTGGTTTCTCATTAGAAGCGATTGGAATAATGGCTACCTCAGTACTTTACGCAAGATTTTCTGCGGGAGCCATCATGTGACCACTTGCTCAATGTGGTCCCTTACGGCTATTCTTCAACATAAATGCGTAAAAAGACGTCACAGTGCTGTAGACACCTTGAGGAATACGTAGAAAGAGTAAGCTCATTCATAGCCCATTCACAGCCATATACGGAGTCATTGGCATGAAGCGCTTTCAAAAAATGCGGCACTTCCTGATTGGATTTTTATCTGTGTTTCGCCTGTAACATCAGTTCTGTTGCACTCACAGACAATATCTTTGCAGTTTTGGAAACGTCAGAGTGTTTTCTATCCAAAGCTGTCAATGATATGCATAGTCGAGCATCTTGTCGTGACAAAATACCCCGTTTAAAACAGGAACGTTTTTTATCCAAAAATGAAAATACTGCCCATAGAGTCTCAACAGGCTAGCAGAGAATCTGTCAGCTATTTAAAATCCAGGTTCAACTGTTCAGAGCTGCCCCTCATAATATGTGACCCGTTTCAGGAAACTAGGCATATGTCGCAAGTCACGACTTCACAGGAGAGCCATTTTTATATATATTTTTATATCTGTTTTTTGTCAGAAACGCCTTTTGGAACTTTGGAAATTTCATGTGCCTTAATAACAAACTTGTATGCCATCTGTAAATATGAAAAATAACTGTTAAATTACGAGCCCTGTTGGTTAAGCTACAGAAAAAGACAAGCAACCTTCCCACTAGCCATGATTGGCTGAGATAATGAGTGGGCGCCAAGAGAGGAGTTCAGATTGGTCTGCCATATAGAAGGCTTCTGTCTATTTGAGCTGGTCAGTCTGTGTTGGTTAATCCTGTCGAACGCAGCTTTTAAAACAAATATTCTGTAGTGGAGCTGCATAAGTGTTGCTTTCCACTTTCTGGAGGATCGAGTTTTGAAATCAGTAGAATTAGAGTATGATCGCTAAAGAGATGGAGACACCTGTCTCCGGATTACATCTTCAAACTAAGGGCATCCGTGATAGGGAGACGCATCCATCATGCATGATGATTTATATGGGTAAGATAGTCTAGCTTGCTACATTTTCAGATATTTAAACGTTTCAAATTTTGACAGAAAGTGGTTTCATTTCAATTTAAAGTGTACTGTTAGCTAGCTAGCTAACGTTAGCTGGCTGGCTCCCTAGCTAACGTTAAGTGTCTGATGTTATTATTTGTTTCCCAGAACCATTTGCTTCACTAGTTAAAGCCTAATGTTAGCTAGCTAACATTGAACCTGGTTGGTTAGCTCCCAGCAGATTCATGCAGGGTAGTAACGACATGATTCTGCACTATGTTCATTGTCATTTAACTAGCTAATGTTAGCTGGCTGGCTCGTTAGCTAACGTTACGTGACATGTGTGATCTTACACGTTGTTTACCGAACTAGATTCATTGTTTACCTAGCTAGCTAGCTACATGTCTTAAGGTAAAGTGTACTGTTAGCTAGATAGCTAACGTTAGCTGGCTGGCTCCCTAGCTAACATTATGTGTATGATGTTATTATTTGTATCCCAAAGCCATTTGCTTTACTAGTTAGAGCCTAATGTTAGCTAGCCTCTTTGGGCTAGGGGGCAGTATTTTGACATCTGGATGAAAAGCGGGCCCAAAGTAAACTGCCTGTTACTCAGTTCGAGAAGCTAGGATATGCATATAATTGGTAGATTAGGATAGAAAACACTCTAACGTTTCTAAAACTGTTAAAATAATGTCCGTGAGTATAACAGAACTGATATGGCAGGTGAAACCCTGAGGACAAATCATCCCAAAAAAATAAAATGTAATAATTTTTAATTATAAGGCCAAGTCCTCCCAGATTGCAGTTCCTAGGGCTTCCACTAGATGTCAACAGTCTTTAGAAAGAATTTCAGGCTGGTTTTTGAAAAATTACCCAGAAATAGTAGTTTTTCTATGTGGCTCCCATCTTGGCTGTAGTGTTTCCAAGCGCGTGGAAGAAAACGTGTTCTTTGGTATTTTTCTCCGGTAAAGACAATAACGATTTTCCGTCTTAAATTTGATTGTTTATTTGCGTATTAGGATACCTAAGGTTTGATTATAAATGTTGTTTGACTTGTTTGGGAAAGTAACGTTTTTGATTAATTTTGTATGCATATTGATGGAGGGAAAATGGGTGGATTATTGACTGAAGCGCACCAGCTAAAATTGGTTTCTATGGATATAAAGAAGGACATTATCGAACAAAAGGACCATTTGTGATGTAACTGGGACCTTTTGAAGTGCCAACAGAAGAAGATCATCAAAGGTAAGGTATTTTTATATCGCTATTTCTGACTTTTGTGTCGCACCTACCTGTTTGAAATATGATTTTCATGTGTATGTATGCGGGGCGCTATCCTCAGATGGTTTGCTTTTTGAAATCTGACATGGCGGCTGGATTAACAAGAAGTTAAGCTTTATTTTTATATATTACATTTGTGGTTTTATGAAAGTTAAATATTTATAATACTGTTATTTGAATTTCACGCTCTGCAATTTCACCGGCTGTTGTCGAGGTGTCCCGATAACGGCAAGCCTTTCCCAAACAGGCAAGCTAACATTGAATCTAGTTGGTTAGCTTCCAGCAGATTCATGCAGGGTAGGAATGACATGATTTGGCACTATGTTCATTGTTGTTTAACCAGCTAACGTTAGCTGGCTGGCTCGTCTGCTAACGTTACATTATGTGTGTGATCTTACATGTTGCTTACCTAGGTAGGTTTATTGTTTACCTAACTAGCTAGCTATATGTCTTATGGGAAAAGTGTACAACACCAGCTGAATATGGCAGGTGTCAGTAAACATTGGCAAAAAAGCATAATGAAATTGTTGCCAGCAGACCTGGTTAGGCTGTTTTCATGTTAC